>NC_086446.1:9938366-10238366 GCF_028390025.1 Pseudophryne corroboree
TTCGAAGAAAAGGCGTCTTAATTATCCCTAACTTGGACGATCTCCTGATAAGGGCAAAGTCCAGGGAACAGTTGGAGGTCGGAGTAGCACTATCTCGGATACTGTTACAACAGCAGGGGTGGATTCTAAATATTCCAAAATCGCAGCTGATCCCGACAACAAGTCTCCTGTGCTTAGGGATGATTCTGGACACAGTCCAGAAAAGGGTGTTTCTCCCGGAAGAGAAAAGCCAGGGAGTTATCCGAGCTAGTCAGGAACCTCCTAAAATCAGTGCATCATTGCACAAGGGCCATGGTAAAAAAATGGTGACTTCCTTCGAAGCAATTCCAGTCGGCAGATTTCATGCAAGAACTTTTCAGTGGGATCTGCTGGACAAATGGTCCGGATCGCATCTTCAGATGCATCAGCGGATAACCCTATATCCAAGGACAAGGGTGTCTCTCCTGTGGTGGTTACAGAGTGCTCATCTTCTAGAGGGCCGCAGATTCGGCATTCAGTTTTGGATGTTGGTGACCACGGAGGCCAGCCCGAGAGGCTGGGGAGCAGTCACACAAGGAAAAAATTTCCAGGGAGTGTGATCAAGTCTGGAGATTTTTCTCCACATAAATATAGCTAAGGGTAAAATTATAATGCTCTAAGCTTAGCAAGACCTCTGCTTCAAGGTCAGCCGGTATTGATCCAGTGGGATAAAACATCACGGCAGTCGCCCACGTAAATAGACAGGGCGGCACAAGAAGCAGGAGGGCAGTGGCAAAAACTGCAAGGACTTTTCGCTGGGCGGAAAATCATGTGATAGCACTGTCAGCAGTGTTTCATTCCGGGAATGGAAACTGGGAAGCAGACTTCCTCAGTAGGCACGACCTCCACCCGGCAGAGTGGGAACTTCATGGGGAAGTTTTCCACATAATTGTAAACCGTTGGGAATTACCAAAGGTGGACATGATGGCGTCCCGTCTGAACAAAAAACGGGACAGGTATTGCGCCAGGTTAAGAGACCCTCAGGCAATAGCTGTGGACGTTCTGGTAACACCGTGGGTGTACCAGTCGGTGTATGTGTTCCATCCTCTGCTTTTCATACCTAAGGTACTGAGAATTATAAGACGTAGAGGAGTAAGAACTATACTCATGGCTCCGGATTGGCCAAGAAGGACTTGGTACCCGGAACTTCAAGAGATGCTCACAGAGGACTTATGGCCTCTGCCGCTAAGAAGGGACTTGTTTCAGCAAGTACCATGTCTGTTCCAAGACTTACCGCAGCTGCGTTTGACGGCATGGCGGTGGAACGCCGGATCCTAAGGGAAAAGGCATTCAGGAAGAGG
The DNA here is from genome assembly GCF_028390025.1 of Pseudophryne corroboree. Classification (NCBI taxonomy): domain Eukaryota; kingdom Metazoa; phylum Chordata; class Amphibia; order Anura; family Myobatrachidae; genus Pseudophryne; species Pseudophryne corroboree. The sequence goes on from NC_086446.1 coordinate 9,939,686, forward strand.
TCATTCCTACCCTGGTCAAAGCCAGAAAGGAGGTGACCGCACAACATTATCACCACATGTGGCGAAAATATGTTGCGTGGTGTGAGGCCAGGAAGGCCCCACGAAGAAATTTCAACTCGGTCGATTCCTGCATTTCTTGCAAACAGGAGTGTCTATGGGCCTCAAATTGGGGTCCATTAAGGTTCAAATTTCGGCCCTGTCGATTTTTCTTCCAGAAAGAATTGGCTTCAGTTCCTGAAGTCCAGAAGTTTGTCAAGGGAGTATTGCATATACAACCCCCTTTTGTGCCTCCAGTGGCACTGTGGGATCTCAACGTAGTTCTGGGATTCCTCAAAACACATTGGTTTAAAACCAGTCAAATCTGTGGATTTGAAGCATCTCACATGAAAAGTGAACATGCTCTTGGACCTGGCCTGGACCAGGCGAGTGTCAAATTGGTGGTTTTTTTCTCAAAAAAGCCCATATCTGTTTGTCCATTCGGACAGGGCAGAGCTGCGGACTCGTCCCCAGTTCTCTCCCTAAGGTGGTGTCAGTGTTTCACCTGAACCAGCTTATTGGGGTGTCTTGCGCCTACTAGGGACTTGGAGGACTCCAAGTTGCTAGATGTGGTCAGGGCCCTGAAAATATAGGTTCCAGGACGGCTGGAGTCAGGAAAACTGACTTGCTGTTATCCTGTATGCACCCAACAAACTGGGTGCTCTTGCTTTTAAGCAGACTTTTGCTAGTTGGATGTGTAATACAATTCAGCTTGCACATTCTGTGGCAGGCCTGCCACAGCCAAAATATGTAAATGCCCATTCCACAAGGAAGGTGGGCTCATCTTGGGCGGCTGCCCGAGGGGTCTCGGCTTTACAACTTTGCCGAGCGGCTATTTAGTCAGGGGCAAACACGTTTGTAAAATCCTACAAATTTGATACCCTGGCTAAGGAGGACCTGGAGTTCTCTCATTCGGTGCTGCAGAGTCATCCGCACTCTCCCGCCCGTTTGGGAGCTTTGGTATAATCCCCATGGTCCTTTCAGGAACCCCAGCATCCACTAGGACGATAGAGAAAATAATAAGAATTTACTTACCGATAATTCTATTTCTCGGAGTCCGTAGTGGATGCTGGGGTTCCTGAAAGGACCATGGGGAATAGCGGCTCCGCAGGAGACAGGGCACAAAAGTAAAGCTTTCCGATCAGGTGGTGTGCACTGGCTCCTCCCCCTATGACCCTCCTCCAAGCCAGTTAGGTACTGTGCCCGGACGAGCGTACACAATAAGGGAGGAATTTTGAATCCCGGGTAAGACTCATACCAGCCACACCAATCACACCGTACAACTTGTGATCTAAACCCAGTTAACAGTATGATAACAGCGGAGCCTCTGAAAAGATGGCTCACAACAATAATAACCCGATTTTTGTAACTATGTACAAGTATTGCAGATAATCCGCACTTGGGATGGGCGCCCAGCATCCACTACGGACTCCGAGAAATAGAATTATCGGTAAGTAAATTCTTATTTCTCTATCGTCCTTGTGGATGCTGGGGTTCCTGAAAGGACCATGGGGGATAGCGGCTCCGCAGGAGACAGGGCACAAAAAGTAAAGCTTTCCGATCAGGTGGTGTGCACTGGCTCCTCCCCCTATGACCCTCCTCCAGACTCCAGTTAGATTTTTGTGCCCGGCCGAGAAGGGTGCAATCTAGGTGGCTCTCCTAAAGAGCTGCTTAGAGAAAGTTTAGCTTAGGTTTTTTATTTTACAGTGAGTCCTGCTGGCAACAGGATCACTGCAACGAGGGACTTAGGGGAGAAGGAGTGAACTCACCTGCGTGCAGGATGGATTGGCTTCTTGGCTACTGGACATCAGCTCCAGAGGGACGATCACAGGTACAGCCTGGATGGTCACCGGAGCCGCGCCGCCGGCCCCCTTGCAGATGCTGAAGTAAGAAGAGGTCCAGAATCGGCGGCTGAAGACTCCTGCAGTCTTCTAAAGGTAGCGCACAGCACTGCAGCTGTGCGCCATTTTCCTCTCAGCACACTTCACACGGCAGTCACTGAGGGTGCAGGGCGCTGGGAGGGGGGCGCCCTGGGAGGCAAATGAAAACCTTTTTTGGCGAAAAATACCTCACATATAGCCCCCAGAGGCTATATGGAGATATTTAACCCCTGCCAAGATTCACTAAATAGCGGGAGACGAGCCCGCCGAAAAAGGGGCGGGGCCTATCTCCTCAGCACACAGCGCCATTTTCTCTCACAGAAAGCCTGGAGAGAAGGCTCCCAGGCTCTCCCCTGCACTGCACTACAGAAACAGGGTTAAAACAGAGAGGGGGGGCACTGATTTTGGCGATATTGAGATATATATAAAGATGCTATAAGGGAAAACACTTATATAAGGTTGTCCCTATATAATTATAGCGTTTTGGTGTGTGCTGGCAAACTCTCCCTCTGTCTCCCCAAAGGGCTAGTGTGGGTCCTGTCCTCTGTCAGAGCATTCCCGGTGTGTGTGCTGTGTGTCGGTACGTGTGTGTCGACATGTATGAGGACGATGTTGGTGAGGAGGCGGAGAAATTGCCTGTAATGGTGATGTCACTCTCTAGGGAGTCGACACCGGAATGGATGGCTTATTTAGGGAATTACGTGAGAATGTCAACACGCTGCAAGGTCGGTTGACGACGTGAGACGGCCGACAAACTATTAGTACCGGTCCAGGCGTCTCAGAAACACCGTCAGGGGCGTTAAAAACGCCCATTTACCTCAGTCGGTCGACACAGACACAGACACGGACACTGAATCCAGTGTCGACGGTGAATAAACAAACGTATTTCTCATTAGGGCCACACGTTAAGGGCAATGAAGGAGGTGTTGCATATTTCTGATACTACAAGTACCACAAAAAAGGGTATTATGTGGGAGTGAAAAAACTACCTGTAGTTTTTCCTGAATCAGATAAAATAAAATGAAGTGTGTGATGATGCGTGGGGTTACCCCGATAGCAAATATTGGCGTTATACCCTTTCCCGCCAGAAATTAGGGCGCGTTGGGAAACACCCCTTAGGGTGATAAGGCGCTCACACGCTTATCAAGTGGCGTTACCGTCTCCAGATACGGCCGCCCTCAAGGAGCCAGCTGATAGGAAGCTGGAAAGATATCCTAAAAAGTATATACACACATACGGTGGTTATACTGCGACCAGCGATCGCCATCAGCCTGGAGATGCAGTGCTGGGTTGGCTTGGTCGGATTCCCTGACTGAAAATATTTTATTCATATAGAGCATTTAATAGGATGCATTCTATATATATGTACGTGAGATGCACAGAGGGATATTTGCTCTCTGGCATCAAGATAAGTACGTTGTCCATATCACCCAGAAGATGTCATGGACACGACAGTGGTCAGGTGATACAGATCCCATACGGCACATGGAAGTATTGCCGTATAAAGGGAAGGAGTTAGTTGGGGTCGGTCCATCGGACGGCAACAGCTGGGAAATCCAACCTTTTTACCCCAAGTTACATCTCAGCTGAAAAAGACACCGTCTTTTCAGCCTCAATCCTTCCTTTCCCATGAGGGCATGCAGGCAAAAGGCCAGTCATATCTGCCCAGACATAGAGGTAAGGGAAGTAGACTGCAGCAGGCAGCCCCTTCCCAGGAAAAGAAGCCCTCCACCGCGTCTGCCAAGTCCTCAGCATGACGCTGGGGCCATGCAAGCGGACTCAAGGTGGGGGGGTAGTCTCAAGAGTCTCAGCGCGCAGTGGGATCACTCGCAGGTTGACCCCTAGATAGTACAAGTATTATCCCAGGGGTACAGATGGGAGAGTCGAGACATCTTCTCCTCGCAGGTTTCTGAAGTCTGCTTTACCAACGGCTCCCTCCGACAGGGAGGCAGCATTGGAAACAATTCACAAGCTGTATATCCAGCAGGTGATAAATCAAAGTACCCCTCCTACAACAAGGAAAAGGGTATTATTTTTCCACACTATATTGTGGTACTGACGCCAGACGGCTTGGTGAGACATAGTCTAAACTGAAATCTTTGAACACTTACATAAAAGGTTCAAATCGAGATGGAGTCACTCAGAGCAGTGATAGCGAACCGGAAAAAAGGGGACTATATGGTGTCCCTGGACATCAAGGATTACCTCCATGTCCAAATTTGCCCTTCTCAACAAGGGTACCTCTGGTTCGTGGTACAGAACTGTCAATATCAGTTTCAGACGATGCCGTTTGAATTATCCACGGCACCCCGGGCCTTTTACCAAGGTAATGGCCGAAAAGATGTTTCTTCAAAGAAAAAAGGCATCTAAATTATCCCTTACTTGGACGATATCCTGAAAAGGGCAAGTTCCAGAGAACAGTTGGAGGTCGGAAGAGCACTATCTAAAGTAGTTCTACGACAGCACGACTGGATTCTAAATATTCCAAGAATCGCAGCTGTTTTCCGACGATACGTCTGCTGTTCCTAGGAATGATTCTGGGCATAGTCCAGAAAAAGGTGTTCCTCCGGGAGGAAAAAGCCAAGGAGTTATTCGACCTAGTCAGAAACCTCCTAAAACCAGGCCAAGTATCAGTGCATCAATGCACAGGAGTCCTGGGAAAAATGGTGGCTTCTTACGAAGCGATTCCATTCGGCAGATCTCAGGGGATTTGCTGGACGAATGGTCCGGATCGCATTTTCAGATGCATCAGCGGATAATCCTGTCTCCAAGGACAAGGGTGTCTCTTCTGTGGGGGCTGCAGTTTGCTCATCTTTTAGAGGGCAGCACACTCAGCATTCAGGACTGTGTTCTGGGGACCACGGATACCAGCCTGAGAGGCTGGGGAGTAGTCACACAAGGAAAAAATTTCCAAGGAAGTGTGGTCAAGTCTGGAGACTTCTCTCCACATGAAAATACTGGAGCTAAGGGCAATTTACAATGCTCTGAGCCTAGGAAGACTCCTGCTTCAAAGTCAACCGGTGCTGATCCAGTAGGACATCATCATGGCGGTCGCCCACGTTATCAGACGGGGCGACACAAGAAGCAGGAGGGCAATGACAGCAAGGATTCTTCGCTGGGCGGAAAATCATGTGATAACACTGTCAGCAGTGTTCATTCCGGGAGTGGGCAACTGGGAAGATTTCCTCAGCATAAATGAATTCCACCCGGAAAAGTGGAAACTTAATCTGGAAGTTTCCACATGATTGTAAACCGTTGGGAAAGACCAAAGGTGGTTATGATGGCGTCCCACCTGAAGCGCCAGGTCAAGAGACACTCAGGCAATAGCTGGGACGCTCTGGTAACACCGTCGGTGTACCAGTCGGTGTATGTGTTCCATCCTCTGCTTTTCATACCCAATGTATTGAAAATGATAGGAAGGAGAGGAGTAAGAACTATACTCGTGGCTCCGGTTTGGCCAAGAAGGACTTGGTTCCCGGAACTTCAAGAGATACTAAGAAGGGTCTTGATTCGGCAAGAACCGTGTCTGTTCCGGGACTTACCGCAGCTGCGTTGACGCCAAGGCGGGTGAACGCCGGATCCTAAGGGAAAGAGGCATTCCGGAAGAGGTCATCCCTACCCTGGTCAGAGCCAGGAAGGAGGTGACCGCACAACATTATCACCACTTAGGTGAAAATATGTGCCAGGGTGTGAGTCCAGGAAGGCTCCACGGAAGAATTTCAACTAGGTTACTTTCTACATTTCCTGCAAACAGGAGTGTCTATGGGTCTCAAATTGGGTCCATTAAGGTTCAAATTTCGGCCTGTTGATTTTCTTCCAGAAAGAAATTGGCTTCAGTTCCTGAAGTCCAGAAGTTGTTAAGGGAGTACTGCATATACAGCCCCTTTGATGTCTCCAGTGGCACTGGGCGATCTCAACGTAGTTTTGGGATTCCTAAAAAATCACATTGGTTTAAACAACTCAAATCTGTGGATTTGATATATCTCACATGGAAAATGACCATGCTGTTGGTCCTGGCCTCGGCCAGGCGAGTGTCAGAATTGGCGGCTTTATCTCACAAAGCCATATCTGATTGTCCATTCGGACAGAGCAAAGCTGCGGACTCGTCCCCAGTTTCTCCTTAAGGTGGTGTCAGCGTTTCACCTGAACCAGCTTATTGTGGTACCTGCGGCTACTAGGGACTTGGAGGACTCCAAGTTGCTGGATGTTATCAGGGCCCTGAAAATATAGTTTCCAGGTTGGCTGGAGTCAGGAAATCTGACTTGCTGTTTATCCTGTATGCACCCAACAATGCTGGGTGCTTCTGCTTCTAAGCAGTCGATTGCTCGTGGGATTGGTAGCACAATTCAACTTGCACATTCTGTGGCAGGCCTGCCACAGTCTAAATCTGTTAAGGCCCATTCCACAAGGAAGGTGGGCTCATCTTGGGCGGCTGCCCGAGGGGTCTCGGCATTACAACTTTGCCGAGCAGCTACGTGGTCGGGGGAGAACACGTTTGTAAAATTCTACAAATTTGATACCCTGGCAAAAGAGGACCTGGAGTTCTCTCATTCGGTGCTGCAGAGTCATCTGCACTCTCCCGCCCGTTTGGGAGCTTTGGTATAATCCCCATGGTCCTTTCAGGAACCCCAGCATCCACAAGGACGATAGAGAAAATAAGAATTTACTTACCGATAATTCTATTTCTCGGAGTCCGTAGTGGATGCTGGGCGCCCATCCCAAGTGCGGATTATCTGCAATACTTGTACATAGTTATTGCTAACTAAATCGGGTTATTGTTGTTGTGAGCCATCTTTTCAGAGGCTCCGCTGTTATCATACTGTTAACTGGGTTCAGATCACAGGTTGTACAGTGTGATTGGTGTGGCTGGTATGACTCTTACCCGGGATTCAAAATTCCTCCCTTATTGTGTACGCTCGTCCGGGCACAGTACCTAACTGGAGTCTGGAGGAGGGTCATAGGGGGAGGAGCCAGTGCACACCACCTGATCGGAAAGCTTTACTTTTTGTGCCCTGTCTCCTGCGGAGCCGCTATCCCCCATGGTCCTTTCAGGAACCCCAGCATCCACTACGGACTCCGAGAAATAGAATTATCGGTAAGTAAATTCTTATTTTTCTCTATCGTCCTAGTGGATGCTGGGGTTCCTGAAAGGACCATGGGGATTATACCAAAGCTCCCAAACGGGCGGGAGAGTGCGGATGACTCTGCAGCACCGAATGAGAGAACTCCAGGTCCTCCTTAGCCAGGGTATCAAATTTGTAGAATTTAGCAAACGTGTTTGCCCCTGACCAAGTAGCTGCTCGGCAAAGTTGTAAAGCCGAGACCCCTCGGGCAGCCGCCCAAGATGAGCCCACCTTCCTTGTGGAATAGGCATTTACATATTTTGGCTGTGGCAGGCCTGCCACAGAATGTGCAAGCTGAATTGTATTACACATCCAACTAGCAATAGTCTGCTTAGAAGCAAGAGCACCCAGTTTGTTGGGTGCATACAGGATAACAGCAAGTCAGTTTTCCTGACTCCAGCCGTCCTGAAACATATTTTCAGGGCCCTGACAACATCTAGCAACTTGGAGTCCTCCAAGTCCCTAGTAGGTGCAAGGCACCACAATAAGCTGGTTCAGGTGAAACACTGACACCACCTTAGGGAGAGAACTGGGGACGAGTCCGCAGCTCTGCCCTGTCCGAATGGACAAACAGATATGGGCTTTTTTGAGAAAAAACCATCAATTTGACACTCGCCTGGTCCAGGCCAGGGCCAAGAGCATGGTCACTTTTCATGTGAGATGCTTCAAATCCACAGATTTGACTGGTTTTAAACCAATGTGATTTGAGGAATCCCAGAACTACGTTGAGATCCCACAGTGCCACTGGAGGCACAAAAGGGGGTTGTATATGCAATACTCCCTTGACAAACTTCTGGACTTCAGGAACTGAAGCCAATTCTTTCTGGAAGAAAATCGACAGGGCCGAAATTTGAACCTTAATGGACCCCAATTTGAGGCCCATAGACACTCCTGTTTGCAGGAAATGCAGGAAACGACAGAGTTGAAATTTCTTTGTGGGGCCTTCCTGGCCTCACACCACGCAACATATTTTCGCCACATGTGGTGATAATGTTGTGCGGTCACCTCCTTTCTGGCTTTGACCAGGGTAGGAATGACCTCTTCCGGAATGCCTTTTTTCCTTAGGATCCGGCTTTCCACCGCCATGCCGACAAACGCAGCTGCGGTAAGTCTTGGAAAAGACATGGTACTTGCTGAAGCAAGTCCCTTCTTAGCGGCAGAGGCCATAAGACCTCTGTAAGCATCTCTTGAAGTTCCGGGTACCAAGTCCTTCTTGGCCAATCCGGAGCCATGAGTATAGTTCTTACTCCTCTACGTCTTATAATTCTCAGCACCTTAGGTATGAGAAGCAGAGGAGGGAACACATACACCGACTGGTACACCCACGGTGTTACCAGAACGTCCACAGCTATTGCCTGAGGGTCTCTTGACCTGGCGCAATACCTGTCCCGTTTTTTGTTCAGACGGGACGCCATCATGTCCACCTTTGGTATTTCCCAACGGTTTACAATCATGTGGAAAAAACTTCCCGATGAAGTTTCCACTCTCCCGGGTGGAGGTCGTGCCTGCTGAGGAAGTCTGCTTCCCAGTTTCCATTCCCGGGATGAAACACTGCTGACAGTGCTATCACATGATTTTCCGCCCAGCGAAAAGTCCTTGCAGTTTTTGCCATTGCCCTCCTGCTTCTTGTGCCGCCCTGTCTGTTTACGTGGGCGACTGCCGTGATGTTTTTCCCACTGGATCAATACCGGCTGAGCTTGAAGCAGAGGTCTTGCTAAGCTTAGAGCATTATAAATTTACCCTTAGCTCCAGTATATTTATGTGGAGAAAAGTCTCCAGACTTGATCACACTCCCTGGAAATTTTTTCCTTGTGTGACTGCTCCCCAGCCTCTCGGGCTGGGCTCCGTGGTCACCAGCATCCAATCCTGAATGCCGAATCTGCGGCCCTCTAGAAGATGAGCACTCTATAACCACCACAGGAGAGACACCCTTGTCCTTGGATATAGGGTTATCCGCTGATGCATCTGAAGATGCGATCCGGACCATTTGTCCAGCAGATCCCACTGAAAAGTTCTTGCGTGAAATCTGCCGAATGGAATTGCTTCGTAGGAAGCCACCATTTTTACCAGGACCCTTGTGCAATGATGCACTGTTTTTAGGAGGTTCCTGACTAGCTCGGATAACTCCCTGGCTTTCTCTTCCGGGAGAAACACCTTTTTCTGGACTGTGTCCAGAATCATCCCTAGGCACAGCAGACGTGTCGTCGGGATCAGCTGCGATTTTGGAATATTTAGAATCCACCCGTGCTGTTGTAGCAGTATCCGAGATAGTGCTACTCCGACCTCCAACTGTTCCCTGGACTATGCCCTTATCAGGAGATCGTCCAAGTAAGGGATAATTAAGACGCCTTTTCTTCGAAGAAGAATCATCATTTCGGCCATTACCTTGGTAAAGACCCGGGGTGCCGTGGACAATCCAAACGGCAGCGTCTGAAACTGATAGTGACAGTTCTGCACCACGAACCTGAGGTACCCTTAGTGAGAAGGGCAAATTTGGGACATAGAGGTAAGCATCCCTGATGTCCCGGGACACTATATAGTCCCCTTCTTCCTGGTTCGTTATCACTGCTCTGAGTGACTCCATCTTGATTTGAACCTTTGTAAGTGTTCAAAAATTTTTTTAGAATAAGTCTCACCTAGCCTTCTGGCTTCAGTACCACAATATAGTGTGGAATACCACCCCTTTTCTTGTAGTAGGAGGGGTAATTTAATTATCACCTGCTGGGAATACAGCTTGTGAATTTTTTCCCATACTGCCTCCTTGTCGGAGGGAGACCTTGGTAAAGCAGACTTCAGGAGCCTGCGAAGGGGAAACGTCTCGACATTCCAATCTGTACCCCTGGGATACTACTTGTAGGATCCAGGGGTCCTGTACGGTCTCAGCGCCATGCTGAGAACTTGTCAGAAGCGGTGGAACGCTTCTGTTCCTGGGAATGGGCTTCCTGCTGCAGTCTTCTTCCCTTTCCTCTATCCCTGGGCAGATATGATCTTATAGGGACGAAAGGACTGAGGCTGAAAAGACGGTGTCTTTTTCTGCAGAGATGTGACTTTGGGTAAAAACGGCGGATTTTCCAGCAGTTGCCGTGGCCACCAGGTCCGATGGACCGACCCCAAATAACTCCTCTTCCTTTATACGGCAATACACCTTTGTGCCGTTTGGAATCTGCATCACCTGACCACTGTCGTGTCCATAACATCTTCTGGCAGATATGGACATCGCATTTACTCTTGATGCCAGAGTGCAAATATCCCTCTGTGCATCTCGCATATATAGAAATGCATCCTTTAAATGCTCTATAGTCAATAAAATACTGTCCCTGTCAAGGGTATCAATATTTTTAGTCAGGGAATCCGACCAAGCCACCCCAGCTCTGCACATCCAGGCTGAGGCGATCGCTGGTCGCAGTATAACACCAGTATGTGTGTATATACTTTTTATGATATTTTCCAGCCTCCTGTCAGCTGGTCCTTGAGGACGGCCCTATCTATAGACGGTACCGCCACTTGTTTTGATAAGCGTGTGAGCGCCTTATCCACCCTAAGGGGTGTTTCCCAACGCGCCCTAACTTCTGGCGGGAAAGGGTATACCGCCCATAATTTTCTATCGGGGGGAACCCACGCATCATCACACACTTTATTTAATTTATCTGATTCAGGAAAAACTACGGTAGTTTTTTCACATCCCACATAATACCCTCTTTTGTGGTACTTGTAGTATCAGAAATATGTAACACCTCCTTCATTGCCTTTAACGTGTGGCCCTAATAAGGAATACGTTTGTTTATTCACCGTCGACACTGGAATCAGTGTCCCTGTCTGTGTCTGTGTCGACCGACTAAAGTAAACGGGCGTTTTAAAAACCCCTGACGGTGTTTTTGAGACGTCTGGACCGGTACTAATTGTTTGTCGGCCGTCTCATGTCGTCAACCGACCTTGCAGCGTGTTGACATTATCACGTAATTCCCTAAATAAGCCATCCATTCCGGTGTCGACTCCCTAGAGAGTGACATCACCATTTCAGGCAATTGCTCCGCCTCCTCACCAACATCGTCCTCATACATGTCGACACACACGTACCGACACACAGCACACACACAGGGAATGCTCTGATAGAGGACAGGACCCACTAGCCCTTTGGAGAGACAGAGGGAGAGTTTACCAGCACACACCAAAAACGCTATAATTATATAGGGACAACCTTATATAAGTGTTTTCCCTTATAGCATCTTTTTTATATATTTCTAACGCCAAATTAGTGGCCCCCCCTCTCTGTTTTAACCCTGTTTCTGTAGTGCAGTGCAGGGGAGAGCCTGGGAGCCTTCCCTCCAGCCTTTCTGTGAGGGAAAATGGCGCTGTGTGCTGAGGAGATAGGCCCCGCCCCTTTTTCGGCGGCCTCGTCTCCCGCTCTTAACGGATTCTGGCAGGGGTTAAATATCTCCATATAGCCTCCGGAGGCTATATGTGAGGTATTTTTAGCCAAAATAGGTATTCATTTGCCTCCCAGGGCGCCCCCCTCCCAGCGCCCTGCACCCTCAGTGACTGCCGTGTGAAGTGTGCTGAGAGGAAAATGGCGCACAGCTGCAGTGCTGTGCGCTACCTTTAGAAGACTGAGGAGTCTTCTGCCGCCGATTCTGGACCTCTTCTTACTTCAGCATCTGCAAGGGGGCCGGCGGCAAGGCTCCGGTGACCATCCAGGCTGTACCTGTGATCGTCCCTCTGGAGCTGATGTCCAGTAGCCAAGAAGCCAATCCATCCTGCACGCAGGTGAGTTCACTTCTTCTCCCCTAAGTCCCTCGTTGCAGTGATCCTGTTGCCAGCAGGACTCACTGTAAAATAAAAAACCTAAGCTAAACTTTTCTAAGCAGCTCTTTAGGAGAGCCACCTAGATTGCACCCTTCTCGGCCGGGCACAAAAATCTAACTGGCTTGGAGGAGGGTCATAGGGGGAGGAGCCAGTGCACACCACCTGATCGGAAAGCTTTACTTTTGTGCCCTGTCTCCTGCGGAGCCGCTATTCCCCATGGTCCTTTCAGGAACCCCAGCATCCACTAGGACGATAGAGAAAAGAATTTACTTACCGATAATTCTATTTCTCGGAGTCCGTAGTGGATGCTGGGCGCCCATCCCAAGTGCGGATTATCTGCATTACTTGTACATAGTTACAAAAATCGGGTTATTATTGTTGTGAGCCATCCTTTCAGAGGCTCCGCTGTTATCATACTGTTAACTGGGTTCAGATCACAGGTTGTACAGTGTGATTGGTGTGGCTGGTATGAGTCTTACCCGGGATTCATAAATCCTTCCTTATTGTGTACGCTCGTCCGGGCACAGTACCTAACTGAGGCTTGGAGGAGGGTCATAGGGGGAGGAGCCAGTGCACACCACCTGATCCTAAAGCTTTACTTTTTGTGCCCTGTCTCCTGCGGAGCCGCTATTCCCCATGGTCCTTTCAGGAACCCCAGCATCCACTACGGACTCCGAGAAATAGAATTATCGGTAAGTAAATTCTTATTTATTATTATATAGGGGAGAGGGAACAGTACAGTGATATATGGGGGGAATAACACAGTTCCCGGCACACGCTGATATGTGGTATTATTATATAGGGGAGAGGGGACCGTACAGTGATATATGAGGAGGAATAACACAGCTTCCGGCACACGCTGATATGTGGTATTATTATTATATAGGGGAGAGGGGACAGTACAGTGATATATGAGGGGGAATAACATAGCTCCCGGCACACGCTGATATGTGGTATTATTATTATATAGGGGAGAGGGGACCGTACAGTGATATATGAGGGGAATAACACAGCCTCCAGCACACGCTGATATGTGGTATTATTATATAAGGGAGAGGGGACCGTACAGTGACATACGAGGGGGAATAACACAGCTCCCAGCACACGCTGATATGTGGTATTATTATTATATAGGGGAGAGGGGACTGTACAGTGATATATGGGGGGAATAACACAGCTCCCGGCACACGCTGATATGTGGTATTATATAGGGGAGAGGGGACTGTACAGTGATATACTAGGGGGAATAGCATAGCTCCCGGCACACGCTGATATGTGGTATTATTATTATATAGGGGAGAGGGGACCGTACAGTGATATATGAGGGGAATAACACAGCCTCCAGCACACGCTGATATGTGGTATTATTATTATATAGGGGAGAGGGGACCGTACAGTGATATATGAGGAGTAATAACACAGCTCCCGGCACACGCTGATATGTGGTATTATTATTATATAGGGGAGCGGGGACCGTACAGTGATATATGAGGAGGAATAACACAGCTCCCGGCACACGCTGATATGTGGTATTATTATTATATAGGGGAGAGGGGACAGTACAGTGATATATGGGGGGAATAACACAGCTCCCGGCACACACTGATATGTGGTATTATTATTATATAGGGGAGAGGGGACAGTACAGTGATATATGGGGGGAATAACACAGCTCCCGGCACACGCTGATATGTGGTATTATTATATAGGGGAGATGGGACCGTACAGTGATATATGAGGAGGAATAACACAGCTTCCGGCACACGCTGATATGTGGTATTATTATTATATAGGGGAGAGGGGACAGTACAGTGATATGCGAGGGGGAATAACATAGCTCCCGGCACACGCTGATATGTGGTATTATTATTATATAGGGGAGAGGGGACCGTACAGTGATATATGAGGGGAATAACACAGCCTCCAGCACACGCTGATATGTGGTATTATTATATAAGGGAGAGGGGACCGTACAGTGACATACGAGGGGGAATAACACAGCTCCCAGCACACGCTGATATGTGGTATTATTATTATTATATAGGGGAGAGGGGACCGTACAGTGATATATGAGGAGGAATAACACAGCTTCCGGCACACGCTGATATGTGGTATTATTATTATATAGGGGAGAGGGGACAGTACAGTGATATATGGGGGGAATAACACAGCTCCCGGCACACACTGATATGTGGTATTATTATTATATAGGGGAGAGGGGACAGTACAGTGATATATGGGGGGAATAACACAGCTCCCGGCACACGCTGATATGTGGTATTATTATATAGGGGAGAGGGGACCGTACAGTGATATATGAGGAGGAATAACACAGCTTCCGGCACACGCTGATATGTGGTATTATTATTATATAGGGGAGAGGGGACAGTACAGTGATATACGAGGGGGAATAACATAGCTCCCGGCACACGCTGATATGTGGTATTATTATTATATAGGGGAGAGGGGACCGTACAGTGATATATGAGGGGAATAACACAGCCTCCAGCACACGCTGATATGTGGTATTATTATATAAGGGAGAGGGGACCGTACAGTAACATACGAGGGGGAATAACACAGCTCCCAGCACACGCTGATACGTGGTATTATTATTATATAGGGGAGAGGGGACTGTACAGTGATATATGGGGGGAATAACACAGCTCCCGGCACACGCTAATATGTGGTATTATTATTATATAGGGGAGAGGGGACCGTACAGTGATATATGAGGGGAATAACACAGCTCCCGGCACACACTGATATGTTGTATTATTATTATATAGGGGAGAGGGGACCGTACAGTGATATATGAGGGGAATAACACAGCTCCCGGCACACACTGATATGTGGTATTATTATATAGGGGAGAGGGGACCGTACAGTGATATATGGGGGGAATAACACAGCTCCCGGCACACGCTGATATGTGGTATTATTATATAGGGGAGAGGGGACCGTACAGTGATATATGAGGAGGAATAACACAGCTCCCGGCACACGCTGATATGTGGTATTATTATTATTATATAGGGGAGAGGGGACCGTACAGTGATATATGAGGAGAATAACACAGCTTCCGGCACACGCTGATATGTGGTATTATTATTATATAGGGGAGAGGGGACAGTACAGTGATATATGAGGGGAATAACACAGCCTCTAGCACACGCTGATATGTGGTATTATTATATAAGGAAGAGGGGACCGTACAGTGACATACGAGGGGGAATAACACAGCTCCCAGCACACGCTGATATGTGGTATTATTATTATATAGGGGAGAGGGGACCGTACAGTGATATATGAGGAGGAATAACACAGCTTCCGGCACACGCTGATATGTGGTATTATTATTATATAGGGGAGAGGGGACAGTACAGTGATATATGGGGGGAATAACACAGCTCCCGGCACACACTGATATGTGGTATTATTATTATTATATAGGGGAGAGGGGACAGTACAGTGATATATGGGGGGAATAACACAGTTCCCGGCACACGCTGATATGTGGTATTATTATATAGGGGAGAGGGGACCGTACAGTGATATATGAGGAGGAATAACACAGCTTCCGGCACACGCTGATATGTGGTATTATTATTATATAGGGGAGAGGGGACAGTACAGTGATATATGAGGGGGAATAACATAGCTCCCGGCACACGCTGATATGTGGTATTATTATTATATAGGGGAGAGGGGACCGTACAGTGATATATGAGGGGAATAACACAGCCTCCAGCACACGCTGATATGTGGTATTATTATATAAGGGAGAGGGGACCGTACAGTGACATATGAGGGGGAATAACACAGCTCCCAGCACACGCTGATATGTGGTATTATTATTATATAGGGGAGAGGGGACTGTACAGTGATATATGGGGGGAATAACACAGCTCCCGGCACACGCTGATATGTGGTATTATATAGGGGAGAGGGGACTGTACAGTGATATACTAGGGGGAATAGCATAGCTCCCGGCACACGCTGATATGTGGTATTATTATTATATAGGGGAGAGGGGACCGTACAGTGATATATGAGGGGAATAACACAGCCTCCAGCACACGCTGATATGTGGTATTATTATTATATAGGGGAGAGGGGACCGTACAGTGATATATGAGGAGTAATAACACAGCTCCCGGCACACGCTGATATGTGGTATTATTATTATATAGGGGAGCGGGGACCGTACAGTGATATATGAGGAGGAATAACACAGCTCCCGGCACACGCTGATATGTGGTATTATTATTATATAGGGGAGAGGGGACAGTACAGTGATATATGGGGGGAATAACACAGCTCCCGGCACACACTGATATGTGGTATTATTATTATATAGGGGAGAGGGGACAGTACAGTGATATATGGGGGGAATAACACAGCTCCCGGCACACGCTGATATGTGGTATTATTATATAGGGGAGATGGGACCGTACAGTGATATATGAGGAGGAATAACACAGCTTCCGGCACACGCTGATATGTGGTATTATTATTATATAGGGGAGAGGGGACAGTACAGTGATATATGGGGGGAATAACACAGCTCCCGGCACACACTGATATGTGGTATTATTATTATATAGGGGAGAGGGGACAGTACAGTGATATATGGGGGGAATAACACAGCTCCCGGCACACGCTGATATGTGGTATTATTATATAGGGGAGATGGGACCGTACAGTGATATATGAGGAGGAATAACACAGCTTCCGGCACACGCTGATATGTGGTATTATTATTATATAGGGGAGAGGGGACAGTACAGTGATATGCGAGGGGGAATAACATAGCTCCCGGCACACGCTGATATGTGGTATTATTATTATATAGGGGAGAGGGGACAGTACAGTGATATATGGGGGGAATAACACAGCTCCCGGCACACACTGATATGTGGTATTATTATTATATAGGGGAGAGGGGACCGTACAGTAATATATGGGGGGAATAACACAGCTCCCGGCACACGCTGATATGTGGTATTATTATATAGGGGAGAGGGGACCGTACAGTGATATATGAGGAGGAATAACACAGCTTCCGGCACACGCTGATATGTGGTATTATTATTATATAGGGGAGAGGGGACCGTACAGTGATATATGAGGAGTAATAACACAGCTCCCGGCACACGCTGATATGTGGTATTATTATTATATAGGGGAGCGGGGACCGTACAGTGATATATGAGGAGGAATAACACAGCTCCCGGCACACGCTGATATGTGGTATTATTATTATATAGGGGAGAGGGGACAGTACAGTGATATATGGGGGGAATAACACAGCTCCCGGCACACACTGATATGTGGTATTATTATTATATAGGGGAGAGGGGACAGTACAGTGATATATGGGGGGTATAACACAGCTCCCGGCACACGCTGATATGTGGTATTATTATATAGGGGAGATGGGACCGTACAGTGATATGAGAGGAGGAATAACACAGCTTCCGGCACACGCTGATATGTGGTATTATTATTATATAGGGGAGAGGGGACAGTACAGTGATATGCGAGGGGGAATAACATAGCTCCCGGCACACGCTGATATGTGGTATTATTATTATATAGGGGAGAGGGGACCGTACAGTGATATATGAGGGGAATAACACAGCCACCAGCACACGCTGATATGTGGTATTATTATATAAGGGAGAGGGGACCGTACAGTGACATACGAGGGGGAATAACACAGCTCCCAGCACACGCTGATATGTGGTATTATTATTATATAGGGGAGAGGGGACCGTACAGTGATATATGAAGAGGAATAACACAGCTTCCGGCACACGCTGATATGTGGTATTATTATTATATAGGGGAAAGGGGACAGTACAGTGATATATGGGGGGAATAACACAGCTCCCGGCACACACTGATATGTGGTATTATTATTATATAGGGGAGAGGGGACAGTACAGTGATATATGGGGGGAATAACACAGCTCCCGGCACACGCTGATATGTGGTATTATTATATAGGGGAGAGGGGACCGTACAGTGATATATGAGGAGGAATAACACAGCTTCCGGCACACGCTGGTATGTGGTATTATTATTATATAGGGGAGAGGGGACAGTACAGTGATATACGAGGGGGAATAACATAGCTCCCGGCACACGCTGATATGTGGTATTATTATTATATAGGGGAGAGGGGACCGTACAGTGATATATGAGGGGAATAACACAGCCTCCAGCACACGCTGATATGTGGTATTATTATATAAGGGAGAGGGGACCGTACAGTAACATGCGAGGGGGAATAACACAGCTCCCAGCACACGCTGATACGTGGTATTATTATTATATAGGGGAGAGGGGACTGTACAGTGATATATGGGGGGAATAACACAGCTCCCGTCACACGCTGATATGTGGTATTATTATTATATAGGGGAGAGGGGACCGTACAGTGATATATGAGGGGAATAACACAGCTCCCGGCACACACTGATATGTTGTATTATTATTATATAGGGGAGAGGGGACCGTACAGTGATATATGAGGGGAATAACACAGCTCCCGGCACACACTGATATGTGGTATTATTATATAGGGGAGAGGGGACCGTACAGTGATATATGGGGGGAATAACACAGCTCCCGGCACACGCTGATATGTGGTATTATTATAAAGGGGAGAGGGGACCGTACAGTGATATATGAGGAGGAATAACACAGCTCCCGGCACACGCTGATATGTGGTATTATTATTATTATATAGGGGAGAGGGGACCGTACAGTGATATATGAGGAGAATAACACAGCTTCCGGCACACGCTGATATGTGGTATTATTATTATATAGGGGAGAGGGGACAGTACAGTGATATACGAGGGGTAATAACATAGCTCCCGGCACACGCTGATATGTGGTATTATTATTATATAGGGGAGAGGGGACCGTACAGTGATATATGAGGGGAATAACACAGCCTCTAGCACACGCTGATATGTGGTATTATTATATAAGGGAGAGGGGACCGTACAGTGACATACGAGGGGGAATAACACAGCTCCCAGCACACGCTGATATGTGGTATTATTATTATATAGGGGAGAGGGGACCGTACAGTGATATATGAGGAGGAATAACACAGCTTCCGGCACACGCTGATATGTGGTATTATTATTATATAGGGGAGAGGGGACAGTACAGTGATATATGGGGGGAATAACACAGCTCCCGGCACACACTGATATGTGGTATTATTATTATTATTATTATATAGGGGAGAGGGGACAGTACAGTGATATATGGGGGGAATAACACAGTTCCCGGCACACGCTGATATGTGGTATTATTATATAGGGGAGAGGGGACCGTACAGTGATATATGAGGAGGAATAACACAGCTTCCGGCACACGCTGATATGTGGTATTATTATTATATAGGGGAGAGGGGACAGTACAGTGATATATGAGGGGGAATAACATAGCTCCCGGCACACGCTGATATCTGGTATTATTATTATATAGGGGAGAGGGGACCGTACAGTGATATATGAGGGGAATAACACAGCCTCCAGCACACGCTGATATGTGGTATTATTATATAAGGGAGAGGGGACCGTACAGTGACATACGAGGGGGAATAACACAGCTCCCAGCACACGCTGATATGTGGTATTATTATTATATAGGGGAGAGGGGACTGTACAGTGATATATGGGGGGAATAACACAGCTCCCGGCACACGCTGATATGTGGTATTATATAGGGGAGAGGGGACTGTACAGTGATATACTAGGGGGAATAGCATAGCTCCCGGCACACGCTGATATGTGGTATTATTATTATATAGGGGAGAGGGGACCGTACAGTGATATATGAGGGGAATAACACAGCCTCCAGCACACGCTGATATGTGGTATTATTATTATATAGGGGAGAGGGGACCGTACAGTGATATATGAGGAGTAATAACACAGCTCCCGGCACACGCTGATATGTGGTATTATTATTATATAGGGGAGCGGGGACCGTACAGTGATATATGAGGAGGAATAACACAGCTCCCGGCACACGCTGATATGTGGTATTATTATTATATAGGGGAGAGGGGACCGTACAGTGATATATGAGGAGGAATAACACAGCTCCCGGCACACTCTGATATGTGGTATTATTATTATATAGGGGAGAGGGGACAGTACAGTGATATATGGGGGGAATAACACAGCTCCCGGCACACACTGATATGTGGTATTATTATTATATAGGGGAGAGGGGACAGTACAGTGATATATGGGGGGAATAACACAGCTCCCGGCACACGCTGATATGTGGTATTATTATATAGGGGAGATGGGACCGTACAGTGATATATGAGGAGGAATAACACAGCTTCCGGCACACGCTGATATGTGGTATTATTATTATATAGGGGAGAGGGGACAGTACAGTGATATGCGAGGGGGAATAACATAGCTCCCGGCACACGCTGATATGTGGTATTATTATTATATAGGGGAGAGGGGACCGTACAGTGATATATGAGGGGAATAACACAGCCTCCAGCACACGCTGATATGTGGTATTATTATATAAGGGAGAGGGGACCGTACAGTGACATACGAGGGGGAATAACACAGCTCCCAGCACACGCTGATATGTGGTATTATTATTATATAGGGGAGAGGGGACCGTACAGTGATATATGAAGAGGAATAACACAGCTTCCGGCACACGCTGATATGTGGTATTATTATTATATAGGGGAGAGGGGACAGTACAGTGATATATGGGGGGAATAACACAGCTCCCGGCACACACTGATATGTGGTATTATTATTATATAGGGGAGAGGGGACAGTACAGTGATATATGGGGGGAATAACACAGCTCCCGGCACACGCTGATATGTGGTATTATTATATAGGGGAGAGGAGACCGTACAGTGATATATGAGGAGGAATAACACAGCTTCCGGCACACTCTGATATGTGGTATTATTATTATATAGGGGAGAGGGGACAGTACAGTGATATACGAGGGGGAATAACATAGCTCCCGGCACACGCTGATATGTGGTATTATTATTATATAGGGGAGAGGGGACCGTACAGTGATATATGAGGGGAATAACACAGCCTCCAGCACACGCTGATATGTGGTATTATTATATAAGGGAGAGGGGACCGTACAGTAACATACGAGGGGGAATAACACAGCTCCCAGCACACGCTGATACGTGGTATTATTATTATATAGGGGAGAGGGGACTGTACAGTGATATATGGGGGGAATAACACAGCTCCCGGCACACGGTGATATGTGGTATTATTATATAGGGGAGAGGGGACCGTACAGTGATATATGAGGAGGAATAACACAGCTCCCGGCACACGCTGATATGTGGTATTATTATATAGGGGAGAGGGGACCGTACAGTGATATATGAGGAGGAATAACACAGCTCCCGGCACACGCTGATATGTGGTATTATTATTATATAGGGGAGAGGGGACAGTACAGTGATATATGGGGGGAATAACACAGCTCCCGGCACACTCCGATATGTGGTATTATTATTATTATATAGGGGAGAGGGGACCGTACAGTGATATATGAGGAGTAATAACACAGCTCCCGGCACACACTGATATGTGGTATTATTATTATATAGGGGAGAGGGGACCGTACAGTGATATACGAAGGGGAATAACATAACTCCCGGCACACGCTGATATGTGGTATTATTATTATATAGGGGAGAGGGGACCGTACAGTGATATATGAGGTGAATAACACAGCCTCCAGCACACGCTGATATGTGGTATTATTATATAAGGGAGAGGGGACCGTACAGTGACATACGAGGGGGAATAACACAGCTCCCAGCACACGCTGATATGTGGTATTATTATTATATAGGGGAGAAGGGACTGTACAGTGATATATGGGGGGAATAACACAGCTCCCGGCACACGCTGATATGTGGTATTA
Organism: Pseudophryne corroboree; assembly: GCF_028390025.1. Classification (NCBI taxonomy): domain Eukaryota; kingdom Metazoa; phylum Chordata; class Amphibia; order Anura; family Myobatrachidae; genus Pseudophryne; species Pseudophryne corroboree. The sequence goes on from NC_086446.1 coordinate 9,961,509, forward strand.
TATAGGGGAGAGGGGACTGTACAGTGATATACTAGGGGGAATAGCATAGCTCCCGGCACACGCTGATATGTGGTATTATTATTATATAGGGGAGAGGGGACCGTACAGTGATATATGAGGGGAATAACACAGCCTCCAGCACACGCTGATATGTGGTATTATTATTATATAGGGGAGCGGGGACCGTACAGTGATATATGAGGGGGAATAACACAGCTCCCGGCACACGCTGATATGTGGTATTATTATTATATAGGGGAGAGGGGACAGTACAGTGATATATGGGGGGAATAACACAGCTCCCGGCACACACTGATATGTGGTATTATTATATAGGGGAGAGGGGACCGTACAGTGATATATGAGGAGGAATAACACAGCTCCCGGCACACGCTGATATGTGGTATTATTATATAGGGGAGAGGGGACCGTACAGTGATATATGAGGAGGAATAACACAGCTCCCGGCACACGCTGATATGTGGTATTATTATTATATAGGGGAGAGGGGACAGTACAGTGATATATGGGGGGAATAACACAGCTCCCGGCACACGCCGATATGTGGTATTATTATTATTATTATATAGGGGAGAGGGGACCGTACAGTGATATATGAGGAGGAATAACACAGCTCCCGGCACACGCTGATATGTGGTATTATTATATAGGGGAGAGGGGACCGTACAGTGATATATGGGGGGAATAACACAGCTCCCGGCACACGCTGATATGTGGTATTATTATATAGGGGAGAGGGGACCGTACAGTGATATAAGGGGGGAATAACACAGCTCCCGGCACACGCTGATTTGTGGTATTATTATTATATAGGGGAGAGGGGACAGTACAGTGATATATGGGGGGAATAACACAGCTCCCGGCACACGCTGATATGTGGTATTATTATTTTCTCTGACGTCCTAGTGGATGCTGGGAACTCCGTAAGGACCATGGGGAATAGCGGCTCCGCAGGAGACTGGGCACAAAAGTAAAGCTTTAGGACTACCTGGTGTGCACTGGCTACTCCCCCTATGACCCTCCTCCAAGCCTCAGTTAGATTTTTGTGCCCGGCCGAGAAGGGTGCATTCTAGGAGGCTCTCCTGAGTTTCTTAGTAAAAGTTTAGTTTTAGGTTTTTTATTTTCAGTGAGACCTGCTGGCAACAGGCTCACTGCATCGAGGGACTAAGGGGAGAAGAAGCGAACCTGCCTGCTTGCAGCCAGCTTGGGCTTCTTGGCTACTGGACACCATTAGCTCCAGAGGGACCGAACACAGGCCCAGCCTCGGAGTCCGGTCCCAGAGCCGCGCCGCCGGCCCCCTTACAGAGCCAGAAGCAAGAAGAGGTCCGGAAAATCGGCGGCAGAAGACATCAGTCTTCACCAAGGTAGCGCACAGCACTGCAGCTGTGCGCCATTGCTCCTCAGGCACACTTCACACTCCGGTCACTGAGGGTGCAGGGCGCTGGGGGGGGGCGCCCTGAGCAGCAATAAAAACACCTTGGCTGGCGAAAATACATCACATATAACCCCCATGGCTATATGGATGTATTTTAACCCCTGCCAGAATACAGCAAAAAGCGGGAGAAAAGTCAGCCGAGAAGGGGGCGGAGCCTATCTCCTCAGCACACTGGCGCCATTTTCCCTCACAGCTCCGCTGGAAGGACGTCTCCCTGACTCTCCCCTGCAGTCCTGCACTACAGAAAAGGGTAAAATAAGAGAGGGGGGCACTAATTAGGCGCAGTATTAATTAAACAGCAGCTATAAGGGGAAAAACACTTCTATAAGGTTATCCCTGTATATATATATAGCGCTCTGGTGTGTGCTGGCATACTCTCCCTCTGTCTCCCCAAAGGGCTAGTGGGGTCCTGTCCTCTATCAGAGCATTCCCTGTGTGTGTGTGCTGTGTGTCGGTACGATTGTGTCGACATGTATGAGGAGGAAAATGGTGTGGAGGCGGAGCAATTGCCTGTAATGGAGATGTCACCCCCTAGGGAGTCGACACCTGAGTGGCTGAGCTTATGGAAGGAATTACGTGACAGTGTCAGCTCTTTACAAAAGACAGTTGATGACATGAGACAGCCGGCTACTCAGCTGGTGCCTGTCCAGGCGTCTCAAAAGCCATCAGGGGCTCTAAAACGCCCGTTACCTCAGATGGCAGATACAGACGCCGACACGGATACTGACTCCAGTGTCGACGATGAAGTGACGAATGTGACTTCCAGTAGGGCCACACGTTACATGATTGAGGCTATGAAAAGTATTTTACATATTTCTGATAATACGAGTACCACTAAAAAGGGTATTATGTTTGGTGAGAAAAAACTGCCTGTAGTTTTTCCTGCATCTGAGGAATTAAATGAAGTGTGTGATGAAGCGTGGGTTTCCCCCGATAAAAAACTGATAATTCCTAAAAGGTTATTGGCATCATACCCCTTCCCGCCAGAGGATAGGGCACGTTGGGAAACACCCCCTAGGGTGGATAAAGCGCTCACACGTTTGTCTAAACAGGTGGCACTACCGTCTCCTAATACGGCCGCCCTTAAGGAACCTGCTGACAGAAAGCAGGAGAATATCCTAAAATGTATATACACGCACACGGGTGTTATACTGCGACCAGCAATCGCCTCAGCCTGGATGTGCAGTGCTGGGGTGGCTTGGTCTGATTCCCTGACTGACAATATTGATACCCTAGATAGGGACAGTATATTACTGACTATAGAGCATTTGAAAGATGCATTTCTATATATGCGTGATGCACAGAGGGATATTTGCAGACTGGCATCAAGAGTAAGTGCGCTGTCCATTTCTGCCAGAAGAGGGTTATGGACGAGGCAGTGGTCAGGTGATGCTGGTTCCAAAAGGCATATGGAAGTATTGCCTTATAAAGGGGAGGAGTTATTTGGGGTAGGTCTATCAGACCTGGTGGCCATGGCAACTGCTGGGAAATCCACATTTTTACCCCAGGTAGCCTCTCAACATAAGAAGACGCCATATTATCAGGCGCAGTCCTTTCGGCCCCATAAGGGCAAGCGGGCAAAAGGCTCCTCATTTCTGCCCCGTGGCAGAGGGAGAGGAAAAAGGCTGCAGCAAACAGCCAGTTCCCAGGAACAGAAGCCCTCTCCCGTTTCTGCCAAGTCCTCAGCATGACGCTGGGGCTTTACAAGCGGACTCAGGCTCGGTGGGGGCCCGTCTCAAGAATTTCAGCGTACAGTGGGCTCACTCACAGGTGGACCCCTGGATCCTTCAGGTGGTATCTCAGGGGTACAAATTGGAATTCGAGACGTCTCCCCCTCGCCGTTTCCTAAAGTCTGCTTTACCGACGTCTCCCTCCGACAGGGAGGCGGTATTGGAAGCCATTCACAAGCTGTATTCCCAGCAGGTGATAATCAAGGTACCCCTCCTGCAACAGGGAAAGGGGTATTATTCCACGCTGTTTGTGGTACCGAAACCGGACGGCTCGGTGAGACCTATTTTAAATCTGAAATCCTTGAACACTTACATACAAAGGTTCAAATTCAAGATGGAGTCACTCAGAGCGGTGATTGCGAACCTGGAAGAAGGGGATTATATGGTGTCTTTGGACATCAAGGATGCTTACCTCCATGTCCCAATTTGCCCTTCTCACCAAGGGTACCTCAGGTTTGTGGTACAGAACTGTCACTCAGTTTCAGACGCTGCCGTAGGGATGGTCCACGGCACTCCGGGTCTTTACCAAGGTAATGGCCGAAATGATGATACTCCTTCGAAGGAAGGGAGTTTTAGTTATCCCGTACTTGGACGATCTCCTGATAAGGGCAAGATCCAGGGAACAGTTGGTAGTCGGGGTAGCACTATCTCAAGTAGTGTTGCGACAGCACGGTTGGATTCTCAATATTCCAAAATCGCAGCTGATCCCGACGACACGTCTTCTATTCCTAGGGATGATTCTGGACACAGTCCAAAAAAAGGTGTTTCTCCCGGAGGAGAAAGCCAGGGAGTTATCCGAACTAGTCAGAAACCTCCTAAAACCAGGCCAAGTGTCAGTGCATCAATGCACAAGGGTCCTGGGAAAAATGGTGGCTTCCTACGAAGCAATCCCATTCGGCAGATTCCACGCAAGAACTTTCCAGTGGGACTTGCTGGACAAATGGTCCGGATCGCATCTTCAGATGCATCAGCGGATAACCCTGTCACCAAAGACAAGGGTGTCTCTCCTGTGGTGGTTGCAGAATGCTCATCTTCTAGGGGGCCGCAGATTCGGCATTCAGGACTGGGTCCTGGTGACCACGGATGCCAGCCTGCGAGGCTGGGGAGCAGTCACACAGGGAAGAAATTTCCAGGGCTTGTGGTCAAGCCTGGAGACATCACTTCACATAAATATCCTGGAGCTAAGGGCCATTTACAATGCCCTAAGCCAAGCAAGACCTCTGCTTCAAGGTCAGCCGGTGCTGATCCAGTCGGACAACATCACGGCAGTCGCCCACATGAACAGACAGGGCGGCACAAGAAGCAGGAGGGCAATGGCAGAAGCTGCAAGGATTCTTCGCTGGGCGGAAAATCATGTGATAGCACTGTCAGCAGTGTTCATTCCGGGAGTGGACAACTGGGAAGCAGACTTCCTCAGCAGGCACGACCTCCACCCGGGAGAGTGGGGACTTCACCCAGAAGTCTTCCACATGATTGTAAACCGTTGGGAAAAACCAAAGGTGGACATGATGGCGTCCCGCCTCAACAAAAAACTAAAAAGTTATTGCGCCAGGTCAAGGGACCCTCAGGCGATAGATGTGGACGCTCTGGTAACACCATGGGTGTACCAGTCAGTGTATGTGTTCCCTCCTCTGCCTCTCATACCCAAGGTACTGAGAATTATAAGGCGGAGAGGAGTAAGAACTATACTCGTGGCTCCGGATTGGCCAAGAAGGACTTGGTACCCGGAACTTGAAGAGATGCTCACAGAGGACCCGTGGCCTCTACCTCTAAGAAGGGACCTGCTCCAGCAAGGACCCTGTCTGTTCCAAGACTTACCGCGGCTGCGTTTGACGGCATGGCGGTTGAACGCCGGATCCTGAAGGAAAAAGGCATTCCGGAAGAAGTCATTCCTACCCTGATCAAAGCCAGGAAGGATGTGACCGCAAAGCATTATCACCGCATTTGGCGAAAATATGTTGCGTGGTGCGAGGCCAGGAAGGCCCCAACGGAGGAATTTCAACTGGGTCGATTCCTGCATTTCCTGCAAACAGGAGTGTCTATGGGCTTAAAATTAGGATCCATTAAGGTTCAGATTTCGGCCCTGTCGATTTTCTTCCAGAAAGAACTGGCTTCAGTTCCTGAAGTTCAGACGTTTGTCAAGGGGGTGCTGCATATACAGCCTCCTTTTGTGCCTCCAGTGGCACCTTGGGATCTCAATGTAGTTTTGGGGTTCCTAAAATCACATTGGTTTGAACCGCTTAAATCTGTGGATTTGAAATATCTCACATGGAAAGTGGTCATGCTGTTGGCCCTGGCTTCGGCCAGGCACGTGTCAGAATTGGCGGCTTTATCTTATAAAAGCCCTTACCTGATTTTTCATACGGACAGGGCAGAATTGAGGACTCGTCCTCAATTTCTCCTTAAGGTGGTTTCAGCGTTTCACCTGAACCAGCCTATTGTGGTACCTGCGGCTACTAGGGACTTGGAGGACTCCAAGTTGCTGGACGTTGTCAGGGCCCTGAAAATTTATGTTTCCAGGACGGCTGGAGTCAGAAAATCTGACTCGCTGTTTATCCTGTATGCACCCAACAAGCTGGGTGCTCTTGCTTCTAAGCAGACTATTGCTCGTTGGATTTGTAGTACAATTCAGCTTGCACATTCTGTGGCAGGCCTGCCACAGCCAAAATCTGTAAATGCCCACTCCACAAGGAAGGTGGGCTCATCTTGGGCGGCGGCCCGAGGGATCTCGGCTTAACAACTTTGCCGAGCAGCTACTTGGTCAGGGGCAAACACGTTTGCAAAATTCTACAAATTTGATACCCTGGCTGAGGAGGACCTGGAGTTCTCTCATTCGGTGCTGCAGAGTCATCCGCACTCTCCCGCCCGTTTGGGAGCTTTGGTATAATCCCCATGGTCCTTACGGAGTTCCCAGCATCCACTAGGACGTCAGAGAAAATAAGAATTTACTTAACGATAATTCTATTTCTCGTAGTCCGAAGTGGATGCTGGGCGCCCATCCCAAGTGCGGATTGTCTGCAATACTTGTACATAGTTATTGTTACCTAAATCGGGTTATTGTTGTTGTGAGCCATCTATCCAGAGGCTCCTCTGTTATCATACTGTTAACTGGGTTCAGATCACAAGTTGTACGGTGTGATTGGTGTGGCTGGTATGAGTCTTACCCGGGATTCATAAATCCTTCCTTATTGTGTACGCTCGTCCGGGCACAGTATCCTAACTGAGGCTTGGAGGAGGGTCATAGGGGGAGGAGCCAGTGCACACCAGATAGTCCTAAAGCTTTACTTTTGTGCCCAGTCTCCTGCGGAGCCGCTATTCCCCATGGTCCTTACGGAGTACCCGGCATCCACTACGGACTACGAGAAATAGAATTATCGGTAAGTAAATTCTTATTATTATATAGGGGAGAGGGGACCGTACAGTGATATATGAGGAGTAATAACACAGCTCCCGGCACACACTGATATGTGGTATTATTATTATATAGGGGAGAGGGGACCGTACAGTGATATATGAGGAGGAATAACACAGCTCCCGGCACATGCTGATATGTGGTATTATTATATAGGGGAGAGGGGACCGTACAGTGATATATGGGGGGAATAACACAGCTCCCGGCACACGCTGATATGTGGTATTATTATATAGGGGAGAGGGGACTGTACAGTGATATATGGGGGGAATAACACAGCTCCCGGCACACGCTGATATGTGGTATTATTATTATATAGGGGAGAGGGGACCGTACAGTGATATATGAGGGGAATAACACAGTCTCCAGCACACGCTGATATGTGGTATTATTATTATATAGGGGAGAGGGGACCGTACAGTGATATATGAGGAGTAATAACACAGCTCCCGGCACACGCTGATATGTGGTATTATTATTATTATACAGGGGAGAGGGGACCGTACAGTGATATATGAGGAGGAATAACACAGCTCCCAACACACATTGATATGTGGTATTATTATATAGGGGAGAGGGGACCGTACAGTGACATACGAATGGGAATAACACAGCTCCCGGCACACGCTGATATGTGGTATTATTATATAGGGGAGAGGGGACTATACAGAATAACAGCTCCCGGCACACACTGATATGTGGTATTATTATTATATAGGGGAGAGGGGACCGTACAGTGATATATGAGGAGTAATAACACAGCTCCCGGCACACGCTGATATGTGGTATTATTATTATTATATAGGGGAGAGGGGACCGTACAGTGATATATGAGGGGAATAACACAGCCTCCGGCACACACTGATATGTGGTATTACTATTATATAGGGGAGAGGGGACCGTACAGTGATATATGAGGAGTAATAACACAGCTCCCGGCACACGCTGATATGTGGTATTATTATTATATAGGGGAGAGGGGACCGTACAGTGATATATGAGGAGGAATAACAGAGCTCCCAACACACACTGATATGTGGTATTATTATATAGGGGAGAGGGGACCGTACAGTGACATACGAGGGGGAATAACACAGCTCCCAGCACACGCTGATATGTGGTATTATTATTATATAGGGGAGAGGGGACTGTACAGTGATATATGGGGGGAATAACACAGCTCCCGGCACACGCTGATATGTGGTATTATTATATAGGGGAGAGGGGACTGTACAGTGATATACGAGGGGGAATAACATAGATCCCGGCACACGCTGATATGTGGTATTATTATTATATAGGGGAGAGGGGACCGTACAGTGATATATGAGGGGAATAACACAGCCTCCAGCACACGCTGATATGTGGTATTATTATTATATAGGGGAGAGGGGACCGTACAGTGATATATGAGGAGTAATAACACAGCTCCCGGCACACGCTGATATGTGGTATTATTATTATTATATAGGGGAGAGGGGACCGTACAGTGATATATGGGGGGAATAACACAGCTCTCGGCACACGCTGATATGTGGTATTATTATTATATAGGGGAGAGGGGACCGTACAGTGATATATGAGGGGAATAACACAGCCTCCGGCACACACTGATATGTGGTATTACTATTATATAGGGGAGAGGGGACCGTACAGTGATATATGTGGAGTAATAACAAAGCTCCCAACACACACTGATATGTGGTATTATTATTATATAGGGGAGAGGGGACAGTACAGTGATATATGGGGGGAATAACACAGCTCCCGGCACACACTGATATGTGGTATTATTATATAGGGGAGAGGGGACCGTACAGTGATATATGAGGAGGAATAACACAGCTCCCGGCACACGCTGATATGTGGTATTATTATTATTATTATATAGGGGAGAGGGGACCGTACAGTGACATACGAGGGGGAAAAACACAGCTCCCAGCACACGCTGATATGTGGTATTATTATTATATAGGGGAGAGGGGACTGTACAGTGATATATGGGGGGAATAACACAGCTCCCGGCACATGCTGATATGTGGTATTATTATATAGGGGAGAGGGGACTGTACAGTGATATACGAGGGGGAATAATATAGCTCCCGGCACATGCTGATATGTGGTATTATTATTATATAGGGGAGAGGGGGCCGTACAGTGATATATGAGGAGGAATAACACAGCTCCCGGCACACGCTGATATGTGGTATTATTATTATATAGGGGAGAGGGGACAGTACAGTGATATATGGGGGGAATAACACAGCTCCCGGCACACGCCGATATGTGGTATTATTATTTTCTCTAACGTCCTAAGTGGATGCTGGGGACTCCGTCAGGACCATGGGGAATAGCGGCTCCGCAGGAGACAGGGCACAAAAATAAAGCTTTAGGATTAGGTGGTGTGTACTGGCTCCTCCCCCTATGACCCTCCTCCAAGCCTCAGTTAGGTTTTTGTGCCCGTCCGAGCAGGGTGCAATCTAGGTGGCTCTCCTAAAGAGCTGCTTAGAAAAAGTTTTTAGGTTTTTTATTTTCAGTGAGTCCTGCTGGCAACAGGCTCACTGCATCGAGGGACTTAGGGGAGAGAATTTCAACTCACTTGCGTGCAGGATGGATTGGATTCTTAGGCTACTGGACACCATTAGCTCCAGAGGGAGTCGGAACACAGGTCTCACCCTGGGGTTCGTCCCGGAGCCGCGCCGCCGACCCCCCTTACAGATGCTGAAGATTGAAGGTCCGGAAACAGGCGGCAGAAGGCTCTTCAGTCTTCATGAAGGTAGCGCACAGCACTGCAGCTGTGCGCCATTGTTGTCACACACTTCACACCAAGCGGTCACGGAGGGTGCAGGGCGCTGCTGGGGGCGCCCTGGGCAGCAATATTTAATACCTTTATGGCAAAAGAATACATCACATATAGCCATTGAGGCTATATGTATGTATTTAACCCATGCCAGATATCTAAAACTCCGGGAGAAAAGCCCGCCGAAATAGGGGGCGGGGCTTATTCTCCTCAGCACACAGCGCCATTTTCCTGCTCAGCTCCGCTGTGAGGAAGGCTCCCAGGACTCTCCCCTGCACTGCACTACAGAAACAGGGTAAAACAGAGAGGGGGGGCATTTTTTGGCGATATACTGGATATATTTAAGCTGCTATAAGGAACAACACTTATATAAGGTTGTTCCCATATATATTATAGCGCTTGGGTGTGTGCTGGCAAACTCTCCCTCTGTCTCCCCAAAGGGCTAGTGGGGTCCTGTCTTCGATAAGAGCATTCCCTGTGTGTCTGCTGTGTGTCGGTACGTGTGTGTCGACATGTATGAGGACGATGTTGGTGTGGAGGCAGAGCAATTGCCGATAATGGTGATGTCACCCCCCAGGGAGTCGACACCGGAATGGATGGCTTTGTTTATGGAATTACGTGATAATGTCAGCACATTACAAAAATCAGTTGACGACATGAGACGGCCGGCAAACCAGTTAGTACCTGCCCAGGCGTCTCAGACACCGTCAGGGGCTGTAAAGCGCCCTTTACCTCAGTCGGTCGACACAGACCCAGACACAGACACTGAATCTAGTGTCGACGGTGATGAAACAAACGTATTTTCAAGTAGGGCCACACGTTATATGATCACGGCAATGAAGGAGGCTTTGCATATCTCTGATACTGCAAGTACCACAAAAAGGGGTATTATGTGGGGGGTGAAAAAACTACCTGTAGTTTTTCCTGAATCAGAGGAATTAAATGATGTATGTGATGAAGCGTGGGTTAACCCAGATAGAAAAGTGCTAATTTCAAAAAAGTTATTAGCATTATACCCTTTCCCGCCAGAGGTTAGGGCGCGCTGGGAAACACCCCCTAGGGTGGATAAGGCGCTCACACGCTTATCAAAACAAGTGGCGTTACCGTCTCCTGATACGGCCGCCCTCAGGGATCCAGCTGATAGGAGACTGGAAACTACCCTAAAAAGTATATACACACATACTGGTGTTATACTGCGACCAGCCATCGCCTCAGCCTGGATGTGCAGTGCTGGGGTCGTCTGGTTGGATTCCCTGACTGAAAATATTGATACCCTGGATAGGGACAGTATTTTATTGACTATAGAGCAATTAAAGGATGCTTTCCTTTATATGCGAGATGCTCAGAGAGATATTTGCACTCTGGCATCGAGAGTAAATGCGATGTCCATATCTGCCAGAAGGAGTTTATGGACGCGACAGTGGTCAGGTGATGCGGATTCCAAACGACATATGGAAGTATTGCCGTATAAAGGGGAGGAATTATTTGGCGTCGGTCTATCGGATCTGGTGGCCACGGCAACTGCCGGAAAATCCACCTTTTTACCTCAGACCCCCTCCCAACAGAAAAAGACACAGTCTTTTCAGCCGCAGTCCTTTCGGTCCTATAAGAACAAGCGGACAAAAGGACAGTCATATCTGCCTCGGGGCAGAGGAAGGGGTAAGAGAGGGCAGCAAGCAGCCCCTGCCCAGGAACAGAAGCCCTCTCAGGGTTCTGCAAAGCCCTCAGCATGACGCTGGGGCCTTACAAGCGGACTCAGGAGCGGTGGGGGGTCGACTCAAGAATTTCAGCGCACAGTGGGCTTGCTCACAGGTGGACCCCTGGATCCTGCAGGTAGTATCTCAGGGTTACAGGTTGGAATTCGAGAAGTCTCCCCCTCGCAGGTTCCTAAAGTCTGCTTTGCCAACGTCTCCCTCAGACAGGGCGACGGTATTGGAAGCCATTCACAAGCTGTTTTCTCAGCAGGTGATAGTCAAGGTACCCCTCCTACAACAGGGAAAGGGGTATTACTCCACGCTATTTGTGGTACCGAAGCCGGACGGCTCGGTAAGACCTATTCTAAATCTGAAATCTTTGAACCTGTACATACAAAAATTCAAGTTCAAGATGGAGTCACTCAGAGCAGTGATAGCGAATCTGGAAGAAGGGGACTTTATGGTGTCCCTGGACATAAAGGATGCTTACCTGCATGTCCCAATTTGCCCTTCACATCAAGGGTACCTCAGGTTCGTGGTGCAAAACTGTCATTATCAGTTTCAGACGCTGCCGTTTGGATTGTCCACGGCACCTCGGGTCTTTACCAAGGTAATGGCCGAAATGATGATTCTTCTGCGAAGAAGAGGCGTATTAATTATCCCTTACTTGGACGATCTCCTGATAAGGGCAAGGTCCAGAGAACAGCTGGAGGACGGAGTAGCACTAACCCGACTAGTGCTGCAACAACACGGGTGGATTCTGAATTTTCCAAAATCTCAGTTGACCCCGACGACACGTCTGCTGTTCCTGGGAATGATTCTGGACACGGTTCAGAAAAAGGTGTTTCTTCCGGAGGAGAAAGCCAGGGAGTTATCCGAACTTGTCAGGAACCTCCTAAAACCAGGGAAAGTGTCTGTGCATCAATGCACAAGAGTCCTGGGAAAGATGGTGGCTTCTTACGAAGCGATTCCATTCGGCAGATTCCACGCACGGACAAATGGTCCGGATCACATCTGCAGATGCATCAGCGGATAACCTTATCGCCACGGACAAGGGTGTCTCTTCTGTGGTGGTTGCAGAGTGCTCATCTGTTAGAGGGCCGCAGATTCGGCATACAGGACTGGGTCCTGGTGACCACGGATGCCAGTCTGAGAGGCTGGGGAGCGGTCACACAGGGAAGAAACTTCCAGGGAGTATGGTCAAGCCTGGAGATGTCTCTTCACATAAATATACTGGAGCTAAGAGCGATTTACAATGCTCTAAGTCTGGCAAAACCCCTGCTTCAGGGTCAGCCGGTGTTGATCCAGTCGGACAACATCACGGCAGTCGCCCACGTAAACAGACAGGGCGGCACAAGAAGCAGGACAGCAATGGCAGAAGCTGCAAGGATTCTTCGCTGGGCGGAAGATCATGTGATAGCACTGTCAGCAGTATTCATTCCGGGAGTGGACAACTGGGAAGCAGACTTCCTCAGCAGACACGATCTACACCCGGGAGAGTGGGGACTTCATCCAGAAGTCTTCCACATGATTGTGAACCGTTGGGAAAAACCAATGGTGGATATGATGGCGTCCCGCCTCAACAAAAAACTGGACAGGTATTGCGCCAGGTCAAGAGACCCTCAGGCAATAGCTGTGGACGCTCTGGTAACACCGTGGGTGTTCCAGTCAGTGTATGTGTTCCCTCCTCTGCCTCTCATACCAAAAGTACTGAGAATTATACGGCAAAAGGGAGTAAGAAAGATACTAGTGGCTCCGGATTGGCCAAGAAGAACTTGGTACCCGGAACTTCAAGAGATGCTCACGGAGGATCCGTTACCTCTAAGACGGGACCAGCTTCAGCAGGGACCGTGTCTATTCCAAGACTTACCGCGGCTGCGTTTGACGGCATGGCGGTTGAACGCCGAATTCTAAGGGAAAAAGGCATTCCGGAAGAGGTCATTCCTACACTGGTAAAAGCCAGGAAGGAGGTGACTGCACAACATTATCACCGCATTTGGAGAAAATATGTTGCGTGGTGTGAGGCCAGGAAGGCCCCCACGGAGGAATTTCAACTGGGTCGATTCCTACATTTCCTGCAAACAGGATTGTCTATGGGCCTCAAATTGGGGTCCATTAAGGTTCAAATTTCGGCCCTGTCGATTTTCTTCCAGAAAGAATTGGCTTCAGTTCCTGAAGTCCAGACTTTTGTAAAAGGAGTACTACATATACAGCCCCCGGTTGTGCCCCCAGTGGCACCGTGGGATCTTAATGTAGTCTTGGATTTTCTCAAATCCCATTGGTTTGAGCCGCTCAAATCGGTGGAGTTGAAGTATCTTACATGGAAAGTAACCATGCTACTGGCCCTGGCTTCAGCCAGGAGAGTATCAGAATTGGCGGCTTTATCATATAAGAGCCCATATCTGATTTTCCATACGGACAGGGCAGAACTGCGGACGCGTCCTCATTTTCTGCCTAAGGTGGTGTCAGCGTTTCACCTGAACCAGCCTATTGTGGTGCCTGCGGCTACTAACGATTTGGAGGATTCCAAGTTGTTGGACGTGGTCCGGGCATTGAAAATATATATTTCAAGAACGGCGGGAGTCAGAAAGTCTGACTCACTGTTTATATTGTATGCACCCAACAAGATGGGTGCTCCTGCTTCTAAGCAGACGATTGCTCGTTGGATTTGTAGCACAATTCAACTTGCACATTCTGTGGCAGGCTTGTCACAACCTAAATCTGTCAAGGCCCATTCCACAAGGAAAGTGGGCTCATCCTGGGCGGCTGCCCGGGGGGTCTCGGCATTACAACTCTGCCGAGCTGCTACTTGGTCAGGGGCAAACACGTTTGCAAAATTCTACAAATTTGATACCCTGGCTGAGGAGGACCTTGAGTTCTCTCATTCGGTGCTGCAGAGTCATCCGCACTCTCCCGCCCGTTTGGGAGCTTTGGTATAATCCCCATGGTCCTGACGGAGTCCCCAGCATCCACTTAGGACGTTAGAGAAAATAAGAATTTACTTACGATAATTCTATTTCTCGTAGTCCGTAGTGGATGCTGGGCGCCCATCCCAAGTGCGGATTGTCTGCAATACTTGTACATAGTTATTGTTACAAACAAATTCGGGTTGTTATTGTTGTAAGCCGTCTGTTCAGAGGCTCCTACGTTTGTCATACTGTTAACTGGGTTCAGATCACAAGTTATACGGTGTGATTGGTGTGGCTGGTATGAGTCTTACCCGGGATTCAATATCCTTCCTTATTGTGTACGCTCGTCCGGGCACAGTATCCTAACTGAGGCTTGGAGGAGGGTCATAGGGGGAGGAGCCAGTACACACCACCTAATCCTAAAGCTTTATTTTTGTGCCCTGTCTCCTGCGGAGCCGCTATTCCCCATGGTCCTGACGGAGTCCCCAGCATCCACTACGGACTACGAGAAATAGAATTATCGGTAAGTAAATTCTTATTATTATATAGGGGAGAGGGGACCGTACAGTGATATATGATGAGTAATAACACAGCTCCCGGCACACACTGATATGTGGTATTATTATTATATAGGGGAGAGGGGACCGTACAGTGATATATGGGGGGAATAACACAGCTCCCGGCACACGCTGATATGTGGTATTATTATATAGGGGAGAGGGGACTGTACAGTGATATATGGGGGGAATAACACAGCTCCCGGCACACACTGATATGTGGTATTATTATATAGGGGAGAGGGGACTGTACAGTGATATATGAGGGGGAATAACATAGCTCCCGGCACACGCTGATATGTGGTATTATTATATAGGGGAGAGGGGACCGTACAGTGATATATGAGGAGGAATAACACAGCTCCCGGCACACGCTGATATGTGGTATTATTATTATATAGGGGAGAGGGGACAGTACAGTGATATATGTGGGGAATAACACAGCTCCCGGCACACGCTGATATGTGGTATTATTATTATTATTATATAGGGGAGAGGGGACCGTACAGTGATATATGAGGAGTAATAACACAGCTCCCGGCACACACTGATATGTGGTATTATTATTATATAGGGGAGAGGGGACCGTACAGTGATATATGAGGAGGAATAACACAGCTCACGGCACATGCTGATATGTGGTATTATTATATAGGGGAGAGGGGACCGTACAGTGATATATGGGGGGAATAACACAGCTCCCGGCACACGCTGATATGTGGTATTATTATATAGGGGAGAGGGGACTGTACAGTGATATACGAGGGGGAATAACATAGATCCCGGCACACGCTGATATGTGGTATTATTATTATATAGGGGAGAGGGGACCGTACAGTGATATATGAGGGGAATAACACAGCCTCCAGCACACGCTGATATGTGGTATTATTATTATATAGGGGAGAGGGGACTGTACAGTGATATATGGGGGGAATAACACAGCTCCCGGCACACGCTGATATGTGGTATTATTATATAGGGGAGAGGGGACTGTACAGTGATATACGAGGGGGAATAACATAGCTCCCGGCACACGCTGATATGTGGTATTATTATTATATAGGGGAGAGGGGACCGTACAGTGATATATGAGGAGGAATAACACAGCCTCCAGCACACGCTGATATGTGGTATTATTATATAGGGGAGAGGGGACCGTACAGTGACATACGAGGGGGAATAACACAGCTCCCAGCACACGCTGATATGTGGTATTATTATTATATAGGGGAGAGGGGACTGTACAGTGATATATGGGGGGAATAACACAGCTCCCGGCACACGCTGATATGTGGTATTATTATATAGGGGAGAGGGGACTGTACAGTGATATACGAGGGGGAATAACATAGATCCCGGCACACGCTGATATGTGGTATTATTATTATATAGGGGAGAGGGGACCGTACAGTGATATATGAGGGGAATAACACAGCCTCCGGCACACACTGATATGTGGTATTACTATTATATAGGGGAGAGGGGACCGTACAGTGATATATGAGGAGTAATAACACAGCTCCCGGCACACGCTGATATGTGGTATTATTATTATATAGGGGAGAGGGGACCGTACAGTGATATATGAGGAGGAATAACACAGCTCCCAACACACACTGATATGTGGTATTATTATATAGGGGAGAGGGGACCGTACAGTGACATACGAGGGGGAATAACACAGCTCCCGGCACACGCTGATATGTGGTATTATTATTATATAGGGGAGAGGGGACCGTACAGTGATATATGAGTAGTGTTCACTCTAGGATTTTTTTAGGGCAGGGTGCTGACCTTGGGGAGGGCACATTTTTGATTCGGGGAGGGCACATTTTTGATTCGGGGAGGGCACATTTTTGATTCGGGGAGGGCACATTTTAATTTAGAAGGGCAAAATGGTGTACATACTGTAATATGTATGCAGGTGTCTTAAACTTGCAGCACATTGTAGCTTATAAACCATCCTGGGACACCTTCGCTTCAATCTGACAGCACATTTTAAGTTTAAATGTGCCGTCAGATTGAAGTGAAGGTGTCCCAGAATGGTTTATATATCATTAATGTGCTGCCAGTTTATTTCTGAAGTGTCTCAATAGGGTTTATATAGTTTATTAAACTATATAAATCCTATTGAGACACTTCAGAGTTAAACTGGCAGCACATGTTTCTATATAAACCCTATTGAGACACTTCAGAAAAAAAACTGCCAGCACGTGTTGCTATATAAACCCTATTGAGACACTTAAAAAAAACCTGCAGCACATATTGCTATATAAACCCTATTGATACACTTCAGAGTGAAATTGGCAGCACGTGTTGCTATATAAACCTGATTGAGACACTTCAGAAATAAACTAGCGCACATCGTATTTTAAATGTGCTGTCAGATTGAAGCGAAGGTGCCCCAGGTTGGTTTATATAACATTCATGTGCTGCCAGTTTATTTCTGAAGTGTCACAATAGGGTTTATATAGTTCATTAAACTATAAGATTAGTTGAATGCTGCCAGATTAAAACTAAAGGGGCACCAGGCGACCCATATACAGTAGGATAAATAGCTTAGTGTGGCAGCACTAGTCTTAGATGATGTTTGTGTGTCAATTCAACTTACTGGGGGCTGATGCTGCAGGAGTGATCGCGCTGGTCCCCCGTCACACACCGCGGAGCTGGAAGAAAATGCCCGCCACACTGATCCTACCCGGCATCCTCTTTTATTGGGTCATGTGCACAGAGGAGGGCTGGGTTTGCCTCGGCAGGAGAGGCAAACCCAGCCCTCCTCATCTCACCAGCAGCCTACAGTATTGCCGAGACCCGAGTGCTGTGAGCGCATTAGCGCGACAAGCCTGAGGCAGCGGCAGGGAGGCGTGGCAGCATGGCGGGAGCAGTGGCAGCGTAGCGGGAGGAGTGACGGCGCTGACAGCGATGCGAGAGGAGTGGCAGTGCGGAGAGAGGAGTTTCAGTGCGGCCCGGCGCGGCAGTCCTTTAGTAATCAGCAGGGCGGCAGGGCGGGCACAAACGGGCAGGGCGCATTCTGACACTTGGAAAAGGGGCAGGGCGCAGCGCCCCGCGAAAGAAGGCTAGAGTGAACACTATATGAGGAGGAATAACACAGCCTCCAGCACACGCTGATATGTGGTATTATTATATAGGGGAGAGGGGACCGTACAGTGATATATGAGGGGAATAACACAGCTCCCGGCACACGCTGATATGTGGTATTATTATTATATAGGGGAGAGGGGACCGTACAGTGATATATGAGGGGGAATAACACAGCTCCCGGCACACGCTGATATGTGGTATTATTATTATATAGGGGAGAGGGGACCGTACAGTGATATATGAGGAGGAATAACACAGCTCCCGGCACATGCTGATATGTGGTATTATTATTATATAGGGGAGAGGGGACCGTACAGTGACATACGAGGGGGAATAACACAGCTCCCAGCACACGCTGATATGTGGTATTATTATTATATAGGGGGGAGGGGACTGTACAGTGATATATGGGGGGAATAACACAGCTCCCGGCACACGCTGATATGTGGTATTATTATATAGGGGAGAGGGGACTGTACAGTGATATACGAGGGGGAATAACATAGATCCCGGCACACGCTGATATGTGGTATTATTATTATATAGGGGAGAGGGGACCGTACAGTGATATATGAGGGGAATAACACAGCCTCCAGCACACGCTGATATGTGGTATTATTATTATATAGAGGAGAGGGGACCGTACAGTGATATATGAGGAGGAATAACACAGCTCCCGGCACACGCTGATATGTGGTATTATTATTATATAGGGGAGAGGGGACCGTACAGTGATATATGAGGGGAATAACACAGCCCCTGGCACACGCTGATATGTGGTATTATTATTATTATATAGGGGAGAGGGGACTGTACAGTGATATATGAGGAGGAATAACACAGCTCCCGGCACACGCTGATATGTGGTATTATTATTATATAGGGGAGAGGGGACAGTACAGTGATATATGGGGGGAATAACACAGCTCCCAGCACACACTGATATGTGGTATTATTATATAGGGGAGAGGGGACCGTACAGTGATTTATGAGGAGGAATAACACAGCTCCCAGCACACGCTGATGTGTGGTATTATTATTTCTCTAACGTCCTAAGTGGATGCTGGGACTCCGTAAGGACCATGGGGAATAGCGGCTCCGCAGGAGACAGGGCACAAAATAAAAGCTTGAGATATCAGGTGGTGTGCACTGGCTCCTCCCCCTATGACCCTCCTCCAAGCCAGTTAGATTTTTGTGCCCGGCCGAGAAGGGTGCAAACTAGGTAGCTCTCCAGAGCTGCTTAGAATAAAAGTTTAGTTAGGTTTTTTTATTTTCAGTGAGTCCTGCTGGCAACAGGCTCACTGCATCGTGGGACTAAGGGGAGAAGAAGCGAACTCACCTGAGTGCAGAGTGGATTGGGCTTCTTAGGCTACTGGACGTTAGCTCCAGAGGGACGATCACAGATTCAGCCTGGATGGGTCACCGGAGCCGCGCCGCCGTCCCCCTTACAGAGCCAGAAGAGACGAAGGTCCGGTGAAAGCGGCGGCAGAAGACATCCTGTCTTCAAGACTAAGGTAGCGCACAGCACCGCAGCTGTGCGCCATTGCTCTCAGCACACTTCACACTCCGGTCACTGAGGGTGCAGGGCGCTGGGGGGGAGCGCCCTGAGACGCAATATAACACACATATACCTTAGCTGGCAAAAGGAATACATCACATATAGCTCCAGGGCTATATGGATGTATTTTTTCCCCTGCCATTTTACACAAAAAAGCGTGAGTTAAGGACGTCGTGAAGGGGCGGGGCCTATCTCCTCAGCACACTGGCGCCATTATTCCCTCACAGCTCCGCTGGAAGGACGGCTCCCTGATTCTCCCCTGCAGTACTGCATCTGATTCAGGGTAAAAAAGAGAAGGGGGGTCATTTTGGCAGCAAATAACTAGATTAACAGCAGCTATAAGGGATTAACACTTATATAAGGTTATCCCTGTATATATATAGCGCTGGGTGTGTGCTGGCAGACTCTCCCTCTGTCTCTCCAAAGGGCTAAGTGGGGTCCTGTCCTCTATCAGAGCATTCCCGGTGTGTGTGCTGTGTGTCGGTACGCGTGTGTCGACATGTATGAGGAGGAAAATGAGGTGGAGGCGGAGCAGTTGCCTGTGTTAGTGATGTCACCCCCTAGGGAGTCGACACCTGACTGGATGATTGTGTTTAAGCAATTAAGTGATAATGTCAGCAATTTACAAAAAACTGTTGACGACATGAGAAAGCCGGCAAATCAATTAGTGCCTGTTCAGGCGTCTCAGACACCCTCAGGGGCCCTAAAACGGCCGCTACCTCAGTGGGTCGACACGGATCCAGATACAGATACTGAATCTAGTGTCGACGGTGACGAGACAAACGTAATGTCCAGTAGGGCCACACGTTACATGATCACGGCAATGAAAGAGGCATTGAACCTTTCTGACACTACAAATACCTCAAAGGCGGGTATTATGTGGGGTGTGAAAAAACTGCCAATAGTTTTTCCTGAGTCTGAGGAAATAAATGAGGTGTGTGATAAAGCGTGGGTTTCCCCCGATAAAAAACAGCTAATTTCTAATAAGTTATTAGCACTATACCCTTTCCCGCCAGAGGTTAGGGCACGGTGGGAAACACCCCCTAGGGTAGATAAGGCGCTCACACGTTTATCTAAACAAGTAGCGTTACCGTCCCCTGATACGGCCACCCTCAAAGAACCAGCTGATAGGAGGCTGGAAAATATCCTGAAAAGTATATACACACATACTGGTGTTATACTGCGACCAGCAATCGCATCAGCCTGGATGTGCAGTGCTGGAGTCGCATGGGCGGATTCCCTGACTGAGAATATTGATACCCTGGATAGGGACAATATTCTGTTAACTATAGAACATTTAAAGGATGCATTGCTATATATGCGTGATGCGCAGAGGGATATTTGTACCCTGGCATCAAGAGTAAGCGCAATGTCCATCTCTGCCAGAAGAGCATTATGGACCAGACAGTGGTCAGGGGACGCAGATTCCAAACGGCACATGGAAGTATTGCCGTATAAGGGGGAGGAGTTATTTGGGGCTGGTCTAACAGACCTGGTGGCCACGGCAACGGCTGGAAAATCCACCTTTTTACCCCAGGTTACTTCACATCAACAGAAAAAGACACAGTCTTTTCAAACTCAGTCCTTTCGTTCCCATAAGTACAAGCGAGCAAAAGGTCACTCTTTTCTGCCCAAGGGCAGAGGAAGAGGAAAAAGGCAGCACCATGCAGCCGCTTCCCAGGAGCAGAAGCCCTCCCCTGCTTCTGCCAAGTCTTCAGCATGACGCTGGGGCTTTACAAGCAGACTCAGACACGGTGGGGGCCCGTCTCAAGTATTTCAACGCGCAGTGGGCTCACTCGCAAGTGGATCCCTGGATTCTACAGGTAGTATCACAGGGGTTCAAACTGGAATTCGAGGCGTTTCCTCCTCATCGGTTCCTGAAGTCTGCTTTACCAAAGTCTCCCTCCGACAGGGAGGCAGTTCTGGAAGCCATTCCCAAGCTGTACTCCCAGCAGGTGATAATCAAGGTACCCCTCTTACAACAGGGGAAGGGGTATTATTCCACACTATTTGTGGTACCGAAGCCGGACGGCTCGGTGAGACCAATATTAAATCTAAAATCTTTGAACACTTACATAAAAAGGTTCAAATTCAAGATGGAGTCACTCAGAGCGGTGATAGCGAACCTGGAAGAGGGGGACTATATGGTGTCGCTGGACATCAAGGATGCTTATCTCCACGTCCCAATATATCCTTCTCACCAAGGGTACCTCAGGTTTGTAGTACAAAACTGTCATTATCAGTTTCAGACGCTGCCGTTTGGATTGTCCACGGCGCCTCGGGTCTTTACCAAGGTAATGGCCGAAATGATGATTCTTCTACGAAGAAAAGGCATCTTAATTATCCCTTACTTGGACGATCTCCTGATAAGGGCAAGAACCAAGGAACAGTTAGAAGTCGGAGTGGCACTATCTCAGGTAGTGCTAAGTCAGCACGGATGGATTCTAAATATTCCAAAATCGCAGCTGATTCCAACGACACGTCTACTGTTCTTAGGAATGATTCTGGACACAGTCCAGAAGAAGGTGTTTCTCCCGGAGGAGAAGGCCAGGGAGTTATCCGAGCTAGTCAGGAACCTCCTAAAACCAGGACAGGTCTCAGTGCATCAGTGCACAAGGGTCCTGGGAAAAATGGTGGCTTCTTACGAAGCGATTCCATTCGGAAGATTCCATGCAAGAACTTTTCAGTGGGATCTACTGGGAAAATGGTCCGGATCGCATCTTCAGATGCATCAACGGATAACCCTGTCGCCAAGGACAAGGGTGTCTCTCCTGTGGTGGCTTCAGAGGGCTCATCTACTAGAGGGCCGCAGATTTGGCATTCAGGATTGGATCCTGGTAACCACGGATGCCAGCCTGAGAGGCTGGGGAGCAGTCACACAGGGAAGGAATTTCCAGGGCTTGTGGTCAAGCATGGAAACATCTCTTCATATAAACATTCTAGAACTAAGGGCCATTTACAATGCCTTAATTCAAGAAACTGCAAGGATTCTTCGCTGGGCGGAAAATCATGTGATAGCACTGTCAGCAGTGTTCATTCCGGGAGTGGACAACTGGGAAGCAGACTTCCTCAGCAGACACGACCTTCACCCGGGAGAGTGGGGACTTCACCCAGAAGTCTTCCACCAAATTGTAAACCGTTGGGAAAGACCAAAGGTGGACATGATGGCGTCACGTCTAAACAAAAAACTGGACAGATATTGCGCCAGGTCAAGGGACCCTCAGGCAATAGCAGTGGACGCTCTGGTAACGCCGTGGGTGTACCAGTCAGTGTATGTATTCCCTCCTCTGCCCCTCATACCGAAAGTATTGAGAATCATAAGAAGGAGAGGAGTAAGAACTATACTCGTGGTTCCGGATTGGCCAAGAAGGTCTTGGTACCCGGAACTTCAAGAGATGCTCACGGACGAACCGTGGCCTCTACCTCTAAGACAGGACCTGCTACTGCAGGGGCCTTGTCTGTTCCAAGACTTACCGCGGCTGCGTTTGACGGCATGGCGGTTGAACGCCGGATCCTGAAGGACAAGGGCATTCCAGAAGAAGTCATCCCTACTCTGGTAAAAGCCAGAAAGGAAGTAACCGCAAAACATTATCACCGCATTTGGCGTAAATATGTTGCGTGGTGTGAGGCCAAGAAGGCCCCTACACAGGAATTTCAACTGGGTCGTTTCTTGCATTTCCTGCAAACAGGACTGTCTATGGGCCTAAAATTAGGGTCCATTAAGGTTCAAATTTCGGCCCTGTCGATATTCTTCCAGAAAGAACTGGCTTCAGTACCTGAAGTTCAGACATTGTGAAAGGGGTGCTGCACATACAGCCTCCTTTTGTGCCTCCAGTGGCACCTTGGGATCTCAATGTTGTGTTGAGATTTCTAAAATCACACTGGTTTGAACCATTGTCTACGGTAGATTTAAAATATCTCACGTGGAAGGTGTCGATGCTGTTGGCCTTGGCCTCAGCTAGGCGTGTGTCAGAATTGGCGGCTTTATCATGTAAAAGCCCTTACCTAAATTTTCATTCTGACAGGGCGGAATTGAGGACTCGTCCTCAATTTCTACCTAAGGTGGTTTCTGCATTTCACATGAACCAACCTATTGTGGTACCTGCGGCTACTAGGGACTTAGAGGACTCTAAGTTGCTGGACGTTGTCAGGGCCTTGAAAATATATGTTTCCAGGACGGCTGGAGTCAGGAAAACTGACTCGCTGTTTATCCTGTATGCACCCAACAAGCTGGGTGCTCCTGCTTCAAAGCAGACGATTGCTCGTTGGATTTGTAGTACAATTCAGCTTGCACATTCCGTGGCAGGATTGCCACAGCCAAAATCAGTAAAAGCCCATTCCACAAGGAAAGTGGGCTCATCTTGGGCGGCTGCCCGAGGGGTCTCGGCTTTACAACTTTGCCGAGCAGATACTTGGTCAGGGGCAAACACGTTTGCTAAATTCTACAAATTTGATACCCTGGCTGAGGAGGACCTGGAGTTCTCTCATTCGGTGCTGCAGAGTCATCCGCACTCTCCCGCCCGTTTGGGAGCTTTGGTATAATCCCCATGGTCCTTACGGAGTCCCAGCATCCACTTAGGACGTTAGAGAAAATAAGATTTTACTTACCGATAAATCTATTTCTCGTAGTCCGTAGTGGATGCTGGGCGCCCATCCCTAGTGCGGATTGTTTGCAATACTTGTATATAGTTATTGTTACAAAAAATTCGGGTTATTATTGTTGAGCCATCCTTTCAGAGGCTCCTTTAAATTTATCATACTGTTAACTGGGTTCAGATCACGAGTTGTACGGTGTGATTGGTGTGGCTGGTATGAGTCTTACCCGGGATTCAATATCCTTCCTTATTATGTACGCTCGTCCGGGCACAGTATCCTAACTGGCTTGGAGGAGGGTCATAGGGGGAGGAGCCAGTGCACACCACCTGATATCTCAAGCTTTTATTTTGTGCCCTGTCTCCTGCGGAGCCGCTATTCCCCATGGTCCTTACGGAGTCCCAGCATCCACTACGGACTACGAGAAATAGATTTATCGGTAAGTAAAATCTTATTTATTATTATATAGGGGAGAGGGGACCGTACAGTGATATATGAGGAGGAATAACACAGCTCCCAACACACGCTGATATGTGGTATTATTGTTATATAGGGGAGAGGGGACTGTACAGTGATATATGGGGGGGAATAACACAGCTCCCGGCACACGCTGATATGTGGTATTATTATATAGGGGAGAGGGGACTGTACAGTGATATACGAGGGGGAATAACATAGCTCCCGGCACATGCTGATATGTGGTATTATTATTATATAGGGGAGAGGGGGCCGTACAGTGATATATGAGGAGGAATAACACAGCTCCCGGCACACGCTGATATGTGGTATTATTATTATATAGGGGAGAAGGGACAGTACAGTGATATATGGGGGGAATAACACAGCTCCCGGCACACGCCGATATGTGGTATTATTATTATTATATAGGGGAGAGGGGACCGTACAGTGATATATGAGGAGTAATAACACAGCTCCCGGCACACACTGATATGTGGTATTATTATTATATAGGGGAGAGGGGACCGTACAGTGATATATGAGGAGGAATAACACAGCTCCCGGCACACGCTGATATGTGGTATTATTATATAGGGGAGAGGGGACCGTACAGTGATATACGAGGAGGAATAACACAGCTCCCGGCACACGCTGATATGTGGTATTATTATATAGGGGAGAGGGGACTGTACAGTGATATATGAGGGGGAATAACATAGCTCCCGGCACACGCTCATATGTGGTATTATTATATAGGGGAGAGGGGACCGTACAGTGATATATGAGGAGGAATAACACAGCTCCCGGCACACGCTGATATGTGGTATTATTATATAGGGGAGAGGGGACTGTACAGTGATATATGAGGGGGAATAACATAGCTTCCGGCACACGCTGATATGTGGTATTATTATATAGGGGAGAGGGTACCGTACAGTGATATATGAGGGGAATAACACAGCCTCCAGCACACGCTGATATGTGGTATTATTATTATATAGGGGAGAGGGGACCGTACAGTGATATATGAGGAGTAATAACACAGCTCCCGGCACACGCTGATATGTGGTATTATTATTATTATACAGGGGAGAGGGGACCGTACAGTGATATGTGAGGAGGAATAACACAGCTCCCAACACACACTGATATGTGGTGGTATATAGGGGAGAGGGGACTGTACAGTGATATATGGGGGGAATAACACAGCTCCCGGCACACGCTGATATGTGGTATTATTATTATTATATAGGGGAGAGGGGACCGTACAGTGATATATGAGGAGTAATAACACAGCTCCCGGCACTCACTGATATGTGGTATTATTATTATATAGGGGAGAGGGGACCGTACAGTGATATATGAGGAGGAATAACACAGCTCCCGGCACATGTTGATATGTGGTATTATTATATAGGGGAGAGGGGACCGTACAGTGATATATGGGGGGAATAACACAGCTCCCGGCACACGCTGATATGTGGTATTATTATATAGGGGAGAGGGGACCGTACAGTGATATATGGGGGGAATAACACAGCTCCCGGCACACGCCGATATGTGGTATTATATTGGGGAGAGGGGACTGTACAGTGGTATATGGGGGGAATAACACAGCTCCCGGCACACGCTGATATGTGGTATTATTATATAGGGGAGAAGGGACTGTACAGTGATATATGAGGGGGAATAACATAGCTTCCGGCACGCGCTGATATGTGGTATTATTATTATATAGGGGAGAGGGTACCATACAGTGATATATGAGGGGAATAACACAGCCTCCAGCACACGCTGATATGTGGTATTATTATTATATAGGGGAGAGGGGACCGTACAGTGACATACGAGGGGGAATAATAAGAATTTACTTACCGATAATTCTATTTCTCATAGTCCGTAGTGGATGCTGGGGTGGGGACTCCGTAAGGACCATGGGGAAAGCGGCTCCGCAGGAGACTGGGCACATCTTAAAGAAAGCTTTAGGACTATCTGGTGTGCACTGGCTCCTCCCCCTATGACCCTCCTCCCAGCCTCAGTTAGGATACTGTGCCCGGACGAGCGTACACAATAAGGAAGGATTTTGAATCCCGGGTAAGACTCATACCAGCCACACCAATCACACCGTATAAACTGTGATCTGAACCCAGTTAACAGCATGATAACAGAGGAGCCTCTGAAAGATGGCTCACAACAATAATAACCCGATTTTTGTAACAATAACTATGTACAAATATTGCAGACAATCCGCACTTGGTGATGGGCGCCCAGCCATCCACTACGGACTATGAGAAATAGAATTATCGGTAAGTAAATTCTTATTTTCTCTAACGTCCTAAGTGGATGCTGGGGACTCCGTAAGGACCATGGGGATTATACCAAAGCTCCCAAACGGGCGGGGAGAGTGCGGATGACTCTGCAGCACACAAATGAGAGAACTCCAGGTCCTCCTCAGCCAGGATATCAATTTTGTAGAATTTTACAAACGTATTTGCTCCTGACCAAGTAGCTGCTCGGCAAAGTTGTAAAGCCGAGACCCCTCGGCAGCCGCCCAAGATGAGCCACCTTCCTTGTGGAGTGGGCATTTACAGATTTTTGGCTGTGGCAGGCCTGCCACAGAATGTGCAAGCTGAATTGTACTACAAATCCAACGAGCAATATCTGCTTAGAAGCAGGAGCACCCAGCTTGTTGGGTGCACACAGGATAAACAGCGAGTCAGATTTTCCTGACTCCAGCCGTTCTGGAAACATATATTTTCAGGGCACTGACAACGTCTAGCAACTTGGAGACCTCCAAGTCCCTAGTAGACGCAGGCACCACTAATAGGTTGGTTCAGGTGAGACGCTGAAACCACCTTGGGGAGAAACTGAGGACGAGTCCTCAATTCCCGCCCTGTCCGAATGGAAAATCAGATAAGGGCTTTTTCAGGATAAAGCCGCCAATTCTGACACGCGCCTGGCCCAGGCCAGGGCCAACAGCATGACCACTTTCCATGTGAGATATTTTAACTCCACAGATTTAAGTGTTCAAACCAATGTGACTTTTGGAACCCAAAACTACATTGAGAATCCCCAAAGTGCCACTGGAGCACAAAAGGAGGCTGTATATGCAGTACCCCTTTTACAAACGTCTGAACTTCAGGGACTGAAGCTAGTTCTTTTTGGAAGAAAATTGACAGGGCCGAAATTTGAACCTTAATGGACCCCAATTTCAGGGCCCATAGACACTCCTGTTTGCAGGAAATGTAGGAATCGACCCCAGTTGAATTTCCTCCGTCAGGCTTTACTGGCCTCGCACCACGCAACATATTTTCGCCAATTGCGGTGATAATGTTTTTGCGGTTACATCCTTCCTGGCTTTGATCAGGATAGGGATGACTTCATCCGGAATGCCTTTTTTCCTTCAGGATCCGGCGTTCAACCGCCATGCCGTCAAACGCAGCCGCGGTAAGTCTTGGAACAGACAGGGTCCTTGCTGGAGCAGGTCCCTTCTTAGAGGTAGAGGCCACGGGATCCTCCGTGAGCATCTCTTGAAGTTCGGTTACCAAGTCCTTCTTGGCCAATCCGGAACCAACGAATATAGTGCTTACTCCTCTCCATCTTATCAATCTCAGTACGTTGGGTATGAGAGGCAGAGGAGGAACACATACCCTGACTGGTACACCCACGGTGTTACCAGAGCGTCTACAGCTTATTGCCTGAGGGTCCCTGGACCTGGCGCAATACCTGTCGAGTTTTTAATCATGTGGAAGACTTCTGGGTGAAGTCCCCACTCTCCCGGGTGGAGGTCGTGCTGAGGAAGTCTGCTTCCCAGGTTGTCCACTCCCGGAATGAATACTGCTGACAGTGCTATCACATGATTTCCGCCCAGCGAAGAATCCTTGCAGCTTCTGTCATTGCCCTCCTGCTTCTTGTGCCACCCTGTCTGTTTACGTGGGTGACTGCCGTGATGTTGTCCGACTGGATCAACACCGGCTGACCTTGAAGCAGAGGTCTTGCTAAGCTTAGAGCATTGTAAATGTCCCTTAGCTTCAGGATATTTATGTGAAGTGATGTCTCCAGGCTTGACCATAAGCCCTGGATATTCCTTCCCTGTGTGACTGCTCCCCAGCCTCGCAGGCTGGCATCCGTGGTCACCAGGACCCAGTCCTGAATGCCTAATCTGCGGCCCTTTAGAAGATGAGCACTCTGCAACCACCACAGGAGGGACACCCTTGTCCTTGGTGACAGGGTTATCCGCTGATGCATCTGAAGATGCGATCCGGACCATTTGTCCAGCAGGTCCCACTGGAAAGTTCTTGCGTGGAATCTGCCGAATGGGATTGCTTCGTAGGAAGCCACCATTTTACCCAGAACCATTGTGCATTGATGCACTGAGGACTTGGTTCGGTTTTAGGAGGTTCCTGACTAGCTCTGGATAACTCCCTGGCTTTCCTCCTCCGGGAGAAACACCTTTTTCTGGACTGTGTCCAGGATCATCCCTAGGAACAGAAGACACGTCGTCGGAACCAGGTGCGATTTTGGAATATTGAGAATCCAATCGTGCTGCCGCAACACTACCTGAGATAGTGCTACACCGACCTCCAACTGTTCCCTGGATCTTACCCTTATCAGGGAATTGTCCAAGGAAGGGATAACTAAAATTCACTTCCTTCGAAGGAATATCATCATTTCGGCCATTACCTTGGTAAGACCCCGGGTTGCCGTGTACCATCCATACGGCATCGTCTGAACTGATAGTGACAGTTCTGTACCATAAACCTGAGGTACCCTTGGTGAGAAGGGTAAATTTTGACATGAAGGTAAGCATCCTTGATGTCCCGAGACATCATGTAGTCCCCTTCTTCCAGGTTCGCAATCACTGCTCTGAGTGACTCAATCTTGAATTTGAACCCTCTGTACGTAAGTGTTCAAAGATTTTAGATTTAGAATCGGTCTCACCGAGCCGTCCGGCTTCGGTACACAACAGTGTGGAATAATACCCCGTTCCCTGTTGCAGGAGGGGTATCTTGATTATCACCTGCTGGGAATACAGCTTGTGAATGGCTTCCAAAACTGTCTCCCTGTCAGAAGGAGACATCGGTAAAGCCGACTTTAGGAAACGGCGAGGGGAGACGTCTCGAATTCCTAATTTGTACCCCTGAGATATCACCTGAAGGATCCAGGGGTCTACTTGCGAGTGAGCCCACTGCGCGCTGAAATTCATTGAGACGGGCCCCCCCACCGTGCCTGATTCTGCTTGTAAAGCCCCAGCGTATACTGAGGGCTTGGCAGAGGCGGGAGAGGGTTTCTGTTCCTGGGAACTGGCTGATTTCTGCAGCCTTTTTCCTCTCCCTCTGTCACGGGGCAGAAATGAGGAACCTTTTGCCCCGCTTGTCCACGAAAAGACTGCGCCTGATAATACGGCGTCTTCTCATGTTGAGAGGCGACCTGGGGGTACAAACGTGGAATTCCCAGCTGTTGCCGTGGCCACCAGGTCTGAAAGGACCGACCCCCAAATAACTCCTCCCTTAATAAAGCAATACTTCCAAATGCCGTTTGGAATACGCATCACCTGACCACTGACGTGTCCATAACCCTCTACTGGTAGAAATGGACAACGCGCTTAGACTTGATGCCAGTCGGCAAATATTCCGCTGTGCATCACGCATATATAAAAATGCATCTTTGAAATGCTCTATAGGCAAAAAATATACTTGTCCCCTATCTAGGGTATCAATATTTTCAGTCAGGGAATCCGACCACGCCAACCCAGCACTGCACATCCAGGCTGAGGCGATTGCTGTCGCAGTATAAACACCAGTATGTGTGTAAATACCTTTTAGGATACCCTCCTGCTTTCTATCAGCAGGATCCTTAAGGGCGGCCATCTCAGGCGAAGGTAGAGCCCTACAAGCGTGTGAGCGCTTTATCCCCCCTAGGGGGTGTTTCCCAACGCACCTAACCTCTGGCGGGAAAGGATATAATGCCAATAACATTTTAGAAATTATCCGTTGTTATCGGGGGGAAACCCACGCATCATTTAATTTCTCAGATTCAGGAAAACTACAGGTAGTTTTTCCTCACCGAACATAATACCCCTTTTTTTGGTGGTACTCGTATTATCAGAAATGTGTAAAACATTTTTCATTGGCCCTACTGGAAGTCACATTCGTCTCTTCACCGTCGACACAGGAGTCAGTATCCGTGTCGGCGTCTATATCTGCCATCTGAGGTAACGGGCGCTTTAGAGCCCCTGACGGCCTATGAGACGTCTGGACAGGCACAAGCTGAGTAGCCGGCTGTCTCATGTCAACCACTGTCTTTTATACAGAGCTGACACTGTCACGTAATTCCTTCCAACAGTTCATCCACTCAGGTGTCGACCCCCTAGGGGGTGACATCACTATTACAGGCAATCTGCTCCGTCTCCACATCATTTTTCTCCTCATACATGTCGACACAAAAGTACCGACATACAGCACACACACAGGGAATGCTCTGATAGAGGACAGGACCCCACTAGCCCTTTGGGGAGACAGAGGGAGAGTTTGCCAGCACACACCAGAGCGCTATATATATACAGGGATAACCTTATATGTGTTTTTCCCCTTATAGCTGCTGTATAGTTAATACTGCGCCTAATTAGTGCCCCCCTCTCTTTTTTTAACCCTTTCTGTAGTGTAGTGACTGCAGGGGAGAGACAGGGAGCTTCCCTCCAACGGAGCTGTGAGGGAAAATGGCGCCAGTGTGCTGAGGAGAAAGGCTCCGCCCCTTTTTCGCGGACTTTTCTCCTGCTTTTTTATGGATTCTGGCAGGGGTTAAATGCATCCATATAGCCCAGGAGCTATATGTGATGCATTTTTTTGCCATCCAAGGTGTTTTTATTGCGTCTCAGGGCGCCCCCCCCCAGCGCCCTGCACCCTCAGTGACCGAAGTGTGAAGTGTGCTGAGAGCAATGGCGCACAGCTGCAGTGCTGTGCGCTACCTTGTTGAAGACAGGACGTCTTCTGCCGCCGATTTTCCGGACCTCTTCTGCCTTCTGGCTCTGTAAGGGGGCCGGCGGCGCGGCTCTGGGACCCATCCAAGCTGGGCCTGTGATCGTCCCTCTGGAGCTAATGTCCAGTAGCCTAAGAAGCCCAATCCACTCTGCACGCAGGCGAGTTCGCTTCTTCTCCCCTTAGTCCCTCGATGCAGTGAGCCTGTTGCCAGCAGGTCTCACTGAAAATAAAAAACCTAATCTAAAACTTTCACTAAGAAGCTCAGGAGAGCCCCTAGTGTGCACCCTTCTCGTTCGGGCACAGAGATCTAACTGAGGCTTGGAGGAGGGTCATAGGGGGAGGAGCCAGTGCACACCAGATAGTCCTAAAGCTTTCTTTAAGATGTGCCCAGTCTCCTGCGGAGCCGCTTTCCCCATGGTCCTTACGGAGTCCCCAGCATCCACTTAGGACGTTAGAGAAAACACAGCTCCCAGCACACGCTGATATGTGGTATTATTATTATATAGGGGAGAGGGGACTGTACAGTGATATATGGGGGGAATAACACAGCTCCCGGCACACGCTGATATGTGGTATTATTATATAGCGGAGAGGGGACTGTACAGTGATATATGAGGGGGAATAACATAGCTCCCGGCACACGCTGATATGTGGTATTATTATTATATAGGGGAGAGGGGACCGTACAGTGATATATGAGGAGGAATAACACAGCTCCCAGCACACGCTGATATGTGGTGTTATTATGTAGGGGGGAGGGGACCGTACAGTGATATATGAGGGGAATAACACAGCTCCCGGCACACGCTGATATGTGGTATTATTATATAGGGGAGTGGGGACCGTACAGTGATATATGAGGAGGAATAACACAGCTCCCGGCACACGCTGATATGTGGTATTATTATATAGGGGAGAGGGGACTGTACAGTGATATATGAGGGGGAATAACACAGCTCTAGGCACACGCTGATATGTGGTATTATTATTTTCTCTGACGTCCTAGTGGATGCTGGGAACTCTGTAAGGACCATGGGGAATAGACGGGTTCAGAAGAAGACTGGGTACTCTAAAAGAAAGATTAGGTACTATCTGGTGTGCACTGGCTCCTCCCTCTATGCCCCTTCTCCAGACCTCAGAATCTGTGCCCGGCCTGAGCTGGGTGCTCCTAGTGGGCTCTCCTGAGCTTGCTAGAAAGAAAGTATTTGTTAGGTTTTTTATTTTCAGTGAGATCTGCTGGCAACAGACTCACTGCTACGAGGGACTGAGGGGAGAGAAGCAAACCCACCTGCTTGCAGCTAGCTTGTGCTTCTTAGGCTACTGGACACCATTAGCTCCAGAGGAATCGAACACCGGGCCCGACCTCGATCGTCCGTTCCCGGAGCCGCGCCGCCGTCCCCTTTGCAGAGCCAGAAGACGGAAGACGACGAAAAACGGCGGCTGAAGACTCCTGTCTTCATTAAGGTAGCGCACAGCACTGCAGCTGTGCGCCATTGCTCCCTCAGCACACCACACGATCCGATCACTGGTGGGTGCAGGGCGCTGGGGGGGGCGCCCTGGGCAGCAATTAGTATACCTTTTTGGCAAAACTGCACATAATACAGTTTATATAAGCTGTATATGTGCCTAAACCCCCGCCATTAACATTATTAAAAAAGCGGGAGAAGCCCGCCGCGGAGGGGGCGGGGCTTTCTCCCTCAGCACACCGGCGCCATTTTTTCTTCACAGCTCCGCTGGAAGGACGCTCCCCTGGCTCTCCCCTGCAGTATACACTACAACAAGGGTAAAAAGGAGAGGGGGGGGCACATAAATTTAGGCGAAAAAGGTGATATAAGCAGCTATTGGGAAAAAATCACTCTTTGATTAGTGTAAATCCCTGTGTTATATAGCGCTGTGGTGTGTGCTGGCATACTCTCTCTCTGTCTCCCCAAAGGACTTTGTGGGGTCCTGTCCTCAGTCAGAGCATTCCCTGTGTGTGTGCGATGTGTCGGTACGGCTGTGTCGACATGTTTGATGAGGAGGGTTACGTGGATGCGGAGCAGGAGAAAATAAGTGTGGTGTCGCCCCCGACGGGGCCGACACCGGAGTTGATGGATATGTGGAAGGTGTTAACCGACAGTGTCAATTCTCTACATAAAAGGTTTGATGACGCAGCCCGCGCCTGCCCAGGAGTCTCAGAGACTACCAGGGGCTCATAAACGCCCGCTAGCTCAGATGGCAGACACGGAGTCTGACTCCAGTGTAGATGAGGATGAGACAAATGTACAGTCCACAAGGGCCATCCGATGCATGATTACTGCAATGAAAAATGTATTGCACATATCTGACATTAACCCGGTTACCACCAAGAAGGGTATTATGTTTGGGGAGAAATAGCTGCCAGTGACACTTCCCCCATCTGATGAGTTAAATGAATTGTGTGAAGCGTGGTGTTCCCCTGATAAGAAACTAGTGATCTCTAAGAGGCTACTGATGGCGTACCCTTTCCCGGCAGTGGATAGGTTACTTTGGGAAACATCCCCTAGGGTAGACAAGGCGCTCACACGCTTATCAAAAAAGGTGGCACTGCCGTCTCAGGATACGGCCGCCCTAAAGGAGCCTGCAGATAGAAAGCAGGAAGCTATCCTGAAGTCTGTGTGTACACACTCAGGTACTATACTGAGACCTGCAATTGCGTCAGCATGGATGTGTAGTGCTGCAGCAGCATGGACTGATACCCTGTCAGACAACATTGATTCCCTCGACAGGGATACTATTTTGCTAACCATAGAGCATATAAAAGACATCGTCTTATATATGAGGGATGCACAGAGGGACATTTGCCGGCTGGCATCTAGAATTAATGCAATGTCCATTTCTGCCAGGAAAGTATTATGGACTCTGCAGTGGACAGGTGATGCTGATTCTAAAAAACACATGGAGGTTTTGCCTTATAAGGGTGAGGAATTGTTTGAGGACGGTCTGTCGGACCTCGTATCCACAGCAACAGCTGGGAAATCGACTTTTTTACCTCAGGTTCCCTCACAGCCTAAGAAAGCACTGTATTATCAAGTACAGTCCTTTCGGCCTCAGAAAGGCAAGCGGGTCAGAGGTGCATCCTTTCTGCCCAGGGGCAGGGGTAGAGGAAAGAAGCTGCATCAGGCAGCCAGTTCCCAGGAACAAAATCCTCCCCCGCTTCCTCTTAGTCCACCGCATGACGCTGGGGCTCCACAGGTGGAGCCAGGTGCGGTGGGGGCCCGTCTACGGAACTTCAGCGACCAGTGGGTTCGCTCGCAGGTGGATCTCTTGGTTATACAAGTGGTATCTCAGGGATACAAGCTGGAGTTCGAGGCGACTCCCCCTCGCCGTTACCTCAAATCAGCCTTGCCAGCTGCTCCCGGGGAAAGGGAGGTAGTACTGGCGGCAATTCACAAGCTGTACCTCCAGCGGGTGATAATCAAGCTTCCCCTCCTTCAACAGGGACGGGGTTTCTATTCCACAATGTGTTTGGTACCGAAACCAGACGGTTCGGTGAGACCCATTCTAAATTTGAAATCCTTGAACACTTATATAAGGAAGTTCAAGTTCAAAATTGAATCGCTCAGGGCGGTTATTGCAAGCCTGGAAGAGGGGGATTTTATGGTGTCACTGGACATCAAGGATGCTTATCTGCATGTCCCCATTTACCCGCCTCACCAGGAGTACCTCAGGTTTGTGGTACAGGACTGTCATTACCAATTCCAGACGTTGCCGTTTGGTCTGTCCACGGCACCAAGGGTTTTTACCAAGGTAATGGCAGAAATGATGATACTCCGACGAAGGAAGGGAGTTATAATTATCCCGTACTTGGACGATCTCCTTATAAAGGCAAGGTCCAAGGTGCAGTTGTTAGTCAGCGTAGCACTATCTCGGGAAGTGTTGCAACAGCACGGCTGGATTCTGAATATCCCAAAGTCGCAGCTGATTCCTGCGACGCGTCTGCTGTTCTTGGGCATGATTCTGGACACAGAACAGAAGAAGGTGTTTCTCCCCGGGGAGAAGGCCCAGGAATTGTCATCTTTGGTCAGGAACCTCCTGAAACCAAAACAGGTGTCGGTGCATCAGTGCACGTGGGTCCTGGGAAAGATGGTGGCTTCTTACGAAGCAATTCCCTTCGGCAGATTCCATACAAGGATCTTTCAGTGGGATCTGTTGGACAAATGGTCCGGATCGCATCTTCAGATGCATCGGTTGATCACCCTGTCCCTGAGGGCCAGGGTGTCTCTGCTGTGGTGGCTGCAGAGTGCTCATCTTCTCGAGGGCCGCAGATTCGGCATACAGGACTGGGTCCTGGTGACCACGGATGCGAGTCTCCGAGGATGGGGGGCAGTCACTCAGGGAAGAAACTTCCAAGGACAGTGGTCAAGTCAGGAGACTTCCCTACACATAAATATACTGGAACTAAGGGCCATTTACAATGCCCTGAGTCAAGCAGAGCCCCTGCTTCAAAACCAACCGGTGCTGATTCAGTCAGACAACATCACAGCAGTCGCCCATGTAAACCGACAGGGCGGCACAAGAAGCAGGATGGCGATGGCAGAAGCCACAAGGATTCTTCGATGGGCGGAGAATCACGTGCTAGCACTGTCAGCAGTATTCATTCCGGGAGTGGACAACTGGGAAGCAGACTTCCTCAGCAGGCACGACCTCCACCCGGGAGAGTGGGGCCTTCATCCAAAAGTCTTCACACTGATTGTAAATCGTTGGGAACGGCCACAGGTGGACATGATGGCGTCCCGCCTCAACAAAAAGCTAAAAAGATATTGCGCCAGGTCAAGGGACCCTCAGGCGATAGCTGTGGACGCACTAGTGACACCGTGGGTGTACCAGTCGGTTTATGTGTTCCCTCCTCTTCCTCTCATACCCAAGGTACTGAGGATAATAAGGAAAAGAGGAGTAAGAACTATACTCATCGTTCCGGATTGGCCAAGACGAACTTGGTACCCAGAACTACAAGAAATTATCTCAGAGGACCCATGGCCTCTGCCTCTCCGACAGGACCTGCTACAGCAGGGGCCCTGTCTGTTCCAAGACTTACCGCGGCTGCGTTTGACGGCATGGCGGTTGAACGCCGGATCCTAAGGGAAAAGGGCATTCCAGATGAAGTCATTCCTACCCTGATAAAAGCTAGGAAGGATGTGACAGCAAAGCATTATCACCGCATATGGCGAAAATATGTTGCTTGGTGTGAGGCCAGGAAGGCCCCAACGGAGGAATTCCAGCTGGGTCGATTTCTGCTCTTCCTCCAGTCAGGGGTGTCTATGGGCCTAAAATTGGGGTCCATGAAGGTCCAGATTTCGGCCCTCTCTATTTTCTTTCAAAAAGAACTGGCTTCACTGCCTGAAGTTCAGACGTTTGTTAAGGGAGTGCTGCATATTCAGCCCCCTTTTGTGCCTCCAGTGGCACCTTGGGATCTCAATGTTGTGTTGGATTTCCTGAAATCACATTGGTTTGAGCCACTTAAGACCGTGGAGTTAAAGTATCTCACGTGGAAGGTGGTGCTGTTGGCCTTAGCTTCGGCTAGGCGTGTGTCAGAATTGGCGGCTTTGTCATGTAAAAGCCCCTATCTGATTTTCCATATGGACAGGGCGGAATTGAGGACTCGTCCCCAATTTCTCCCAAAGGTGGTATCAGCGTTTCATTTGAACCAACCTATTGTGGTGCCTGCGGCTACTCGGGACTTGGAAGACTCCAAGTTGCTGGACGTAGTCCGGGCCCTGAAAATGTATGTTTCCAGGACGGCTGGAGTCAGAAAAACTGACTCGCTATTTATCCTGCATGCACCCAACAAGTTGGGTGCTCCTGCTTCAAAGCAGATTATTGCTCGCTGGATCTGTAGCACGATTCAGCTGGCACATTCTGCGGCTGGACTGCCGCATCCTAAATCAGTAAAAGCCCATTCCACAAGGAAGGTGGGCTCTTCTTGGGCGGCTGCCCTAAGGGTCTCGGCTTTACAGCTTTGCCGAGCTGCTACTTGGTCGGGTTCAAACACATTTGCAAAATTCTATAAGTTTGATACCCTGGCTGAGGAGGACCTTGAGTTTGCTCATTCGGTGCTGCAGAGTCATCCGCACTCTCCCGCCCATTTGGGAGCTTTGGTGTACTCCCCATGGTCCTTACGGAGTTCCCAGCATCCACTAGGACGTCAGAGAAAATAAGAATTTACTCACCAGTAATTTTATTTCTCGTAGTCCGTAGTGGATGCTGGGCGCCCGTCCCAAGTGCGGACTCTCTGCAATACATGTATATAGTTATTGCTTAACTTCAGGGTTATTGTTATGAGCCATCTTTTGAATGAGGCTCAGTTTTTTTGTTCATACTGTTAACTGGGTATAGTTATCACGAGTTGTACGGTGTGATTGGTTTGGCTGGTATGAGTCTTACCCTGGATTCCAAATCCTTTCCTTGTAATGTCAGCTCTTCCGGGCACAGTTTCCATAACTGAGGGCTGGAGGAGGGGCATAGAGGGAGGAGCCAGTGCACACCAGATAGTACCTAATCTTTCTTTTAGAGTGCCCAGTCTCCTTCGGAGCCCGTCTATTCCCCATGGTCCTTACGGAGTTCCCAGCATCCACTACGGACTACGAGAAATAGAATTACCGGTGAGTAAATTCTTATTATATAGGGGAGAGGGGACAGTACACTGATATATGAGGAGGAATAACACAGCTCCCGTCACACGCTGATATGTGGTATTATTATTATATAGGGGAGAGGGGACCGTACAGTGATATATGAGGGGGAATAACACAGCTCCCGACACACGCTTATATGTGGTATTATTATTATATAGGGGAGAGTGGACCGTACAGTGATATATGGGAGGAATAACACAGCTCCCGGCACACGCTGATATGTGGTATTATTATTATATAGGGGAGAGTGGACCGTACAGTGCTATATGAGGGGGAATAACACAGCTCCCGACACACGCTGATATGTGGTATTATTATTATATAGGGGAGAGGGGACAGTACAGTGATATATGAGGGGGAATAACACAGCTCCCGACACACGCTGATATGTGGTATTATTATTATATAGGGGAGAGTGGATCGTACAGTGATATATGGGAGGAATAACACAGCTCCCGGCACACGCTGATATGTGGTATTATTATTATATAGGGGAGAAGGGACTGTACAGTGATATATGAGGGGGAATTACACAGCTCCCGGCACACGCTGATATGTGGTATTATTATTATATAGGGGAGAGGGGACCGTACAGTGATATGTGAGGGGAATAACACAGCTCCCGGCACACGCTGATATGTGGTATTATTATTATATAGGGGAGAGGGGACTGTACAGTGATATATGAGGGGGAATAACACAGCTCCCGGCACACGCTGATATGTTGTATTATTATTATATAGGGGAGAGGGGACCGTACAGTGATATATGAGGAGTAATAACACAGCTCCCAGCACACGCTGATATGTGGTATTATTATTATTATTATTATATAGGGGAGAGGGGACCGTACAGTGATATATGAGGAGGAATAACACAGCTCCCAGCACACGCTGATATGTGGTATTATTATTATATAGGGGAGAGGGGACCGTACAGTGATATATGAGGAGGAATAACACAGCTCCCGGCACACGCTGGTATGTGGTATTATTATATAGGGGAGAGGGGACCGTACAGTGATATATGAGGGGGAATAACACAGCTCCCGGCACACGCTGATATGTTTGTTTATTATTATATAGGGGAGAGGGGACAGTACAGTGATATATGAGGAGGAATAACACAGCTCCCGGCACACGCTGATATGTGGTATTATTATTATATAGGGGAGAGGGGACAGTACAGTGATATATGAGGAGGAATAACACAGCTCCCGGCACACGCTGATATGTGGTATTATTATTATATAGGGGAGAGGGGACCGGACAGGGATATATGAGGAGGAATAACACAGCTTCCGGCACACGCTGATATGTGGTATTATTATGTAGGGGGTAGGGGACCGTACAGTGATATATGAGGGGAATAACACAGCTCCCGGCACACGCTGATATGTGGTATTAATATTATATAGGGGAGTGGGGACCGTACAGTGATATATGAGGAGGAATAACACAGCTCCCGGCACACGCTGATATGTGGTATTATTATATAGGGGAGAGGGGACTGTACAGTGATATATGAGGGGGAATAACACAGCTCCCGGCACACGCTGATATGTGGTATTATTATTTTCTCTGACGTCCTAGTGGATGCTGGGAACTCTGTAAGGACCATGGGGAATAGACGGGTTCCGAAGGAGACTGGGCACTCTAAAATAAAGATTAGGTACTATCTGGTGTGCACTGGCTCCTCCCTCTATGCCCCTCCTCCAGACCTCCGTTATAATCTGTGCCCGGCCTGAGCTGGGTGCTCCTAGTGGGCTCTCCTGAGCTTGCTAGAAAGAAAGTATTTGTTAGGTTTTTTATTTTCAGTGAGATCTGCTGGCAACAGACTCACTGCTACGAGGGACTGAGGGGAGAGAAGCAAACCCACCTGCTTGCAGCTAGCTTGTGCTTCTTAGGATACTGGACACCATTAGCTCCAGAGGAATCGAACACCGGGCCCGACCTCGATCGTCCGTTCCCGGAGCCGCGCCGCCGTCCCCCTTGCAGAGCCAGAAGACGGAAGACGACGAAAAACGGCGGCTGAAGACTCCTGTCTTCATTAAGGTAGCGCACAGCACTGCAGCTGTGCGCCATTGCTCCCTCAGCACACCACACGATCCGATCACTGGTGGGTGCAGGGCGCTGGGGGGGGGGGGGCGCCCTGGGCAGCAATTAGTATACCTTTTTGGCAAAACTGCACATAATACAGTTTATATAAGCTGTATATGTGCCTAAACCCCCGCCATTAACATTATTAAAAAAGCGGGAGAAGCCCGCGGGGCTTTCTCCCTCAGCACACCGGCGCCATTTTTTCTTCACAGCTCCGCTGGAAGGACGCTCCCCAGGCTCTCCCCTGCAGTATACACTACAACAAGGGTAAAAAAGAGAGGGGGGGCACATAAATTTAGGCAAAAAAGGTGATATAAGCAGCTATTGGGAAAAATTCACTCTTTGATTAGTGTAAATCCCTGTGTTATATAGCGCTGTGATGTGTGCTGGCATACTCTCTCTCTGTCTCCCCAAAGGACTTTGTGGGGTCCTGTCCTCAGTCAGAGCATTCCCTGTGTGTGTGCGGTGTGTCGGTACGGCTGTGTCGACATGTTTGATGAGGGTTACGTGGAGGCGGAGCAGGAGAAAATAAGTGTGGTGTCGCCCCCGACAGGGCCGACACCGGAGTTGATGGATATGTGGAAGGTGTTAACCGACAGTGTCAATTCTTTACATAAAAGGTTTGATGACGCAGTCCTGGGACAGCTGGCTTCTCAGCCCGCGCCTGCCCAGGAGTCTCAGAGGCTACCAGGGGCTCATAAACGCCCGCTAGCTCAGATGGCAGACACAGATGTCGACACGGAGTCTGACTCCAGTGTAGATGAGGATGAGACAAATGTACAGTCCACAAGGGCCATCCGATGCATGATTACTGCAATGAAAAATGTATTGCACATATCTGACATTAATCCGGTTACCACCAAGAAGGGTATTATGTTTGGGGAGAAAAAGCTGCCAGTGACTTTTCCCCCATCTGATGAGTTAAATGAATTGTGTGAAGAAGCGTGGTGTTCCCCTGATAAGAAACTAGTGATCTCTAAGAGGCTACTGATGGCGTACCCTTTCCCGGCAGTGGATAGGTTACTTTGGGAAACATCCCCTAGGGTAGACAAGGCGCTCACACGCTTATCAAAAAAGGTGGCACTGCCGTCTCAGGATACGGCCGCCCTAAAGGAGCCTGCAGATAGAAAGCAGGAGGCTATCCTGAAGTCTGTGTACACACACTCAGGTACTATACTGAGACCTGCAATTGCTTCAGCATGGATGTGTAGTGCTGCAGCAGCATGGTCTGATACCCTGTCAGACAACATTGATTCCCTCGACAGGGATACTATTTTGCTAACCATAGAGCATATAATAGACATCGTCTTATATATGAGGGATGCACAGAGGGACATTTGCCGGCTGGCATCTAGAATTAATGCAATGTCCGTTTCTGCCAGGAGAGTATTATGGACTCGGCAGTGGACAGGTGATGCTGATTCTAAAAGGCACATAGAGGTTTTGCCTTATAAGGGTGAGGAATTGTTTGGGGACGGTCTCTCGGACCTCGTATCCACAGCAACAGCTGGGAAATCGACTTTTTTACCTCAGGTTCCCTCACAGCCTAAGAAAGCACCGTATTATCAAGTACAGTCCTTTCGGCCTCAGAAAGGCAAGCGGGTCAGAGGTGCATCCTTTCTGCCCAGGGGCAGGGGTAGAGGAAAGAAGCTGCATCAGGCAGCCAGTTCCCAGGAACAAAAATCCTCCCCTGCTTCCTTTAAGTCCACCGCATGACGCTGGGGCTCCACAGGTGGAGCCAGGTGCGGTGGGGGCCCGTCTACGGAACTTCAGCGACCAGTGGGTTCGCTCGCAGGTGGATCTCTTGGTTATACAAGTGGTATCTCAGTGATACAAGCTGGAGTTCGAGGCGACTCCCCCTCGCCGTTACCTCAAATCAGCCTTGCCAGCTGCTCCCGGAGAAAGGGAGGTAGTACTGGCGGCAATTCACAAGCTGTACCTCCAGCGGGTGATAATCAAGGTTCTCCTCCTTCAACAGGGACGGGGTTTCTATTCCACAATGTTTGTGGTACCGAAACCAGACGGTTCGGTGAGACCCATTCTAAATTTGAAATCCTTGAACACTTATATAAGGAAGTTCAAGTTCAAAATGGAATCGCTCAGGGCGGTTATTGCAAGCCTGGAAGAGGGGGATTTTATGGTGTCACTGGACATCAAGGCTGCTTATC
Source organism: Pseudophryne corroboree (assembly GCF_028390025.1). NCBI lineage: Eukaryota > Metazoa > Chordata > Amphibia > Anura > Myobatrachidae > Pseudophryne > Pseudophryne corroboree. The sequence goes on from NC_086446.1 coordinate 10,003,682, forward strand.
TGCATGTCCCCATTTACCCGCCTCACCAGGAGTACCTCAGGTTTGTGGTACAGGACTGTCATTACCAATTCCAGACGTTGCCGTTTGGTCTGTCCACGGCACCAAGGGTTTTTACCAAGGTAATGGCAGAAATGATGATACTCCGACGAAAGAAGGGAGTTATAATTATCCCGTACTTGGACGATCTCCTTATAAAGGCAAGGTCCAAGGTGCAGTTGTTAGACAGCGTTGCACCATCTCGGGAAGTGTTGCAACAGCACGGCTGGATTCTGAATATCCCAAAGTCGCAGCTGATTCCTGCGACGCGTCTGCTGTTCTTGGGCATGATTCTGGACACAGAACAGAAGAAGGTGTTTCTCCCCGGGGAGAAGGCCCAGGAATTGTCATCTCTGGTCAGGAACCTCCTGAAACCAAAACAGGTGTCGGTGCATCAGTGCACGTGGGTCCTGGGAAAGATGGTGGCTTCTTACGAAGCAATTCCCTTCGGCAGATTCCATGCAAGGATCTTTCAGTGGGATCTGTTGGACAAATGGTGCGGATCGCATCTTCAGATGCATCGGTTGATCACCCTGTCCCTGAGGGCCAGGGTGTCTCTGCTGTGGTGGCTGCAGAGTGCTCATCTTCTCGAGGGCCGCAGATTCGGCATACAGGACTGGGTCCTGGTGACCACGGATGCGAGTCTCCGAGGATGGGGGGCAGTCACTCAGGGATGGAACTTCCAAGGACAGTGGTCAAGTCAGGAGACTTCCCTACACATAAATATACTGGAACTAAGGGCCATTTACAACGCCCTGAGTCAAGCAGAGCCCCTGCTTCAAAACCAACCGGTGCTGATTCAGTCAGACAACATCACAGCAGTCGCCCATGTAAACCGACAGGGCGGCACAAGAAGCAGGATGGCGATGGCAGAAGCCACAAGGATTCTTCGATGGGCGGAGAATCACGTGCTAGCACTGTCAGCAGTATTCATTCAGGGAGTGGACAACTGGGAAGCAGACTTCCTCAGCAGGCACGACCTCCACCCGGGAGAGTGGGGCCTTCATCCAAAAGTCTTCACACTGATTGTAAATCGTTGGGAACGGCCACAGGTGGACATGATGGCGTCCCACCTCAACAAAAAGCTAAAAAGATATTGCGCCAGGTCAAGGGACCCTCAGGCGATAGCTGTGGACGCACTAGTGACACCGTGGGTGTACCAGTCGGTTTATGTGTTCCCTCCTCTTCCTCTCATACCCAAGGTACTGAGGATAATAAGGAAAAGAGGAGTAAGAACTATACTCATCGTTCCGGATTGGCCAAGAAGAACTTGGTACCCAGAACTACAAGAAATTATCTCAGAGGACCCATGGCCTCTGCCTCTCCGACAGGACCTGCTACAGCAGGGGCCCTGTCTGTTCCAAGACTTACCGCGGCTGCGTTTGACGGCATGGCGGTTGAACGCCGGATCCTAAGGGAAAAGGGCATTCCAGATGAAGTCATTCCTACCCTGATAAAAGCTAGGAAGGATGTGACAGCAAAGCATCATCACCGCATATGGCGAAAATATGTTGCTTGGTGTGAGGCCAGGAAGGCCCCAACGGAGGAATTCCAGCTGGGTCGATTTCTGCACTTCCTCCAGTCAGGGGTGTCTATGGGCCTAAAATTGGGGTCCATGAAGGTCCAGATTTCGGCCCTCTCTATTTTCTTTCAAAAAGAACTGGCTTCACTGCCTGAAGTTCAGACGTTTGTTAAGGGAGTGCTGCATATTCAGCCCCCTTTTGTGCCTCCAGTGGCACCTTGGGATCTCAACGTTGTGTTGGATTTCCTGAAATCACATTGGTTTGAGCCACTTAAGACCGTGGAGTTAAAGTATCTCACGTGGAAGGTGGTCATGCTGTTGGCCTTAACTTCGACTAGGCGTGTGTCAGAATTGGCGGCTTTGTCATGTAAAAGCCCCTATCTGATTTTCCATATGGACAGGGCGGAATTGAGGACTCGTCCCCAATTTCTCCCAAAGGTGGTATCAGCGTTTCATTTGAACCAACCTATTGTGGTGCCTGCGGCTACTCGGGACTTGGAAGACTCCAAGTTGCTGGACGTAGTCCGGGCCCTGAAAATTTATGTTTCCAGGACGGCTGGAGTCAGAAAAACTGACTCGCTATTTATCCTGCATGCACCCAACAAGTTGGGTGCTCCTGCTTCAAAGCAGACTATTGCTCACTGGATCTGTAGCACGATTCAGCTGGCACATTCTGCGGCTGGACTGCCGCATCCTAAATCAGTAAAAGCCCATTTCACAAGGAAGGTGGGCTCTTCTTGGGCGGCTGCCCTAAGGGTCTCGACTTTACAGCTTTGCCGAGCTGCTTCTTGGTCGGGTTCAAACACATTTGCAAAATTCTATAAGTTTGATACCCTGGCTGAGGAGGACCTTGAGTTTGATCATTCGGTGCTGCAGAGTCATCCGCACTCTCCCGCCCGTTTGGGAGCTTTGGTGTAATCCCCATGGTCCTTACGGAGTTCCCAGCATCCACTAGGACGTCAGAGAAAATAAGAATTTACTCACCGGTAATTTTATTTCTCGTAGTCCGTAGTGGATGCTGGGCGCCCGTCCCAAGTGCGGACTCTCTGCAATACATGTATATAGTTATTGCTTAACTTCAGGGTTATTGTTATGAGCCATCTTTTGAATGAGGCTCAGTTTTTTGTTTATACTGTTAACTGGGTATAGTTACCACGAGTTGTACGGTGTGATTGGTGTGGCTGGTATGAGTCTTACCCTGGATTCCAAATCCTTTCCTTGTAATGTCAGCTCTTCCGGGCACAGTTTCCATAACTGAGGTCTGGAGGAGGGGCATAGAGGGAGGAGCCAGTGCACACCAGATAGTACCTAATCTTTCTTTTAGAGTGCCCAGTCTCCTTCGGAGCCCGTCTATTCCCCATGGTCCTTACGGAGTTCCCAGCATCCACTACGGACTACGAGAAATAGAATTACCGGTGAGTAAATTCTTATTATATAGGGGAGAGGGGACAGTACACTGATATATGAGGAGGAATAACACAGCTCCCGTCACACGCTGATATGTGGTATTATTATTATATAGGGGAGAGTGGACCGTACAGTGATATATGAGGGGGAATAACACAGCTCCATTTTTATTATATAGGGAAGAGGGGACCGTACAGTGATATATTGGGAGTAATAACACAGCTCCCGGCACACGCTGATATGTGGTATTATTATTATTATATAGGGGAGAGGGGACCGTACAGTGATATATGAGGAGGAATAACACAGCTCCCGGCACACACTGATATGTGGTATTATTATATAGGGGAGAGGGGACTGTTCAGTGATATATGAGGGGGAATAACACAGCCCCTGGCACACGCTGATATGTGGTATTATTATTATATAGGGGAGAGGGGACCGTACAGTGATATATGAGGGGGAATAACACAGCCCCTGGCACACGCTGATATGTGGTATTATTATTATATAGGGGAGATAGGACCGTACAGTGATATGAGGGGGAATAACACAGCTCCCGGCACACGCTGATATGTGGTATTATTATTCTATAAGGGAGAGGGGACTGTACAGTGATATATGAGGGGGAATAACACAGCCCCTGGCACACGCTGATATGTGGTATTATTATTATATAGGGGAGAGGGGACCGTACAGTGATATATGAGGGGGAATAACACAGCCCCTGGCACACGCTGATATGTGGTATTATTATATAGGGGAGAGGGGACCGTACAGTGATATATGAGGAGGAACAACACAGCTCCCGGCACACGCTGATATGTGGTTTTATTATTATATAGGAGAGAGGGGACAGTACAGCGATATATGAGGGGAAATATTTTATATAGTGTCATTATCCGAAGCCTTACCTCCGGCGGGGTCTCCTAGGGGTTACCGTCCCAGTGGTTGACGCAGCTGCGGCGGTGGGGAGCTTTTGGTGGCGGGTCCTCCGTGACATGTGCGGCTTCTGGAGACCAGTGGCCTGGATCTGGAGAGCTACAGTCTTCATTTATTCAAAGTTAAAGTTCTTCAGCCTCGTCTTTAATCACAAACCAGTCTTTCAGTTCTTCAAAACCAGTGTTCTTCAACCTTTTCTTCCAATCACAAACAACGGTTTTAAGTTCTTCACAACCGAAGTTCTTCAGCCTCATTCTTCAAGTCATTAACCATAAACTTCAGTTCTTTTATTCAGTGTCTTACAATCCCTCAAGTATCAGCGTACAGTTTGCTACTCATTAAAACTGCAGTTATCCTTCTACGGAGTCCTCCTTCTTTCCTTATGCTCACCTGCCAACTCTAACACTTATTATAATTACATTCAGCCGCCTCGTTTACTTCCTTCACAGGCAGCTATCCCTTCAGCAAAAGCTTGGTTGTCGGAACCCCAACTTATGCTGAGCGTGACAGTAAGCACTGACCACATGGATCCGGCGAGTGAGCAGGCTACCAGGGGCGAAGCCTTTGCAGATATCCTGACCCGTTTAAGCGGGAATCAAATCAAAATCCCGACGGTCGAAATCCCGACATGTACAAAATATCGACATGTAAAATGCCGACAGGTCAAAATGCCAACATGAGTTTTTCATGATTTTTTCATTGAAACCGACCTGTTCATACTTTACCATCCCAGTGGACCTGGAGGGGGAATATAATAGTGTGCCGAGCGCAGCGAGCCATGCGAGGAGACGCAGTACACATATATGGTGTCTATGTCGACATACACACACAAAAACAAAGAAAAACGCATGTCAGTATTTTGACCTGTCAGCATTTTATATGTCGCTATTTTGACCTTGTCTGTATTCTAAATGTCGGGATTTTGTCCATGTTGGGATTTCGACCTTGTCGGGATTTTGAACGTCAGTCATTGCTGTCGGGATTTTGACTGCCAGGATTTTGATTGGAGGTATTTCATACCGATCCCGTTTAAGCAAGCAGGAAGCCATGCAGGCATAGTTTGTACAATTCATGCAGAATATGTCCACTCATCTAGATTCTCTTCATGCTGCCATATCCACATCCCGGTCACCAGCTCCAGCATCCAGTCCTCCTGTGTTGATATCAGTTCCTCATTTACAGCTGCCGCCACCTAGTAAATTCGACGGTAGTCCAAAGCAATGCCGAGGTTTCCTCATTCAATGTGAGATCCAATTCAAGCTACAGTCTAATTTCTCTAACGTCCTAGTGGATGCTGGGAACTCCGAAAGGACCATGGGGAATAGCGGCTCCGCAGGAGACTGGGCACAACTAAAGAAAACTTTAGGTCACCTGGTGTGCACTGGCTCCTCCCACTATGACCCTCCTCCAAGCCTCAGTTAGATTTTTGTGCCCGGCCGAGCTGGATGCACACTAGGGGCTCTCCTGAGCTTCTAGAAAGAAAGTATATGTTAGGTTTTTTATTTTACAGTGAGACCTGCTGGCAACAGGCTCACTGCACCGAGGGACTAAGGGGAGAAGAAGCGAACCTACCTGCTTGCAGCTAGCTTGGGCTTCTTAGGCTACTGGACACCATTAGCTCCAGAGGGATCGACCGCATGGAACTGGCCTTGGTGTTCGTTCCCGGAGCCGCGCCGCCGTCCCCCTTACAGAGCCAGAAGCAAGAAGAGGTCCGGAAAATCGGCGGCAGAAGACATCAGTCTTCACCAAGGTAGCGCACAGCACTGCAGCTGTGCGCCATTGCTCCTCATGTACACCTCACACTCCGGTCACTGATGGGTGCAGGGCGCTGGGGGGGGCGCCCTGAGCAGCAATAAAAACACCTTGTCTGGCAAATATATCACAATATATAGCCCCAGAGGCTATATATGTGATAAATACCCCTGCCAGAATCCATTAAAAAGCAGGAGAAAAGTCCAAAAAAGGGGCGGAGCTATCTCCCTCAGCACACTGGCGCCATTTTTCCCTCACGGCTTAGCTGGAGGGAAGCTCCCTGGCTCTCCCCTGCAGTCTGCACTACAGAAAAGGGTTAAAAAGAGAGGGGGGGCACTAAATTTAGGCGCAGTAAATATAATAGCAGCTATAGGGGACATAATTCAGTTAGTCCCTGCATTATATAGCTCTCTGGTATGTGCTGGCATACTCTCACTCTGTCTCCCCAAGGGGCTTTTGTGGGGTCCTGTCCTCTGTTAGAGCATTCCCTGTGTGTGTGCGGTGTGTCGGTACGGCTGTATCGACATGTTTGATGAGGAAAATTATGTGGAGGCGGAGCAGATGCCTATAGAAGTGATGTCACCCCCTGCGGGGCAGACACCTGAGTGGATGGTCTTATGGAAGGAATTACGTGCAAGTGTCGACTCCTTACACAAAAAATTTGGCGACATGCCAAATGCGGGACAGCCGGCTTCTCAGCTCTTGCCTGCCTAGGCGTCTCAAAGGCCATCAGGGGCTCTAAAACGCCCGCTACCTCAGATGGCAGACGCAGATGTCGACACGGATACTGACACCAGTGTCGACGACAATGAGTCTAATCTAATGTCCACTAAGGCCATTCGTTGCATGATTGAGGCAATGAAAGAGGTGTTACACATTTCTGATATAAACCCAGGTACCACTAAAAAGGGTATTATGTTTGGGGAGAAAAAACTACCCGTAGTTTTTCCCCCATCGGAAGAATTAAATGAAGTGTGTGAAGAAGAGTGGGCTTTCCCCGATAAAAGATTGGTAATCTCTAAAAAGTTACTAATGGCGTTCCCTTTCCCGCCAGAGGATAGGGCATGTTGGGAAACACCTCCTAGGTTGGATAAAGCGCTCACACGTTTGTCTAAAAAGGTGGTACTACCGTCTCCGGATACGGCCGCCCTTAAGGAGCCTGCAGATAAGAAGCAGGAGGCGATCCTGAAGTCTGTATACACACACTCAGGCATTATACTTAGACCAGCTATTGCGTCAGCATGGATGTGCAGTGCTGCCGCTGCGTGGTCAGATTCCCTGTCAGAAAATATTGACACCCTAGACAGGGACACTATTCTGCTAACCATAGAGCATATAAAAGACTCAGTCTTATACATGAGAGATGCACAGAGGGAGATCTGCCGGCTGGCATCTAAAATAAGTGCATTGTCCATTTCTGCTAGGAGAGGCTTATGGACTCGGCAGTGGACAGGGGATGCAGATTCTAAAAGGCACATGGAAGTTTGGCCTTATAAGGGTGAGGAGTTATTCGGGGATGGTCTCTCGGACCTAGTTTCCACAGCAACAGCTGGGAAGTCAGCATTTTTACCCCATGTTCCCTCACAGCCTAAGAAGGCGCCGTTTTATCAGGTACAGTCCTTTCGGACCCAGAAAAACAGGCGAGGAAAAGGCGGGTCCTTTCTGTCCAGAGGCAGAGGTAGGGAAAAAAGGCTGCAACAAACAGCAGGTTCCCAGGAGCAAAAGTCCTCCCCCGCTTCTTCCAAGTCCGCCGCATGACGGTGGGGCTCCACAGGCGGAGCCAGGTACGGTGGGGGGCCGCCTCAAAAATGTCAGCGATCAGTGGGCTCGCTCACAGGTGGATCCCTGGATCCTTCAAATAGTATCTCAGGGGTACAAACTGGAATTCGAGGCGTCTCCACCACACCGGTTCCTAAAATCTGCCTTGCCGATTACTCCCTCAGAATGGGAGGCTGTGCTAGCGGCAATTCACAAGCTGTATTCCCAGCAGGTGATAATCAAGGTGCCCCTACTTCAACAAGGACGGGGTTACTATTCCACACTGTTTGTGGTACCGAAACCGGACGGTTCGGTGAGACCCATTTTAAATGTGAAATCCTTTAACACATACATAAAAAAATTCAAGTTCAAGATGGAATCGCTCAGGGCGGTTATTGCAAGCCTGGACGAGGGGATTACATGGTATCCCTGGACATCAAGGATGCTTACCTGCATGTCCCCATTTACCATCCTCACCAGGAGTACCTCAGATTTGTGGTACAGGATTGCCATTACCAATTCCAGATGCTGCCGTTTGGACTGTCCACGGCACCGAGGGTATTTACCAAGGTAATGGCGGAAATGATGATACTCCTTCGAAAAAAGGGAGTTTTTAATTATCCCGTACTTGGACGATCTCCTAATAAAGGCGAGATCCAGGGAGCAGTTGTTGGTAGGAGTAGCATTATCTCAGGAGGTGCTACACCAGCACGGTTGGATTCTGAATATTCCAAAGTCACAGCTGGTTCCGACGACACGTCTACTGTTCCTGGGTATGATTCTGGACACAGTCCAGAAAAAAGTGTTTCTCCCGGAGGAGAAAGCCAAGGAGTTGTCATCTCTAGTCAGAGACCTCCTGAAACCAAAACAGGTCTCGGTGCATCACTGCACGCGAGTCCTGGGAAAGATGGTGGCTTCTTACGAAGCAATTCCTTTCGGCAGGTTCCATGCCAGAATTTTTCAGTGGGACCTGTTGGACCAATGTTCCGGTTCGCATCTTCAGATGCATCGCCTAATAACCCTGTCTCCAAGAACCAGGGTGTCTCTGCTGTGGTGGCTGCAGAGTGCTCATCTTCTAGAGGGCCGCAGATTCGGCATACAGGACTGGGTCCTGGTGACCACGGATGCCAGCCTTCGAGGCTGGGGGGCAGTCACACAGGGAAGAAATTTCCAAGGACTATGGTCGAGTCAGGAGACTTCCCTACACATAAATATTCTGGAACTAAGGGCCATTTACAATGCCCTAAGTCAGGCAAAACCCCTGCTTCTACACCAACCGGTACTGATCCAGTCAGACAACATCACGGCAGTCGCCCATGTAAACCGACAGGGCGGCACAAGAAGCAGGATGGGCGGAAAATCACGTACTAGCACTGTCAGCAGTGTTCATTCCGGGAGTGGAAAACTGGGAAGCAGACTTTCTCAGCAGGCACGACCTCCACCCGGGAGAGTGGGGACTTCATCAGAAGTCTTCACACTGATTGTAAATCGTTGGGAACGGCCACAGGTGGACATGATGGCGTCCCGCCTAAACAAAAAACTAGAGAGATATTGCGCCAGGTCAAGGTACCCTCAGGCGATAGCTGTGGACGCTCTAGTGACACCGTGGGTGTACCAGTCAGTTTATGTGTTCCCTCCTCTGCCTCTCATACCCAAGGTACTGAGGATAATAAGGAAAAGAGGAGTAAGAACTATACTCGTGGTTCCGGATTGGCCAAGACGAGCGTGGTATCCGGAACTTCAAGAGATGATCTCAGAGGACCCATGGCCTCTGCCGCTCAGACAGGACCTGCTGCAGCAGGGGCCCTGTCTGTTCCAAGACTTACCGCGGCTGCGTTTGACGGCATGGCGGTTGAACGCCGGATCCTAAAGGAAAAGGGCATGCCGGAGGAAGTCATTCCTACGCTGATTAAAGCCAGGAAAGATGTATCTGCGAAACATTATCACCGCATATGGCGGAAATATGTTCCTTGGTGTGAGGCCAGAAAGGCCCCAACAGAGGAATTTCAGCTGGGTCGATTTCTGCACTTCCTGCAGTCAGGAGTGACTATGGGCCTAAAATTAGGCTCCATTAAGGTGCAGATCTCGGCTCTGTCGATTTTGTTCCAAGAAGAACTAGCTTCACTACCTGAAGTTCAGACATTTGTAAAAGGAGTGCTGCATATTCAGCCTCCTTTTGTGCCTCCAGTGGCACCTTGGGATCTCAACGTGGTGTTGAATTTCCTAAAATCACATTGGTTTGAGCCACTAAGAACCGTGTATCTGAAATATCTTACGTGGAAAGTGGTCATGTTATTGGCCTTGGCTTCGGCCAGGCGTGTATCAGAATTGGCGGCTTTGTCATGTAAAAGCCCTTATCTGATTTTCCATATGGATAGGGCAGAATTGAGGACTCGTCCCCAGTTTCTCCCTAAGGTGGTATCAGCCTTTCACTTGAACCAACCTATTGTAGTGCCTGCGGCTACAAGGAACTTGGAGGATTCCAAGTTACTGGACGTAGTCAGGGCCTTGAAAATTTATGTTTCCAGGACGGCTAGAGTCAGAAAAACTGACTCGCTATTTATCCTGTATGCACCCAACAAACTGGGTGCTCCTGCTTCTAAGCAGACTATTGCTCGCTGGATTTGTAGCACAATTCAGCAGGCGCATTCTGCGGCTGGACTGCCGCATCCTAAATCAGTAAAAGCCCATTCCACAAGGAAGGTGGGCTCATCTTGGGCGGCTGCCCGAGGGGTCTCGGCTTTACAACTTTGCCGAGCTGCTACTTGGTCAGGGGCAAACACGTTTGCAAAATTCTACAAATTTGATATCCTGGCTGAGGAGGACCTTGAGTTCTCTCATTCGGTGCTGCAGAGTCATCCGCACTCTCCCGCCCGTTTGGGAGCTTTGGTATAATCCCCATGGTCCTTTCGGAGTTCCCAGCATCCACTAGGACGTTAGAGAAAATAAGATTTTACTCACCGGTAAATCTATTTCTCGTAGTCCGTAGTGGATGCTGGGCGCCCATCCCAAGTGCGGATTGTCTGCAATACTTGTACATAGTTATTGTTAACAAAAGGGTTATTGTTGAGCCATCTGTTGAGAGGCTCAGTGTTTTCATACTGTTAACTGGGTATAGTATCACGAGTTATACGGTGTGATTGGTGTGGCTGGTATGAGTCTTACCCGGGATTCAAAATCCTTCCTTATTGTGTCAGCTCTTCCGGGCACAGTATCCTAACTGAGGCTTGGAGGAGGGTCATAGTGGGAGGAGCCAGTGCACACCAGGTGACCTAAAGTTTTCTTTAGTTGTGCCCAGTCTCCTGCGGAGCCGCTATTCCCCATGGTCCTTTCGGAGTTCCCAGCATCCACTACGGACTACGAGAAATAGATTTACCGGTGAGTAAAATCTTATTTTTTCATCTGAACGGACAATGATTGCATACATCTTAACTGGACGAGCTCTGGACATGACTTCACCATTGTGGGAGAGAACTGATCCCATACTCTCGAACTACCCGGAATTCGTGGCAACTTTTCGTAGGATCTTTGACAAGCCGGGCCGGACTATGTTTGTTTCTCTGGAGATTCTGTGTCAAGGAACCCGCTCCGTAGGCCAGTACGTGATCCAATTCCGTACGACCTTCTGAACTGAGCTGGAATAAGGAGGCTCTCATTGCTACCTTCTGGAATGGTCTTTCCGACAGAATTAAAGATGATCTGGCCACTCAAGACGTGCCAACTAAGCTCGACCAGTTAAATTTCTTTGTGCAATAAACTAGATCTGAGATATAAAGAGCGTTGTCTCGAACACACGAGGTTTGAGGGACCCAAATCTCGGGCCAGTCCCACTCCCAAGACCATCCTCACCTTCTACTGAAAAACCCATGAAAGTCAACCGTTCTCGTTTCACCGAGCAACGTCAAAGACGCAGACAAGGCAGCCTTTGTATGTATTGTGGTGCGGCCAACCACTTTGTTAGTCTTGTATTCAACGGCCGGGAAACTCCCGCTCCCAGTTTACGCAGGAGAGGTTAAGTTACGAGCATTCCACAAACTACTTACCAGGATGGAGTCGTCATTGTCTGTCTGTCTGGAACTTCCTTCTTCTTCTCTTCATGTTGCAGCGCTTTTAGATTCTGGAGCTGCTGAAAGTTTTATTACTTCCACCTTAGTCCAACATTCTAAAATACTGACCGTTCGTTTAGAGCGCGCTATTTCTATCACCGCGGTAGATGGAAGTTATATCCCTGAAGGGATCATCACCCTCCGTACTGTTCCTCTGAAGATGAAAGTTTGTATTCTCCATTCTGAAGCTATCTCTTTCCTGGTAATTCCCAAAGCCTATCAAAAAATAATCCTCAGGTTCCCGTGGTTACAGAAGCACAACCCCCACTTGGATTGGCAAACTATGGATGTGCTCGTCTGGGGGGAGTCCTGTTCCCAGAGTTGTCTGTCCACTGTCAAGCCAGTTCTTACACTACACTCTTCTAGCCTTCCAGACATTTACCGGCCCTTTTTAGACGTCTTCAGTAAGCAGGAGCGGACACTTTGCCTCCCTACCGCAGTTGGGATTGTCCTATTGATTTATTGCCTGGTAAAACACCTCCCAGAGGCCGAATTTATCCTTTTATCTCTCCCGGAAACCCAAGAGATTTCTGAGTACATACAGGAGAATTTGGCCAAAGGATTCCTTCAACCTTCCTCTTCTCCAGCTGGGGCAGGGATCTTTTTCGTTAAAAAGAAGGACGGGGGCCTGCGGCCTTGCTTTGATTACCGGGGCCTTAATGAGGTTCCAGTTAAGAACAGGTACCCCTTTCCCTTGATCCCCGAATTATTCGACAGAGTAAAGGGAGCTACCATTTTCACTAAAATGGACCTACGTGGGGCTTATAACCTTGTATGCATTCGCACAGGAGATGAGTGGAAGACTGCGTTCAATACCCACGATGGGCATTACTAATATCTGGTGATGCCCTTTGGTCTATGCAGTGCTCCAGCAGTTTTTCAGAATTATGTCAGTGAGCTTTTTCGAGATCTACTCTACAAGTGTCTGGTTATGTATCTGACAATATCCTGATATTCTCCAAAGATGTGAAGGTCCATCGCGAACAAGTCAAAGAAGCTAAGAACTCGGGACAGCCCATTAAATGCTATATACACTACACTGTTGACTGTTCCTTGGACATGGTAACAGATAGATAGTATAGGGTTTATATGTGTAATATAGACCTTTGTATAGAAGTGCAAGTTGCTCCATTTACTTTTTTTATTTCTCATTTTCATGTTAGTGAAGGAGACAACCGGTGAGTGCGAGTCATCCAGAAGCTCTCCCCGTGTGTCAGGAGGACTGAGCAGGACCCAGAGCCCCATCACGGTGCCTCCACCTCACTCACTGATACATGAGAGACACAATGACCAGAAGATCCTGGAACTCTCCAACAAGATCATTCAGCTGCTGACTGGAGAGGTGACTCCTGGGAATGGGGCATTATACAGTAACACCAGGGGACGTGTCTGGGTGATGACTGAAGAGGTGACTGCGGGGAATGGGGCATTATACAGTAACACCAGGGGATGTGTCTGGGTGTTGACTGGAGAGGTGACTGCTGGGAATAGGACATTATACAGTAACACCAGGGGGCGCGTCTGGGTGATGACTGGAGAGGTGACTGCGGGGAATGGGGCATTATACAGTAACACCAGGGGATGAGTCTGGGAGTTGACTGGAGAGGTGACTGCTGGGAATAGGACATGATACAGTAACACCAGGGGACGCGTCTGGGTGATGACTGGAGAGGTGACTGCTGGGAATGGGACATTATACAGTAACACCAGGGGATGTCTCTGGGTGATGACTGTATCACTGTGTGTGTCAGGTTCTTATAAGGTGTCAGGATTTCACTGTATATGTCTCCATGCAGGAGGAGGAGTATATAGAGGAACACAGGGGTCTGTACAAGGACGTGATGATGGAGAATCACCGGCCCCCGACATCACTGGGTAAGAGTAGACTGTCATGTATTGTACAAGGGAGAGCAGGTATGGGGGCCCCTATATACACACATCATCTGATAATCACATATATACACTGTACTCAGTCACTGTGTGTCTCCTACAGATGGGCCCAGTAACAGAGATACCCCAGAGAGATGTCCCCATCCTCTGTATTCCCAGGATTGTACAGAGGGGAATCACAGGATCCCACAGGAGGGTCAGGTAGGTGGGATTTACCAAAGTGACACTCTGTATGTTACTGTAGAGAAGCTGTGTCTCTCACATTCTTCTGTTTTATCTCAATATAGGTACTAATAAAGTGTTGTTGATTTATGGGTTATTTAGGGTGAAGATCTGACTGTTATTAAGGTAGAAGATATAGAGGGAGAAGAAGAGACGTATGTGACTGATATGAAGGCAGAAGATATAGAGGGAGAAGAAGAGACGTATGTGACTGATATGAAGGTAGAAGAAACAGAGGGAGAAGAAGAGACGTGTGTGACTGATATGAAGGCAGAAGATATAGAGGGAGAAGAAGAGACGTATGTGACTGATATAAAGGCAGAAGATATAGAGGGAGAAGAAGAGACGTATGTGACTGATATGAAGGCAGAAGATATCGAGGGAGAAGAAGAGACGTACGTAAGGGGTGATCAGCAGTGTAAGGAGGAGGAAATCCCTACAGATATCAGCACAGGTGAGTAATAAACACTTATCATGGAAAAGAGTCACATAAATAAAATGCTGTATATTATTGCTCTGTGGGAATAGCAGCCATGTATTAGACACAGCAGTACCTTTCATCTACCAATAAAACACAGGTTCAGGGGCACATGTACAATCTCCTGGGGTAGATGGCTGTGCCCAGCATCTGAGAGATCACACAGGTCTAAGGTTTCTAGTGCAGCTGTACTCAACCAGTTTTATTAAGCAGAAAAATAAACTAAAACATCTAAATAAACACCTTGTCATCTGGTGCTAACGAAACGTAAGTCACTCCTAACACTGCGAAACCATAACAGTCACCCAGAATAGCTCACTTGCATCCAGTAGCATGTTTTCTCTCAGAGACTTTGCAGTCCCTTTTCCCCAGGCTCATAGAGACCTAAAGATCAGGCTAGCAGCCTTTTAACACCCTCATGCAGGTGAAATCACTTATTTGCCTGCTCTGAGGTAACAAGTCAAAGACCGGGACTGGGTCTTATGGATGGAGCCCACCCTCCTTTCTCACATCCATACCCCAGGACCCCTTAACTGTCTGTTACTAAATGCCAAAAAGCTCTCATCAGAACCAATACAACATTTCTGGGGTTTAAAAAAAAATATAGGTATACCTGCATGCCACCACTATTCCAGTGACCCAACAAAATGAGAGATATTATGTCCAAGACCCCTGGGCAGTAGGAGATAGGCATCCGCACTCTCAGAGTACACCAAGGCGTTTCTACTACATTGGCGTCTTTTTTTCTAGCCGATTTAAGTGAAGTTAAGGCTGAGGCGTAAATTACTGTTGTGAATTGTGAAAATACAAAATAGCCTCAGACTCCTCCCATATAGACTTCTGGTATAATTAAATTAATTTCTCTGACGTCCTAGTGGATGCTGGGGACTCCGAAAGGACCATGGGAATAGCGGCTCCGCAGGAGACTGGGCACAAAAGTAAAAGCTTTAGGACTACCTGGTGTGCACTGGCTCCTCCCCCTATGACCCTCCTCCAAGCCTCAGTTAGATTTTTGTGCCCGAACGACAAGGGTGCTCACTAGGTGGCTCTCCTGAGCTGCTTAGTAAAAAGTTTAAGTATAGGTTTTTTATTTTCAGTGAATCCTGCTGGCAACAGGTTCACTGCACCGAGGGACTAAGGGGAGAAGAAGCGAACTCACCTGCGTGCAGAGTGGATTGGGCTTCTTAGGCTACTGGACATTAGCTCCAGAGGGACGATCACAGGCCCAGCCATGGATGGGTCCCAGAGCCGCGCCGCCGGCCCCCTTACAGAGCCAGAAGACTGAAGAGGTCCGGAAAATCGGCGGCAGAAGACGTCCTGTCTTCAATAAGGTAGCGCACAGCACCGCAGCTGTGCGCCATTGCTCTCGGCACACTTCACACTCCGGTCACTGAGGGTGCAGGGCGCTGGGGGGGGGGGCGCCCTGAGACGCAATAAAAACACCTTATATGGCAAAAAATACATCACATATAGCTCCTGGGCTATATGGATGCATTTAAACCCTGCCAATTTTTCCTTAAAAAAGCGGGAGAAAGGCCGCCGAGAAGGGGGCGGAGCCTATCTCATCAGCACACTGGCGCCATTTTTCCTCACAGCTCCGTTGGAGGGAAGCTCCCTGACTCTCCCCTGCAGTCCTGCACTACAGAAACAGGGTAAAACAAGGGAGGGGGGGCACTAATTGGCAGATAAATCTATACAGCAGCTATATAATAAGAATTTACTTACCGATAATTCTATTTCTCGGAGTCCGTAGTGGATGCTGGGGTTCCTGAAAGGACCATGGGGAATAGCGGCTCCGCAGGAGACAGGGCACAAAAAGTAAAGCTTTAGGATCAGGTGGTGTGCACTGGCTCCTCCCCCTATGACCCTCCTCCAAGCCAGTTAGGTACTGTGCCCGGACGAGCGTACACAATAAGGGAGGAATTTTGAATCCCGGGTAAGACTCATACCAGCCACACCAATCACACCGTACAACTTGTGATCTAAACCCAGTTAACAGTATGATAACAGCGGAGCCTCTGAAAAGATGGCTCACAACAATAATAACCCGATTTTTGTAACTATGTACAAGTATTGCAGATAATCCGCACTTGGGATGGGCGCCCAGCATCCACTACGGACTCCGAGAAATAGAATTATCGGTAAGTAAATTCTTATTTTCTCTATCGTCCTAGTGGATGCTGGGGTTCCTGAAAGGACCATGGGGATTATACCAAAGCTCCCAAACGGGCGGGAGAGTGCGGATGACTCTGCAGCACCGAATGAGAGAACTCCAGGTCCTCTTTTGCCAGGATATCAAATTTGTAGAATTTTACAAACGTGTTCTCCCCTGACCACGTAGCTGCTCGGCAGAGTTGTAATGCCGAGACCTCTCGGGCAGCCGCCCAAGATGAGCCCACCTTCCTTGTGGAATGGGCCTTAACCGATTTAGACTGTGGCAGGCCTGCCTCAGAATGTGCAAGTTGAATTGTGTTACAAATCCAACGAGCAATCGACTGCTTAGAAGCAGGCGCACCCAACTTGTTGGGTGCATACAGTATAAACAGCGAGTCAGATTTTCTGACTCCAGCTGTCCTTGAACATATTTTCAGGGCCCTGACAACTTCTAGCAACTTGGAGTCCTCCAAGTCCCTAGTAGGTGCAAGGCACCACAATAAGCTGGTTCAGGTGAAACACTGACACCACCTTAGGGAGAGAACTGGGGACGAGTCCGCAGCTCTGCCCTGTCCGAATGGACAAACAGATATGGGCTTTTTTGAGAAAAAACCACCAATTTGACACTCGCCTGGTCCAGGCCAGGGCCAAGAGCATGGTCACTTTTTATGTGAGATGCTTCAAATCCACATATTTGACTGGTTTTAAACCAATGTGATTTGAGGAATCCCAGAACTACGTTGAGATCCCACAGTGCCACTGGAGGCACAAAAAAGGGGTTTGTATATGCAATACTCCCTTGACAAACTTCTGGACTTCAGGAACTGAAGCCAATTCTTTCTGGAAGAAAATTTACAGGGCCGAATTTGAACCTTAATGGACCCCAATTTGAGGCCCATAGACACTCCTGTTTGCAGGAAATGCAGGAAACGACCGAGTTGAAATTTCTTTGTGGGGCCTTCCTGGCCTCACACCACGCAACATATTTTCGCCACACGTGGTGATAATGTTGTGCGGTCACCTCCTTTCTGGCTTTGACCAGGGTAGGAATGACCTCTTCCGGAATGCCTTTTTTTCCCTTAGGATACGGCTTTCCATCGCCATGCCGACAAACGCAGCTGCGGTAAGTCTTGGAACAGACATGGTACTTGCTGAAGCAAGTCCCTTCTTAGCGGCAGAGGCCATAAGACCTCTGTAAGCATCTCTTGAAGTTCCGGGTACCAAGTCCTTCTTGGCCAATCCGGAGCCATGAGTATAGTTCTTACTCCTCTACGTCTTATAATTCTCAGCACCTTAGGTATGAGAAGCAGAGGAGGGAACACATACACCGACTGGTACACCCACGGTGTTACCAGAACGTCCACATCTATTGCCTGAGGGTCTCTTGACCTGGCGCAATACCTGTCCCGTTTTTTTTTTTTTTTTTTTTTTTTTTTTTTTTTTTTTTTTGGACGGGACGCCATCATGTCCACCTTTGGTATTTCCCAACGGTTTACAATCATGTGGAAAAAACTTCTCAATGAAGTTTCCACTCTCCCGGGTGGAGGTCGTGCTGAGGAAGTCTGCTTCCCAGTTTCCATTCCCGGGATGAAAAACTGCTGACAGTGTTATCACATGATTTTCCGCCCAGCGAAAAGTCCTTGCAGTTTCTGCCATTGCCCTCCTGCTTCTTGTGTCGCCCTGTCTGTTTACGTGGGCGACTGCCGTGATGTTTTTTTTTTTTTCCACTGGATCAATACCGGCTGACCTTGAAGCAGAGGTCTTGCTAAGCTTAGAGCATTATAAATTTACCCTTAGCTCCAGTATATTTATGTGGAGAAAAGTCTCCATACTTGATCACACTCCCTGGAAATTTTTCCCTTGTGTGACTGCTCCCCAGCCTCTCAGGCTGGGCTCCGTGGTTACCAGCATCCAATCCTGAATGCCGAATCTGCGGCCCTCTAGAAGATGAGCACTCTATAACCACCACAGGAGAGACACCCTTGTCCTTGGATATTGGGTTATCCGCTGATGCATCTGAAGATGCGATCCGGACCATTTGTCCAGCAGATCCCACTGAAAAGTTCTTACGTGAAATCTGCCGAATGGAATTGCTTCGTAGGAAGCCACCATTTTTACCAGGACCCTTGTGCAATGATGCACTGTTTTTAGGAGGTTCCTGACTTGCTCGGATAACTCCCTGGCTTTCTCTTCCGGGAGAAACACCTTTTTCTGGACTGTGTCCAGAATCATCCCTAGGCACAGCAGACGTGTCGTCGGGATCAGCTGCGATTTTGGAATATTTAGAATCCACCCGTGCTGATTGTAGCAGTATCCGAGATAGTGCTACTCCGACCTCCAACTGTTCCCTGGACTATGCCCCTATCAGGAGATCGTCCAAGTAAGGGATAATTAAGACGCCTTTTCTTCGAAGAAGAATCATCAATTCGGCCATTACCTTGGTAAAGACCCCGGGGTGCCGTGGACAATCCAAACGGCAGCGTCTGAAACTGATAGTGACAGTTCTGCACCACGAACCTGAGGTACCCTTAGTGAGAAGGGCAAATTTGGGACATAGAGGTAAGCATCCCTGATGTCCCGGGACACTATATAGTCCCCTTCTTCCTGGTTCGTTATCACTGCTCTGAGTGACTTCATCTTAATTTGAACCTTTGTAAGTGTTCAAAAAAATTTTTTAGAATAAGTCTCACCTAGCCTTCTGGCTTCAGTACCACAATATAGTGTGGAATAATACCCCTTTTCTGTAGTAGGAGGGGTAATTTAATTATCACCTGCTGGGAATACAGCTTGTGAATTTTTTCCCATACTACCTCCTTGTCGGAGGGAGACTTGGTAAAGCAGACTTCAGGAGCCTGCGAAGGGGAAACGTCTCGACATTCCCATCTGTACCGCCCGGGATACTACTTGTAGGATCCAGGGGTCCTGTACGGTCTCAGCGCCATGCTGAGAACTTGTCAGACGCGGTGGAACGCTTCTGTTCCTGGGAATGGGCTGCCTGCTGCAGTCTTCTTCCCTTTCCTCTATCCCTGGGCAGATATGATCTTATAGGGACGAGAGGACTGAGGCTGAAAAGACGGTGTCTTTTTCTGCAGAGATGTGACTTAGGGTAAAAAACGGTGGATTTTCCAGCAGTTGCCGTGACCACCAGGTCCGATGGACCGACCCCAAACAAGTCCTCTTCCTTTATACGGCCATACTGTGCCGTTTGGAATCTGCATCACCTGACCACTGTCGTGTCCATAACATCTTCTGGCAGTTATGGACATCGCGTTTATTCATGATGCCAGAGTGCAAATATCCCTCTGTGCATCTCGCATATATAGAAATGCTCTATAGTCAATAAAATACTGTCCCTGTCAAGGGTATCAATATTCTCAGTCAGGGAATCCGACCAAGCCACCCTAGCTCTGCACATCCAGGCTGAGGCGATCGCTGGCCGCAGTATAACACCAGTATGTGTGTATATACTTTTTATTATATTTTCCAGCCTTGTCAGCTGGTCCTTGAGGACGGCCCTATCTATAGACGGTACCGCCACTTGTTTTGATAAGCGTGTGAGCGCCTTATCCACCTTAAGGGGTGTTTCCCAACGCGCCCTAACTTCTGGCGGGAAAGGGTATACCGCCCATAATTTTCTATCGGGGGGAACCCACGCATCATCACACACTTTATTTAATTTATCTGATTCAGGAAAAACTATGGTAGTTTTTTCACATCCCACATAATACCCTCTTTTGTGGTACTTGTAGTATCAGAAATACGTAACACCTCCTTCATTGCCTTTAACGTGTGGCCCTAATAAGGAATACGTTTGTTTATTCACCGTCGACACTGGATTCAGTGTCCCTGTCTGTGTCTGTGTCGACCGACTAAAGTAAACGGGCGTTTTAAAACCCTTGACGGTGTTTTTGAGACGTCTGGACCGTACTAATTGTTTGTCGGCCGTCTCATGTCGTCAACCGACTTTGCAGCGTGTTGACATTATCACGTAATTTCCTAAATAAGCCATCCATTCCGGTGTCGACTCCCTAGAGAGTGACATCACCATTACAGGCAATTGCTCCGCCTCCTCACCAACATCGTCCTCCTACCTGTCGACACACACGTACCGACACACAGCACACACACAGGGAATGCTCTGATAGAGGACAGGACCCACTAGCCCTTTGGAGAGACAGAGGGAGAGTTTGCCAGCACACACCAAAAACGCTATAATTATATAGGGACAACCTTATATAAGTGTTTTCCCTTATAGCATCTTAATATATATATAAGCATATCGCCAAATTAGTGCCCCCCCTCTCTGTTTTAACCCTGTTTCTGTAGTGCAGTGCAGGGGAGAGCCTGGGAGCCTTCCCTCCAGCCTTTCTGTGAGGGAAAATGGCGCTGTGTGCTGAGGAGATAGGCCCCGCCCCTTTTTCGGCGGCCTCGTCTCCCGCTCTTAACGGATTCTGGCAGGGGTTAAATATCTCCATATAGCCTCCGGAGGCTATATGTGAGGTATTTTTAGCCAAAATAGGTATTCATTTGCCTCCCAGGGCGCCCCCCTCCCAGCGCCCTGCACCCTCAGTGACTGCCGTGTGAAGTGTGCTGAGAGGAAAATGGCGCACAGCTGCAGTGCTGTGCGCTACCTTTAGAAGACTGAGGAGTCTTCTGCCGCCGATTCTGGACCTCTTCTTACTTCAGCATCTGCAAGGGGGCCGGCGGCAAGGCTCCGGTGACCATCCAGGCTGTACCTGTGATCGTCCCTCTGGAGCTGATGTCCAGTAGCCAAGAAGCCAATCCATCCTGCACGCAGGTGAGTTCACTTCTTCTCCCCTAAGTCCCTCGTTGCAGTGATCCTGTTGCCAGCAGGACTCACTGTAAAATAAAAAACCTAAGCTAAACTTTCCTAAGCAGCTCTTTAGGAGAGCCACCTAGATTGCACCCTTCTCGGCCGGGCACAAAAATCTAACTGGCTTGGAGGAGGGTCATAGGGGGAGGAGCCAGTGCACACCACCTGATCCTAAAGCTTTACTTTTTGTGCCCTGTCTCCTGCGGAGCCGCTATTCCCCATGGTCCTTTCAGGAACCCCAGCATCCACTAGGACGATAGAGAAAAGGGAAAAACACTTATATAAGGTTATCCCTGTATATATATAGCGCTCTGGTGTGTGCTGGCAAACTCTCCCTCTGTCTCCCCAAAGGGCTAGTGGGGTCCTGTCCTCTATCAGAGCATTCCCTGTGTGTGTGCTGTGTGTCGGTACGTTGTGTCGACATGTATGAGGAAGGAATTACGTGATAGTGTCAGCACTTTACAAAAGACTGTTGACGACATGAGACAGCCGGCAAATCAGTTATTACCTGTACAGGCGTCTCAAACACCGTCAGGGGCTCTAAAGCGCCCGTTACCTCAGATGGTCGACACAGACCCAGACACGGACACTGACTCCAGTGTCGACGGTGAGGAAACAAACGTATTTTCCAGTAGGGCCACACGTTACATGATCACGGCAATGAAGGAGGTTTTGAACATTTCTGATACTACAAGTACCACAAAAAAGGGTATTATGTGGGGTGTGAAAAAACTACCCGTAGTTTTTCCTGAATCAGATGAATTAAATGAGGTGTGTGATGAAGCGTGGGTTTCCCCCGATAAAAAACTGCTAATTTCTAAAAAATTATTGGCATTATACCCTTTCCCGCAAGAGGTTAGGGCGCGTTGGGAAACACCCCCTAGGGTAGATAAGGCGCTCACACGCTTATCAAAACAAGTGGCGTTACCGTCTCCTGATACGGCCGCCCTCAAGGAACCAGCTGATAGGAAGCTGGAAAATATCCTTAAAAGTATATACACACATACTGGTATTATACTGCGACCAGCAATCGCCTCAGCCTGGATGTGCAGTGCTGGGGTGGCTTGGTCGGATTCCCTGACTGAAAATATTGATACCCTGGACAGGGACAGTATATTATTGACTATAGAGCATTTAAAGGATGCATTTCTATATATGCGAGATGCACAGAGGGATATTTGCACTCTGGCATCAAGAGTAAGTGCGCTGTCCATTTCTGCCAGAAGAGGGTTATGGACGCGACAGTGGTCAGGTGATGCGGATTCCAAGCGGCATATGGAAGTATTGCCGTATAAAGGGGAGGAGTTATTTGGGGTCGGTCTATCGGACCTGGTGGCCACGGCAACGGCTGGGAAATCCACCTTTTTACCCCAGGTCACCTCTCAGCAGAAAAAGACACCGTCTTTTCAGGCTCAGTCCTTTCGTCCCCATAAGGGCAAGCGGGCAAAAGGCCACTCATATCTGCCCCGGGGCAGAGGAAGGGGAAAAAGACTGCAGCAGGCAGCCTCTTCCCAGGAACAGAAGCCCTCCCCCGCTTCTGCCAAGTCCTCAGCATGACGCTGGGGCCTTACAAGCGGACTCAGGCACGGTGGGGGCCCGTCTCAAGATTTTCAGCGCGCAGTGGGCTCACTCGCAAGTGGACCCCTGGACCCTGCAGGTAGTATCTCAGGGGTACAAATTGGAATTCGAGACGTCTCCCCCTCGCCGGTTCCTGAAGTCTGCTTTACCAACGTCTCCCTCCGACAGGGAGGCGGTATTGGAAGCCATTCACAAGCTGTATTCCCAGCAGGTGATAATCAAGGTACCCCTCCTACAACAGGGAAAGGGGTATTATTCCACGCTGTTTGTGGTACCGAAGCCGGACGGCTCGGTGAGACCTATTTTAAATCTGAAATCCTTGAACACTTACATACAAAGGTTCAAATTCAAGATGGAGTCACTCAGAGCAGTGATAGCGAACCTGGAAGAAGGGGACTATATGGTGTCTCTGGACATCAAGGATGCTTACCTCCATGTCCCAATTTGCCCTTCTCGCCAAGGGTACCTCAGGTTTGTGGTACAGAACTGTCACTATCAGTTTCAGACGCTGCCGTTTGGATTGTCCACGGCACCCCGGGTCTTTACCAAGGTAATGGCCGAAATGATGATTCTTCTTCGAAGAAAAGGCGTCTTAATTATCCCTTACTTGGACGATCTCCTGATAAGGGCAAGGTCCAGAGAACAGTTAGAGGTCGGAGTAGCACTATCTCAAGTAGTACTACGACAGCACGGGTGGATTCTAAATATTCCAAAATCGCAGCTGATTCCGACGACACGTCTGCTGTTCCTAGGGATGATTCTGGACACAGTCCAGAAAAAGGTGTTTCTCCCGGAGGAGAAAGCCAGGGAGTTATCCGACCTAGTCAGGAACCTCCTAAAACCAGGCCAAGTGTCAGTGCATCAATGCACAAGGGTCCTGGGAAAAATGGTGGCTTCTTACGAAGCGATTCCATTCGGCAGATTCCACGCAAGAACTTTTCAGTGGGATCTACTGGACAAATGGTCCGGATCGCATCTTCAAATGCATCAGCGGATAACCCTGTCTCCAAGGACAAGGGTGTCTCTCCTGTGGTGGTTACAGAGTGCTCATCTTCTAGAGGGCCGCAGATTCGGCATTCAGGACTGGGTCCTGGTGACCACGGATGCCAGCCTGAGAGGCTGGGGAGCAGTCACACAGGGAAAAAATTTCCAGGGCTTGTGGTCAAGCATGGAAACGTCACTTCACATAAATATCCTGGAACTAAGGGCCATTTACAATGCCCTAAGTCAGGCAAGGCCTCTGCTTCAGGGTCAGCCGGTGTTGATCCAGTCGGACAACATCACGGCAGTCGCCCACGTAAACAGACAGGGCGGCACAAGAAGCAGGAGGGCAATGACGGAAGTTGCAAGGATTCTTCGCTGGGCGGAAAATCATGTGATAGCACTGTCAGCAGTGTTCATTCCGGGAGTGGACAACTGGGAAGCAGACTTCCTCAGCAGACACGACCTCCACCCGGGAGAGTGGGGACTTCACCCAGAAGTCTTCCACATGATTGTGAACCGTTGGGAAAAACCAAAGGTGGACATGATGGCGTCCCGCCTCAACAAAAAACTGGACAGATATTGCGCCAGGTCAAGGGACCCTCAGGCAATAGCTGTGGACGCCCTGGTAACACCGTGGGTGTACCAGTCAGTGTATGTGTTCCCTCCTCTGCCTCTCATACCCAAGGTACTGAGAATCATAAGAAGGAGAGGAGTAAGGACTATACTCGTGGCTCCGGATTGGCCAAGAAGGACTTGGTACCCGGAACTTCAAGAGATGCTCACGGAAGACCCGTGGCCTCTACCTCTAAGAAAGGACCTGCTCCAGCAGGGACCCTGTCTGTTCCAAGACTTACCGCGGCTGTGTTTGACGGCATGGCGGTTGAACGCCGGATCCTGAAGGAAAAAGGCATTCCGGATGAAGTCATCCCTACCCTGATCAAAGCCAGGAAGGATGTAACTGTGCAACATTATCACCGTATTTGGCGTAAATATGTTGCGTGGTGTGAGGCCAGGAAGGCCCCTACAGAGGAATTTCAACTGGGTCGTTTCCTGCATTTCCTGCAAACAGGACTGTCTATGGGCCTAAAATTAGGGTCCATTAAGGTTCAAATTTCGGCCCTGTCGATATTCTTCCAAAAAGAACTAGCTTCAGTTCCTGAAGTTCAGACGTTTGTCAAGGGAGTACTGCATATACAGCCTCCTTTTGTGCCTCCAGTGGCACCTTGTGATCTCAATGTAGTTTTGGGTTTCCTAAAATCACATTGGTTTGAACCACTCACCACTGTGGACTTAAAATATCTCACATGGAAAGTGGTAATGCTGTTAGCCCTGGCTTCAGCCAGGCGTGTCTCAGAATTGGCGGCTTTATCCTATAAAAGCCCTTACCTAATTTTTCATACGGACAGGGCAGAATTGAGGACTCGTCCCCAATTTCTCCCTAAGGTGGTTTCAGCGTTTCACTTAAACCAGCCTATTGTGGTACCTGCGGCTACTAGGGACTTGGAGGATTCCAAGTTGCTGGACGTAGTCAGGGCCCTGAAAATATATGTTTCCAGGACGGCTGGAGTCAGAAAATCTGACTCGCTGTTTATCCTGTATGCACCCAACAAGCTGGGTGCTCCTGCTTCTAAGCAGACTATTGCTCGTTGGATTTGTAGTACAATTCAACTTGCACATTCTGTGGCAGGCCTGCCACAGCCAAAATCTGTAAAAGCCCATTCCACACGAAAAGTGGGCTCATCTTGGGCGGCTGCCCGAGGGGTCTCGGCTTTACAACTTTGCCGAGCAGCTACTTGGTCAGGGGCAAACACGTTTGCTAAATTCTACAAATTTGATACCCTGGCTGAGGAGGACCTGGAGTTCTCTCATTCGGTGCTGCAGAGTCATCCGCACTCTCCCGCCCGTTTGGGAGCTTTGGTATAATCCCCATGGTCCTTTCGGAGTCCCCAGCATCCACTAGGACGTCAGAGAAAATAAGAATTTACTTACCGATAATTCTATTTCTCATAGTCCGTAGTGGATGCTGGGCGCCCATCCCAAGTGCGGATTGTCTGCAATACTTGTACATAGTTATTGTTACAAAAATCGGGTTATTATTGTTGTGAGCCATCTTTTCAGAGGCTCCTCTGTTATCATGCTGTTAACTGGGTTCAGATCACAAGTTGTACGGTGTGATTGGTGTGGCTGGTATGAGTCTTACCCGGGATTCAAAATCCTTCCTTATTGTGTACGCTCGTCCGGGCACAGTATCCTAACTGAGGCTTGGAGGAGGGTCATAGGGGGAGGAGCCAGTGCACACCATGTAGTCCTAAAGCTTTTACTTTTGTGCCCAGTCTCCTGCGGAGCCGCTATTCCCATGGTCCTTTCGGAGTCCCCAGCATCCACTACGGACTATGAGAAATAGAATTATCGGTAAGTAAATTCTTATTTTTAAGTGAAACCATTGTCTGTAATTAGCCCCTTATATACACCGATCAGCCATAACATTAAACCCACCTGCTTAATATTGTGTTGGACCCTCTCGTGCCACTAGAACAGCTCTGATCCGTCAAGGCATGGACTCCACAAGACCTCTGATTGTGTCCTGTGTTTTTAGCTCCAAGACATTAGCGGCAGTTCCTTTAATTCCTGTAAGTTGCAAGGTGGGGCCTCCATGGCTTAGACTTTTGTAGCACATCCCACAGATGCTCGAACAGATTGAGATCTGGGGAACTGGAGAACACCTTGAAGTCTTTGCCGTGTTCCTCAACCATTTCTTGAAAAATTTAGCAGAATGCAGAACTATATTATATAAGTTTAAAAGAAAAAACATTAATCTAATGGACATTCAAGTGTGAATTTTAAACATAATTCCATTTCACTTCATATGGGCGCAGTCTCGAATTGCTTTGCTTTTTCGCATCCTATTGGTTCCCACTAACAGGGGTTCCTCCAAGAGTTGCAGCTAACCTATTGAATGAGGGTGAGATAAGTGTATTTCTCTTACGTCCTAGAGGATGCTGGGGACTCCGTAAGGACCATTGCGTATAGACGGGCTCCGCAGGAGACATGGGCACCTATAAAGAACTTTTAGTATGGGTGTGCACTGGCTCCTCCCTCTATGCCCCTCCTCCAGACCTCAGTTAGATCCTGTGCCCAGCGGAGAATGGGTGCACTGCAGGGGAGCTCTCCTGAGTTTCTCTGAATAAGAATTTTGTTAGGTTTTTTTGTTTTTCAGGGAGCACTGCTGGCAACAGGCTCCCTGCATCGTGGGACTGAGGAGAGAGAAGCAGACCTACTTAAGTGATAGGCTCTGCTTCTTTGGCTACTGGAGACCATTAGCTCCAGAGGGAGTCGGAACGCAGGTCTCCCCCTGCTGTTCGTCCCAGAGCCGCTCCACCGTCCTCCTCACAGCGCCGAAAAATAGAAGCCGGGTGAGTATAAGAAGCAAAGAAGACTTCAAGGCGGCAGAAGACTTCAGATCTTCACTGAGGTAACGCGCAGCGGTAATGCTGCGCGCCATTGCTCCAACACACTACACACACTGACAGGCACTGATGGGTACAGGGCGCAGGGGGGGCGCCCTGGGCAGCAATATAAACCTCTGGACTGGCATTATATAGATATTAGGCTGCGGAGGCAGTTAAGATATAAATCCTCCGCCATTTTTTATACAATTGAGAGGGACCAAAGCCCGCCGCTGGAGGGGGGCGGAGCTTGGTCCCTCGGCACTAACCAGCGCCATTTTCTCCACAGAGCACTGCAGAGAAGCTGGCTCCCCGGACTCTCCCCTGCTGAACACGGTGACAGAGGGCTGGAAGGGGGGGGGGGCACTTTTAAGGCGCAGTGAGTGTATTACACGATTATTATAATTTCTCTTACGTCCTAGAGGATGCTGGGGACTCCAAAAGGACCATGTGGTATAGACTGGATCCGCAGGAGCTTGGGCACACTAAAAAGACTTAAAACTGGGTGTGAACTGGCTCCTCCCTCTATGCCCCTCCTCCAGACCTCAGTTAGACTTTGTGCCCAGGAGTGACTGGATGCACACTAGGGGAGCTCTACTGAGTTTCTCTAGAAAAATACTTTTGTTAGGTGTTTTATTTTCAGGGAGCCCTGCTGGCTACAGGCTCTGGGAGGGGGGGGGGGGGCGCCCTGGGAGGCATGTTACTGAAGTTTTGTAAGGGCAGCATATGACCCCTGCCGGCATTTTACCTGAGTTTGAATTTTGCGGGCCGAAGCCGCCGGGAAGGGGGCCGAGCTTCGGTCCGCGGCTCACACGCACCATTTTCTCCCTGCACCAGACGGAGGGAGAGACGCTGCCGGGACCTCCACGCTGATTTCAAGTAAAGGGGGCATCTCCAGAGGGGAGCCGCAGTGGGTTACCAGTCTTTTTGATAATAAGGCAGCGCTGGGTACATATATTCGTGTACCAATATACAGGCGCTGGGGTGTGAGCTGGCATACTCCCTCTGTCTCCTCTTCTGGGCTGCATTGTGGGCCTATCACCTTGCTGGGATGGTTCTGTGTGTGTTGTGTGTCGGTATTACGTGTCGACATGTCTGAGCCTGAATGTTATTCACCAGAGGAGGTTATGGGAGGTGGGGATGCGGGGCTAGATGTAGCACTGTCGACGCAGCGGACTCCTGATTTACTAGCACTCAATACAATAAATTCCAATGTAGCTTCTTTATCTAAGAGGTTAGATAAGTCTGAGTCACAGACGCAGGTGTGGAAAAAGTCCATGGAGGAGGCTTTATTTCAGGTACAGACCCCATCCGGGTCCCATAAGAGGCCTTTTACTCAGGTGGGGGATACGGATACCGACACGGACTCTGTTTCCGAGGTCGATTTCACTGAGGCTGCGTTACACCAACGATTAGTTAAGAGTATTCAGTATATGATTGTGGCTATAAAGGATGTTTTGCAGATTTCTGATGAACCTGCGGTACAGGAAACAAGTATTTGCTTGTTCAAGGGAAAGAAACCTGAGGTGAAGTTTCCCTCCTCTCATGAAATGAATACTCTTTGTGAAAAGGCTTGGGAGTCGCCTGATAAGAAATGGCAGATTCCCAAGAGGATTTACATGGCGTATCCTTTCCCCTCTGATGACAGGGAAAAATGGGAGACATCTCCAACTGTTGATAAAGCTCTATCCTGTTTGTCTATGAAGGTGGCGCTTCCGTCTCCTGACACGGCAGCTCTCGAGGATCCGGCGGATCGCAAGTTGGAGACGTGTCTGAAGTCCATTTTAGCTAATACGGGACGGGTGCATTGCTCAGACCTGCTGTGGCGTCGGTATGGGTGAGTAGTGCTATTGCTAAATGGGCTGAGAATTTAGCTAGTGACATGGATACTCTTGATAAAGACAATGTCCTTCTAACTCTCGGTTATATTAAGGACGCTGCGGATTACCTAAAGGACTTGGCAAGGGACGTCTGTCTCTTGGGATCAAGGACCAATGCCATGTCTATATCTGCCAGGAGGGCCTTGTGGATCCATCAATGGAATGCTGATGCCGACTCCCAAGAGGTCTATGGAAGCTCTACCATTTAAAGGTACTGTATTGTTTGGGGATGGCCTGGTGAACCTAGTCTCGACCGCGACTGCGGGTAAGTCCTCTTTTCTTCCTTATGTTCCCACACAACAGAAAAAGGCACCACATCAACAAATGCAGTCCTTTCGTCACAATAAATACAGGCGTGGGAAAGGTTCGTCTTTCCTCGCCTTAAAGGGTAGAGGACGGGGAAGAAAACTTCCTGCAGCCTCAGGCGCACAGGACCAGAAGTCCTCCCCGGCTGCTACCAAGTCCACCGCATGACGCTGGGGCTTCCCTGGGGGAGTCCAGACCGGTGGGCGCTCGTCTTCAGGTATTCAGCCAGGTCTGGATTCAATCAGACCTGGATCCTTGGGTGTTAGAAATCGTGTCTCAAGGATACAAACTGGAGTTTCATCAGATGCCCCCCCCACCGGTTCTTCATTTCGGTATTACCAGTGGTTCTTCCGGACAGGGAGGTGGTCCGGGCGGTGATTCAAAAATTCTGTCTACAGAAGGTCATTGTTCCCGTCCCTCCATCCCAGCGGGGGGAGGGGTTCTACTGGAGCCTCTTTGTGGTACCGAAACCAGACGGTTCGGTCAGACCAATTCTAAATCTAAAATCCCTCAATCCATACTTGAAAGTCTTCAAGTTCAAGATGGAATCCCTTCGAGCAGTGATTACCAGCCTGGATGGGGGGGGGGATTTTATGGCGTCAGTTGACATAAAGGATGCCTACTTACATGTGCCGATATATTCTCCACATCAGGCTTTCCTCAGGTTTGCGATACAGGATTCTCATTACCAATTTCAGACGTTGCCGTTTGGGCTTTCCACGGCTCTCAAGGATTTTCAACAAGGTCATGTCAGAAATGATGGTTCTTCTTCGCAAACAGGGGGTTTCAATTATCCCGTACTTGGATGATCTCCTGATAAAGGCGAGGTCCAAGGAACGATTGCTGAGAAGTGTAGAGTTGTTACTATCGGTTCAGCGACAGCACGGTTGAGTGCTCAATTTGCCGAAATCCCAGTTGATTCCGACCACTCTGCTTCCTTTTCTGGGCATGATTCTGGACACGGAGTTACAGAAGGTATTCCTTCCAGAAGAAAAGGCTCGGGAACTGCAGACGATGGTCAGAGAACTTCTGAAGCCGACGAGTGTGTCGATCCATTATTGTACTCTGGTTCTGGGGAAGATGGTTGCGGCGTACGAAGCCATTCCATTTGGCAGATTTCACGCCCGCGTGTTTCAGTGGGACTTGCTGAGCAAATGGTCCGGATCTCATCTACACATTCACCGGAAGATAAGTCTATCTCCCAGAGCCAGAATTTCTCTCCTGTGGTGGCTACAAGCTCATCACCTCCTGTGGGGATGCTGATTCGGTATCCAGGATTGGGTACTTCTGACGACAGATGCAAGTCTCTGGGGCTGGGGCGCAGTCACCCAAGGAAGAAATTTCCAGGGAAAATGGCCGCTCCAGGAAGCCTGTCTCCACATAAATATTTTCGAGTTAAGAGCCATTTACAACGGCCTGCTCCAAGCAAGAAGTCTTTTTCAGGATCGACCGGTCCTGGTACAGTCAGACAACATCACAGCGGTGGCTCATATAAACCGGCAAGGTGGAACGAGGAGCAGAGAGGCAATGGCGGAGGCCACAAAGATCCTTCGCTGGGCTGAACATCACGTCAGCGCACTGTCAGCAGTTTTCCTACCGGGGGTGGACAACTGGGAAGCGGATTTCCTCAGCAGACACGACCTCCATCCGGGAGAGTGGGCTCTGCACCAAGAGGTATTTGCAGAAGTGACAAGACGCTGGTGAATTCCGTTGATAGGCATGATGGCGTCTCGGCTCAACAAGAAGCTCCCGAGGTATTGTTCCAGGTCAAGGGACCCACAAGCCACTGCAGTGGACGCCCTGGTGTCTCCGTGGGTCTTCTAGTCGGTGTATGTGTTCCCTCCACTTCCTCTCATTCCAAAGGTACTGGGGATCATTCGTCGAGCAAGGGTTCAGGCGATTCTCGTTGTCCCAAACCGGCCAAGAAGGGCCAGGTACCCGGATCTTCAGGACTTGCTGGTGGAAGATCCTTGGCCGCTTCCTCTAAGAGAGGATCTGTTGTTGCAGGGTCCATGCGTGTTTCCAGACTTACCGCGGCTGCGTTTGACGGCATGGAGGTTGAGCGCCAGATCTTAGCTCGTAAGGGTATTCCCAGGGAAGTCATTCCAACTCTCATTAAGGCTAGGAAAGAGGTTACGGCGAAACACTATCACCATGTCTGGAAGGAAGTATGTTTCCTGGTGTGAGCTTAAAAAGGCTCCTGCGGAGGATTTTCACTTGGGTCGTTTTCTCCACTTTTTACAGGCGGGCGTAGATGCAGGCCTGAATTTGGGTTCCATCAAAGTGCAACTTTCAGCTTTGTCTTATTTTCTTTCAAAAAGAGTTAGCTGCCCTCCCAGAGGTTCAGACCTTTGTGAACGGTGTAATGCATATCAATCCACCGTTTGTACCTCCTGTAGGTCCATGGGACCTTGATGTCGTCTTACGGTTTCTCATGTCTTCCTGGTTTGAACCTTTGCGTAAGGTTGAGTTGAAATTTCTCACTTGGACGGTCGTTATGCTTTTGGCGCTGGCATCTGCCAGGCGATTGTCGGAATTGGCAGCTTTATCTCATAAGAGCCCATACTTGATTTTTCATTTGGATAGGGCGGAATTGAGGACTCGTCAACAATTTTTATCGTAGGTGGTTTCTTCATTTCACATTAACCAACCTATTGTGGTTCCGGTAGCTACGGAAGAGGTGGCCATTCCAAAATCTCTGGCTGTTGTAAGAGCGTTAAAAGTATATGTTTCTAGGATAGCTGTTACTAGGAAAACTAAAGCTTTGTTTGTT
Source organism: Pseudophryne corroboree (assembly GCF_028390025.1). Classification (NCBI taxonomy): domain Eukaryota; kingdom Metazoa; phylum Chordata; class Amphibia; order Anura; family Myobatrachidae; genus Pseudophryne; species Pseudophryne corroboree. The sequence goes on from NC_086446.1 coordinate 10,035,750, forward strand.
TTGTATGCGGCCAACAAGATTGGTCATCCCACTTCAAAACAGACTATTGCACGCTGGATTTGTAGTACGATCCAGCAGGCTCATTCTTCGGTAGGACTGCCGGTGCCGAAATCGTTTAAAGCCCATTCTACCAGGAAAGTGGGCTCATCTTGGGCGGCTGCCCGAGGTGTCTCGGCGCTACAGCTTTGCCGAGCAGCTACTTGGTCGGGTTCGAACACTTTTGCTAAGTTCTATAAGTTTGATACACTGGCCGATGAGGACCTAGTGTTTGCTCAGTCGGTGCTGCAGAGTCGTCCGCACTCTCCCGCCCGTTCTGGAGCTTTGGTATAATCCCCATGGTCCTTTTGGAGTCCCCAGCATCCTCTAGGACGTAAGAGAAAACAGGATTTTGGTACTCACCGTTAAATCTTTTTCTCCTAGTCCGTAGAGGATGCTGTGCGCCCGTCCCAGTGCGGACTATTACTTGCAGTGTGTTTTCTTACTGATTAAGTTAGTTTGTACACGAGTTGTGTATTGGTTTGTTGCAGCTGGTTGCTGGAGTTTTATGCATACTGTTATCTGGTTTGGCGTTATTCCGGTTGTACGGTATGTTTATGGTGTGGGCTGGTAGTTTGGTAGCCCTTAGTTAAAACAAAAATCTTTCCTTGTAGTGTCCATCTCTCCTGGGCACAGTTCCTATAACTGAGGTCTGGAGGAGGGGCATAGAGGGAGGAGCCAGTTCACACCCAGTCTTAAGTCTTTTTAGTGTGCCCAAGCTCCTGCGGATCCCGTCTATACCTCATGGTCCTTTTGGAGTCCCCAGCATCCTCTACGGACTAGGAGAAAAGGATTTAACGTGAGTACCAAAATCCTGTTATAAAAGCGCTATATCTGGGAATTTGTTTCCAGTGTTAGTTGGCGCTGGGTGTGTGCTGGCATACTCTCTCTCTCTCTCTCTCTCTCTCTCTCTCTCTCTCTCTCTCTCTCTCTCTCCAAATGGCCTTGTTGGGGAACTGTCCCCTTATAGATATATCCCTGTGTGTGTGGGGGTGTCGGTACGTGTGTGTCGGCATGTCTGAAGCGGAAGGCTCATACAAGGAGGAGGTGGAGCAGATGATTGGTGTGTCTCCGTCGGCAACGCCGACTCATGATTGGTTGGACATGTGGAATATGTTAAATGCAAATGTGACCTTATTGCATAAGAGAATGGACAAAGCAGAGGCCAGGGAAAAAGCAGGGAGTCAATCCACGGATTGGAATTGTTCACAGGGCCCTTCAGGGTCTCAAAAATGTCCCTTATCCCAAATAGCAGACACTGATACCGACACGGATTCTGACTCCAGTGTCGACTACGATGATGCAAAGTTACACCCAAGGGTGGCCAAAAGCATTCATTATATGATTATTGCAATAAAAGATGTTTTGCATATCACTAATGACCCCTCTGTCCCTGACACGAGGGTGCGCATGTATAAGGAAAAGAAACCTTTCCCCCATCTCATGAACTGAATGAAGTATTTGAAAAAGCTTGGGAATCTCCAGACAAAAAACTGCAGATTCCCAAGAGGATTCTTATGGCGCATCCTTTCCCCGCACAGGACAGGGTACGGTGGGAATCCTCGCCCAGGGTGGACAAGGCTTTAACGCGCCTGTCCAAGAAGGTAGTGCTACCGTCTCCAGACACGGCAGCCCTCAAGGATCCTGCTGATCGCAGACAGGAAACTACCTTAAAATCTATTTATACGCATACGGGTGCTTTGCTTAGGCCGGCGATAGCGTCGACATGGGTATGTAGCGCAGTTGCAGCGTGGACAGATACCTTGTCAGCTGACTTTGATACCCTAGACAGGGATACCATTTTACTGACCATAGGTCACATTAAAGACGCAGTCTTATATATGAGAGACGCTCAAAGAGACGTGGGGCTGCTTGGCTCCAGAGCCAACGCCATGGCTATTTCTGCGAGGCGAGCTCTGTGGACCCGCCAATGGACTGGTGATGCAGATTCAAAGAAGCATATGGAGGTTTTATGTTACACGGGTGAAGTTTTGTTTGGGGATGGTCTCGCGGACCTGGTTTCCACAGCTACTGCGGGTACATCTACTTTTTTACCTTTTGTTCCCCAACAGAAAAAGAACTCCACAGTATCAGATGCAGTCCTTTCGGTCGCATAAGGCCAGAAGACGTCGGGGCTCCTCTTTCCTCACCAGAGGTAAGGGCAGAGTAAAGAGAACACCTGCTTCTGCTAGTTCCCAGGAGCAGAAGTCCTCCCCGGCTTCTGCTAAATCCACCGCATGACGCTGGGGCTCCACAGAGGGAGTCCGCACCGGTGGTGGCACATCTTCGACTCTTCAGCCTGGTCTGGGTTTTGTCAGACGTGGATCCTTGGGCAATGGAGATTGTTTCCCAAGGCTACAAACTGGATTTCAAAGAGGTGCCCCCTCGCCGATTTTTCAAGCTGGCCTTGCCAGCTTCTTCCTTGAAGAGGGAAGTAGTATTGGCTGCAATTCCAAAGCTGTGTCAACAGCAAGTGATTGTCAAGGTTCCCCTGGTCCAGCAGGGTAAAGGGTACCATTCAACCCTGTTCGTGGTCCCGAAGCCGGATGGTTCGGTCAGACACATTTTAAATCTAAAATCCCTAAACCTGTACTTGAAAAAGTTCAAATTCAAGATGGAATCACTCCGGGCAGTGATCTCCAGCCTGGAAGGGGGGGATTTTATGGTATCACTGGACGTGAAGGATGCCTACCTTGTCCCCATATATCCCTCTCATCAGGAGTACAGGACTGTCATTACCAGTTTCAGACGTTGCCGTTTGGCCTTTCCACGGCCCCGAGGATTTTCACCAAGGTGATGGCGGAAATGATGGTGCTCCTGCGCAAATAAGGAGTCACAATTATCCCATACTTGGGCGATCTCCTGATAAAGGCGAGATCACTTGCTGAAGAATGTGTCGCTCTCCCTGAGAGTGCTCCAACAGCACGGTTGTATTCTCAATCTGCCAAAGTCACAATTGGTTCCAGCGACTCGACTATCATTCCTAGGCATGATTCTGGACACGGAACGAAAGAAGGTTTTTCTCTCGTCAGAAAAAGCCCAGGATCTCCAGAACATGGTCCGATACCTGCTAAAGCCAAAAAGAGTGTCAGTTCATCAATGCACTTGAGTTCTGGGGAAAATGGTGGCAGCCTACGAGGCCATCCCCTTCGGCAGGTTTCATGCGAGGACTTTTCAGTGGGACTTTCTGGACAAGTGGTCCGGGTCCAATCTACAGATATCAGAAAATAACACTGTCCCCCAGGGCGAGTATCTCTACTGTGGTGGCTGCACAGTGCTCACCTTTTAGGGGGTCGCAGGTTCGGCATTCAGGACTGGCTTCTGGTAACCACGGACGCGAGCCTCCGAGGGTGGGAAACAGTCACCTAAGCAAGAAATTTTCAGGGAATATGGTCAAGCGAGGAGGCTTGTCTGCACATCAACGTGCTGGAATTAAGGGCCATATACAACAGCCTTCGACAAGCGGAGAATCTACTTCGCAATTTACCGGTTCTGATTCAATCAGACAAGTCACAGCCGTGGCTCATGTAAACCGCCAAGGCGGGACAAGGAGCAGAGTCGCGATGGCGGAAGCCACCAGGATTCTTCGCTGGGCGGAAAATCACATAAGCGCTCTGTCAGCTGTCTTCATTCCGGGAGTGGACAACTGGAAAGCAGACTTCCTCAGCAGACACGATCTCCATCCAGGAGAGTGGGGACTTCATCAAGAAGTCTTTGCAGAGATAACGAGTCTCTGGGAGTTCCTCAAATAGACATGATGGCATCACGCCTCAACAAGAAGCTTCGGAGGTATTGTGCCAGGTCAAGGGACCCTCAGGCAGTAGCAGTAGACGCCCTGGTGACACCATGGGTGTTTCAGTCTGTCTATGTGTTCCCTCCTCTTCCTGTCATCCCAAAAATATTGAGGATCATAAGACACAAAAGAGTGAAGACAATACTAATTATTCCAGACTGGCCTCGAAGGGCCTGGTACTCAGATCTTCAGGAAATGCTCACAGAAGATCCTTGGCCTCTTCCTCTCAGGGAGGACCTGTTGCAGCAGGGGCCCTGCGTGTTCCAAGACTTACCACTGTTACGCTTGACGGCATGGCGGTTGAACGCCGAATCCTAGCTGGGAAATGTATTCCGGAGGAGGTCATACCTACTCTGATAAAGGCTAGGAAGGAGGTGACGGCGAAACATTATCACCGTATTTGGAGGAAGTATGTCTCTTGGTGTTAAACCAAGAAAACTCCTACGGAAGATTTCCATCTGGGCCGTTTTCTCCACTTCCTACAGACAGGAGTGGATATGGGCCTGAAGTTAGGCTCCATTAAAGTACAGATTTCGGCCCTATCTATATTCTTTCCGAAGGAAATGTCTTCTCTCCCAGAAGTCCAGACTTTTGTAAAGGGAGTACTGCACATCCAGCCTCCTTTTGTGCCCCCAGTGGCACCATGGGACCTTAAAGTGGTGTTACAGTTCCTTAAATCACACTGGTTTGAACCCCTTCAAACGATTGAATTAAAATTTCTCACCTGGAAGGTGGTCATGTTATTAGCCTTGGCTTTCGCAAGGCGGGTGTCTGAATTGGTGGCCTTGTCTCACAAGAGCCTCTACTTGATTTTTCATGTGGATAGAGCAGAGTTGAGGACTCGTCCTCAATTTTTGCCTAAGGTGGTGTCTTCATTTCATATGAATCAACCCATTGTGGTACCTGTGGCTACGAGTGACTTGGAGGACTCCAAGTCCCTGGATGTAGTCAGGGCCTTAAAGATTTATGTAGCCAGAACGGCTAGAGTTAGGAAAACAGAGGCTCTGTTTGTCCTGTATGCAGCCAACAAGGTTGGCGCGCCTGCTTCAAAGCAGACTATTGCTCGCTGGATCTGTAACACGTTTCAGCAGGCTCATTCTATGGCTGGATTGCCGTTACCAAATTCCGTGAAGGGCCCTTCCACTAGGAAGGTGGGCTCTTCTTGGGCGGCTGCCCGAGGCGTCTCGGCTTTACAGTTGTGCCGAGTAGCTACTTGGTTGGGGTCAGACACTTTTGAAAAATTCTACAAGTTTGATACCCTGGCTGATGAGGACCTCGCGTTTGCTCAATCGGTGCTGCAGAGTCATCTGCACTCTCCCGCCCGGTTTGGAGCTTTGGTATAAACCCCATGGTCCTTACGGAGTCCCCAGCGTCCTCTAGGACGTAAGAGAAAATAAGATTTTAAACCTACCCGGTAAATCTTTTTCTCCTAGTCCGTAGAGGATGCTGGGCGCCCGTCCCAGTGCGGACTTACTCTGCAAGACTTGTACATAGTTGTTGCTTACATAAGGGTTATGTTACAGTTGGAATCGGTCTTTGACTGATGCTGTGTTTTGTTCATACTGTTAACTATTTGCATATTTCCAGGTTACATGGTATGATTGGTGTGGGCTGGTATGAATCTTGCCTTTTTAGATTTACAAAATCCTTTCCTCGTATTGTCCATCTCCTCTGGGCACAGTTCTCTTACTGAGGTCTGGAGGAGGGGCATAGAGGGAGGAGCCAGTGCACACCCATACTAAAAGTTCTTTATAGTGCGCATGTCTCCTGTGGAGCCCGTCTATACCCCATGGTCCTTACGGAGTCCCCAGCATCCTCTACGGACTAGGAGAAAAAGATTTACCGGTAGGTTTAAAATCTTATTTTCCCTTTGCAGTCGACACAGACGCTGACAGGATAGGCACGCGCAGCTCCTCCAGTGTGACTCCAGATTACCCCAGGGGTCATAGCAGGAGGGGAGCGACTATTAGTGTACTAAGTCCTTTATCAGGGTACTTAGACTGCGACCCGGCTAAGCTTGGCATTAGCGGTAAGGACGCGGTGGGGGCTGGCTCCAAATGACTGTCTCTCCCTGAAGGGCTCTTTGTGGGTTACTTGTGCTTAACCTTTTTCTGTGTGTGTGCTGTCACATTTACATTATGTCAGGCAAAGAGTGTGTTTCTTTTTCATCCACTAGGGGTCACTGGAGTACTCTTGGGATATGGACGGCTGCCGCAGGAACAGGGCACTGAATATTTAAATTTAGAACTCTCCTTCCCTCCATATCCCAGAGTACCTCAGTGTTTTTTCTGTGCTCACGCACTAACCAGGCTTGTGTGGAGCTTCCACACTTATTTTGAATATGTTTTATATTTTTATTTATTATTTTTTCTTTTTAACAACTTTATCCACATCCCTTCCCCCCTTCCAAAAGGCGTGGGTCCGGGATAGTGGAAGCTGCTACAAGCAGCTGTGGCGTGTTGGTCCTCACTACACAGCACCCTCACAGCCAAGTGCAGACAACCTGCAGGAAAGGCTGGACGGAGCTTGCAGAGAAGCCCTGTCATAGCCCCTCACCACAGGTGTCCAGGTAGGTTGGGGGACGGAGCGGTCAGCTCACGCTGCCGCCCCGCTGTGTGGGTACACTGTACTGTAAAGCGCCGCCCGCCGCTATGTAAGCTGCCCACCGCCGCTGATTGATCTTGTGAGCGGATACCGAACCCGCTCAGAGCCGCGTCGGCCGCACTTTCTTCAAACCATAGCCACCGCTCCCGCTATCCGCTCCCCGGCTCCCTCTACCTCGCTCCCCGGATACTTGTAAGTTCCCCGGCTCCGTGTACCCGCTTCCCGCTGGAATAGACAGCGGTACACGGAGCACAGGGGGGGGGGGGGGGGGGGGGGGAGGGGAGTCTCTCAGCAGCTGCACGGGGGGGGAGAGAAGTGTACCCATAGCAGCAGCAGTATGAAACGCTGCATGGGTTATAAAACAGCATAGGCTATTAAGCCTTTATTAACAGAATTTGTTATTAAGCAGATTATTCACAGGTTATATATGTTTTGCACAAAATTATAACCTGTACTGTGATTATAAGTGTAAGCATGGCATGGGGGCCATTTTAACCATGCTTCCTGTTCTTCCTGTTGCGATTCCAGAACGTTCCTGTCCTACATCTCTACTCCACCGGAGGCGCAGGGGTATTAGTGGGAATTTTGGATCACATTTCATATAGTACTGGCCACGTGTACTGCACTTGGCCAGATATATATATATATATATATATATAGACACACCGTAGTACTATTTTACGAAGTCGTGCAAGTTGTCTGTGTTTGTATATTGTATTGTCTGTCTGCATAATGAGTAAGGCACCAGCAAAAACTGTAAGAGTGTGTTACCGGATGTATCTACCACATGTACAGTATGTTCTGTGGATTCAGCTACGAATACAATTTCTGCTCCGGTTTCAAAGCCGGTTTCATCCCCGAACCCTCCATGGGCTATGCTAACAGATGTCATGGCTGGATTGCAATCAGAATTGGCCGCCGCTCGACAAGAGCGGGAAGCGGCAAGATCTGTGTCTAGGGTGAGACCGCTAGAACTACCGGAGGGGTCTCAGCCTTGCCATAAGTCCAAGTCCATTTTGGGTACAAGGGATAAATGTCATTTGTCTTATGATTTACCAGTTTCTGCTATGTTGCATTCTGATGATTCTATGCCAGACCTCACTGCACAAGATGAGGGTGAGGAGGGCGAAGTAGACCAGCAGTCAGATATTGAAGTTTTTGACAGCCCAGGCATTGATAATCTCATCAGAGCGTTGCGTCAGTCTCTGACGTTTACGGAAACTGAGGAGCCTCTGACAAATGATGAAGTCGTCTTTACTAAACGAAAGAGATCTCCAATGTGTTTTCCTGTTTCGGAATCTCTTAATAAGATGTTAGTAGAAACACAAAAGAATCCAGATAAACTGTTTTCTATACCTCGCAGATTTAAGTCTAGTTACCAGTTTCCAGAGTCTGTGCCATGTACATGGGAGAATCCGCCAATGGTGGATTAGTCTGTCAAAACTTACAAAGAAATTAACCATACCAGTACCAACGGCTACTACGCTTAAAGACCCTTCAGACCGTAAAATAGAAGCTATGCTAAAGTCCATGTATATAGCAGCAGGAGTGTTGCTTAGACCTGGGTTGGTTGGCATTTGGGTCACTAAGGCGCTAATTGTATGGATAAACAGAACTCAAGTCTGCCCTACATGACGATCACCTTATACTTCTCACTGATCAAATCTGTGAAGCTGCTGAATATCTATGTACAGCTTCTACTGACGTCTGTCAGCTCACTTCTCGCATTTCATCGTCGCTAGTTACAGTACGACGAGCACTCTGGCTGCATTCTTGGCAAGCGGAGGCAGAGGTCAAAAGAGGTATCGAGGCGTTACCTTACGGTGGTGAGAAGTTGTTTGGTCCTGAATTGGACAAATGGATTTCTGAGGCCACGGGAGGAAAGTCTGTTTTCTTACCATTGCCTCCAACGGTACCTAGACGGAAATACTCTGGCCCGGCATTCAAATCCTTTAGACCTCAGCCCTTTCGAGGTCATGGTAGAGGAACAGCCACGCCTGGTAGACGAGGTTGAGGACGTGTTTTACAACAAATCAACACCAGTCGTCAGGGCGCTAAGGTCACCAAGCCAGTGGCATGACGGGCTCCCAGCCCATCTCGGATCTCCAATTGTGGGAGCACGCCTTCAGACGTTCCATTTGGCATGGTTCCATACATCCACAGATGGGTGGGTCCGCAATTTAGTGTTAAAAGGTTACAAAATAGAGTTTGACGGTCTCCCGCCACTGCGGTTTTTCAAGACAGGACTGCCTCTCTCGGACGACAAGAGGGCGGTTCTGAAAATTGCCATTCAGTCCCTTCTGGATTCAGCAGTTTTGATAACGGTCCCTGTACAACAACAAGGCCAGGGTTATTATTCCAGTCTGTTTGTGGTACCAAAACCGGATGGCTCCGTCAGGCCAATATGGAACTTAAAGGGTCTCAATCAGTACGTCACTTACTACGGATTCAAGATGGAATCTCTGCGGTAAGTAATTGCAGGTTTAGAGCCACACAAATTCATGATTGCGCTAGATCTCAAGGATGCGTGCTTACACATTCCGATTTGGCCACCTCATCAGAGGTTCTTGCGTTTTGCAGTACGGCAGAACCATTACCAGTTTCAGGCTCTACCGTTTGGCCTCTCATCAGTTCCTCGGGTATTCACCAAAGTGATGTCTGTGATGATAGCTCATCTCAGATCCCTGGGAGTGATAATAGTTCCGTACTTGGACGATCTGCTCATCAAAGCTCCGTCTCAACAGATGCTCCTCCAACATGCGTTGATAACGTACAATGTACTAGTTCAGCACGGTTGGATTGTCAACTTCAAGAAATCGCATCTAATTCCGTCTCAACGACTTCAATTCCTAGGTATGATTCTCGATACGGTAAATCAAAGAATTTACCTACCAGAACAGAAGGTACAGATTATTCGTCATCTGGTACAATTAGTGCTCAAGCCACTCACAGTCTCGGTACATTTGTGCATTCGCCTCTTAGGCACAATGGTGGCGGCTTTCGAAGCACTTCAGTTCGGAAGCTTTCACTCACGTCCTTTTCAACTGGATGTGCTCGCACAGTGGTCGGGCTCGCATCTGCAGATTCACCACAGGGTGAGGTTGTCGCCACGGGCCAGGGTATATCTACTCTGGTGGCTCAAAGTACACAATCTAACCGCAGGGAAGCGGTTTGGCGCCTGGAATTGGATAATTCTAACGACGGACGCGAGTCTGAGGTTGGGGAGCTGTAGTTTAAAATTGTCAGCTCCAGGGTCTCTGGGCGGATCACGAAAGATTGCTGTCTATAAATGTCCTGGAACTCCAGGCAATTTACAGTGTGCTACGACAAGCAGTACACATGCTTCGGTCTCAGACTGTTCAGGTGCAGTCAGGCAACGCAACGGCGGTAACGTACATCAACAAACGAGGAGGAACGAGAAGCCGCATGGCCATGCGGGAAGTAGCTCGAATCCTCAATTGGGCTGAGCATCACCAAGTGGTATTGTCGGCAGTGTTCATTCCGGGAGTGGACAACTGAGAGGCGGATTATCTCAGCCGTCTGGATTTTCATCCAGGAGAATGGGCATTAAATCCAGAAGTGTTTCACATGTTGGTCCAGAGGTGGGGTTACCCTCAAGTGGACCTGATGGCATCTCGCCACAATCACCAAATGCCCCAGTATGTGTCCAGAACGCGAGATCCAAAGGCAGTGGATGCTCTCACAATCGCGTGGCCGTACAGCCTTGTGTATCTGTTTCCACCGTTTCCGCTGCTCCCTCTGTTGCTAAAACGGATCAAAAGAGAGTCCGCCACAGTCATACTAGTGGCGCCTCATTGGCCTCGGAGAGCTTGGTTCTCGGATCTCCGCGGACTACTCGCAGACGATCCTTGGCCGCTCCCACTACATCCGGACCTGTTACAACAGGGTCCGTTCCGTTACCCCGATTTAGCGCGGCTGCGTTTGACGGGGTGGCTGTTGAGACCGCCCTCTTAAGAAGAGAGGGCATTCCAGAATTGGCTATACCAACCATGTTGCGAGCTAGGAAGCCAGCTACGGCAGCTCATTATTACAGAATTTGGCGTGCCTATATAAGTTGGTGTGAAGCTCAGAAGTTTCCGACATCATCTTTCAAGTTATCCCGTCTTTTGTTATTTCTACAGACGGGGTTAGATGGAGGACTGCGTTTATCTACACTAAAGGTGCAGGTATCTGCTTTGTCAATTTACTTTCAAAGACGATTGGCTCTATTGCCGTCTGTACACACTTTTCTGCAAGGTGTCCTCAGAGTACAGCCTCCATTCATTCCACCTACAGCGCCATGGGACTTGAATCTGGTTTTAGATTTCTTACAGTCTTCATATTTTGAACCCTTACAACAAGTGGATATTAAGTTTCTCACTTGGAAAGCAATTTTTCTCCTAGCCTTAGCTTCAGCAAGGCGTGTTTCAGATTTGGGTGCCTTGTCATGCAAGCCACCGTATTTGGTGTTTCATGATGACAGAGCGGAACTTCGGACGAATCCCGCTTTCTTACCAAAGGTATTGTCATCTTTTCACATCAATCAACCAATAGTAGTTCCTGTGTTAACAGGAGATTCGGAAACTTTAGATGTGCTACGCGCACTACGCATTTATGTATCCCGAACGTCTACAGTTCGTAAGATGGATACGTTGTTTGTTCTCTATGATGCTGCCAAGATGGGTTGGCCAGCTTCTAAGCAGACCTTATCCAGATGGATTAAACTGACCATACGTTAGGCTTACCTTCATGCTAGGTTACAGCCGCCTACATCCGTAACAGCTCATTCCACACGTTCTGTGGGACCTTCATGGGTAGCTGGTCGTGTGGCTTCTATGACGCAGTTTTGCCGTGCGGCTACATGGTCATCAGTGCACACGTTTGAGCGTTTTACAAGTTTGATACGTTTGCGGCATCAGCATCTAGCTTTGGCCGCCTAGTTTTACAGGTGCCAAACAGCTCTCCCGCCCACGGGGGAAGCTTTGGTACGTCCCAAGAGTACTCCAGTGACCCCTAGTGGATGAAAAAGAAAATAGGCTTTTGGTACTTACCAGGTAAATCCTTTTCTTTGAATCCATAGGGGGCACTGGACGCCCACCCAGAGCAGTTTTACGTGGTTTGTGGTAAGTTCAGGGGATCTTATGGTAACACATTCTCACCGACTGGTTCAAAGTTTCAAGTTCTATCGGTTATGGTGTCACCTGTTTAGTTGTCAGTAACGTTATGTGTCAACTTTATTGTTGTCCGTTATGTTAGATGTAATTCTCCATTGTCAACCTCTCGATAGCTTCTGTTCAGCTCAGTAAAAAACACTGAGTTACTCTGGGATATGAAGGGGAGGAGAGTTTTAAATTTAAATTTTCAATGGCCTGTTCCTGAGGAAGCCGTCCATATCCCAAGAGTACTCCAGTGCCCCCTATGGATTCAAAGAAAAGGATTTACCTGGTAAGTACCAAAATCCTATTTTCTTGTACAGCGGAGTGTTCCTCTTCACCGGGGTTCACAGACTAGCAGGGCTGTACCGGAGTGGGTTAATTCTCTTAAAAGAATGATCTCCACTCTTTCTACAAAATTGTCCCGCAAACTGTGGATGAGTTTATGAACAGAGACTCAGTCCCTCCTCCCATTTGTCAGAAAAAGCGATCTCTGGCTCATATCCTGCAATCTGACTGATGGGTCAGACTTGGAGGATGGTGAGGTAGACTTGGAGGGGGATGCTGCTCTGTCACAGGTAATTGAGGCTATGATATAAGCTATCAGAGATGTTCTGCATATTCCTGATAAGGTGTCAAGAGGAGTGTGAGGAATCTTATTTTAATGTAAAGAAGAAGCCCTCCGTAACTTTTCCTGTGTCAATGGAATTGAATACCCTGTTTGAAGAACCATGGGTTAATCCTGATAAGAAGTTTCAGATCCCTTAAAGGTTGCTCTCATCTTTTCCTCTGTAGGATAGGAAAAAATGGGAAAATCCACCGATAATGGACGCATCAGTCTCTAGGCTGTCACGTAATATTGTATTGCCTGTTCCTGGTGCAGCCTCCCTGAAAGACACGGCTGAACGTAAATTGAGACTACACTCAAATCATTGTACACAGCTGCTGGAGTGGCCCAAAGACCCACTATTGCATGTGCATGGATCACTAAAGCCATTGCAAAATGGTCAGGTAACCTAAATGAGGGGTTGGATTCCTTATCTAGGGGGATGTTGTCTTACTCCTGCAGCACATACATGACTCTGCAAACTTTATGGTGGAAGCCATAAAGGAAATAGGCATACTTAATGCACACACCACCGCTATGGCAGTGTTGGCACGCAGGGGCTTGTGGCTACACCAGTGGACTGCTGACGCGGACTCCAGGAAAGGCGTGGAAGGCCTACCATTCACAGGAGAGGCCTTGTTTGGAGATGAATTAGACAAATTGATCTCCACAGCTACTGTGGGTAAGTCTACGTATCTTCCTTCCACAGCCACCCCCCCCCACCAAGAAGACTTATTCAGCTTCTAAGTTACAATCCTTTCGGACGGCCAAGTTCAAGGGCAAATCCAGAGGTGCTTCTACATTCTCCAGCGGCGCAAGAGGTACACCACGCATACCAGCAACAGCAGGTGCTCAGGAACAGAGCTCAGGTTCTGCTTCCTCAAAGACTTCAGCATGACGGTGGACCGCAATACCTGGAAGGCTGTCAGGTGGGAGCCCGACTACAATTCTTCAGTCAGATCTGCTCAAGTTCATGCCAGGATCCCTGGGTCATGAATCTTATTTCCCAGGACCACAGACTGGAGTTCCAAAAGCTCCTACCTCACAGATTCTCCAGGCTTGCCAGTTTCACAAGAGACAAGTATAACTTTACAACATGCCATCCAAAACCTGGTACAGACTCAGGTCATTGTTCCATTTCCACCTCATCTACTAAACAAGGGGTACTATTCCAACTTGTTCGTAGTACCGAAGCCAGACAGTTCGTTAAGACCGATTCTGAACCTAAAGTCTTTGTACCCGCACTTACGAATGTTCAAATTCAGCATGGAGTCTCTGAGAGCGGTGATCTCACGTCTGGAGGAGGGGGAATTCCTAGTGTCTCCGGATATCAAGGATGCGTACCTTCATATTCCGATCTGGCCGCCTCATCAGGCTTATCTCCGGTTTGCACTGCAGTTCTGTCACTACCAGTTCCAGGCCCTGCCATTTGGCCTCTCCATGGCACCGAGGGTGTTCACCAAGGTGATAGCAGAAACGTTTCTACTCCGCAAACAGGGAGTGAACATAATTCTGTACCTGAATGATCTCCTGATAAAAGCGCCGTCCAGGGAGAGGTTGCTGGACAACATTGCTCTCTCAACCAAACTCCTCTAGGATCACGGGTGGATTCTGAACCTTCCAAAATCTCACCTAGAGCTAACACGGAGGCTCCCATTCCTGGGACTGATACTGGACATGGAGTCACAAAAGGTGTTCCTACCATTGGAAAGGGCATTGGTGATCCAGTCGATGGTTAGGGATGTCCTGAAGCCAGCCCGGGTGTCTGTGCCTCTGTGCATTCGCCTTCTGGGGAACATGGTGGCCTCTTACGAGGCACTTCAATATGGAAGGATTCACGCAAGACCCATCCAGCTCAATCTGTTGGACAAATGGTCTGGATCGCATCTTCACATGCACCAGAGGATCCGTCTGTCGCCAAAGGCCAGGATCTCCCCTCTGTGGTGGCTACAGTCTTCTCACCTCATCGCAGGACAGAGGTTCTGAATTCAGAACTGTATTCTGTTAACCACAGACGCAAGTCTCAGAGGTTGGGGAGCAGTCGTCCAGGGGGTGCAGTTTCAGGGAATATGGTAAAGTCAGGAAGTCATCCTTCCAATCAACATTTTGGAACTCAGGGCCATAAACAACGCCCTTCTGCAGGCCTCACATCTTCTTCAAGATCGGGCAATTCAGGTCTAGTCTGACAATGTGACGGCAGTAACGTACATAAACAGACAGGGCGGAACGAAAAGCAGAGCAGCAATGTCAGAGGTGTCAAGAATTCTCCTCTGGGCAGAAAGAAATGCTGTGGCGTTGTCAACGGTTTTCATTCTGGGAGTAGTCAACTAGGAAGCAGACTTCCTCAGCAGACATGACCTGCACCTGGGGAAATGGGGCCTTCACCCGGAAGTGTTCCGTTTCTTGACAAGTCGATGGGGATATCCACAGATCGACATGATGGCCTCTCGTCTCAACAAGAAGCTCAGGCAGTGGCGATAAACGCCCTGACAACTCCATGGGTCTATCAGATGGTGTACCTGATTCCTCCACTCCCTCTGATCCCAAGAATTCTTAAACGAATAAAAGGGAAAAGGTTCAAGCAATACTCATTGCTCCTGACTGGCCAAGAAGAAGGGCCTGGTACGCGGACCTTCTGGAGATGCTCCTCGAAGATCCGGGGCCTCTACCTCTTTGTGAGGATCTTCTGCAACAGGGCCCATTCGTCTATCAGGACTTACCGCGGCTACGTTTGACAGCATGGAAGTTGAACGGCTGGTTCTAGCCAGGAGAGGGATACCTGACAAGGTTATCCCGACTATGATCCAAGCCAGAAAGTGGGTAACGTCTAAGCATTACCATCGTATTTGGAAGAAATGCGTCTCTTGGTGTGAGAGCAGAAATTATTATGTGGTGGAATTTCATCTGGGACGTTTTCTTCTTTTTCTGCAGGCAGGCGTGGATGTGGGCCTGTGTCTGGGCTCCATAAAAGTCCAGATTTCTGCCTTTTCCATTTTCATTTAGAAACAATTGGCTTCTCTCCCTGAGGTCCAGACCTTCTTGAAAGGTGTTCTGCACATCAAACCTCCCTTTGTGAATCCCACGGCACCTTGGGATCTCAATGTGGTACTGCAGTTCCTCCAATCGGACTGGTTTGAACCGTTACAGAAGGTGGACGTAAAATTTCTTACGTGGAAGACCGTCACATTGTTGGCCTTGGTTTCAGCAAGACATGTGTCGTAGCTGGGGCTTTGTCTCACAAAATTCCCTATTTAATTTTCCATGAGGACAGAGCTGAACTCGGAACTCGTTAGCAATTTCTTCCTAAAGTGGTGTCCGCATTTCACATCAACCAACCTATTGTGGTTCGGGTTGTCACCGACACCTCTGCTACTTCAAAGTCTTTGGATGTTGTGAGGGCTTCGAAGGTGTATGTGAAAAGAACAGCTCGTCACAGAAAGACGGACTCGCTGTTTGTTCTTTATGATCCCAATAGGATTGGATGTCCTGCATCAAATCACACAATTGCACGCTGGATCAGACTTACTATACAGCATGTTTATTCCATGGCAAGTTTGCAGACTCCAAAATCTATACAGGCCCACTCAACTAGGTCAGGGTTCTTCCTGGGCGGCTACCCGGGGTGTCTCAGCTATGCAGCTCTGTTGAGCAGCTACTTGGTCAAATTTGAACACGTTTGCTTTGTTCGATACTTTGGCCCCTGAGGACCTTCAGTTTGGTCAATCAGTTCTGCAGGAACCTCGGTACTCTCCCACCCGGTTTGGGAGCTTTGGTATATGCCCATGGTACTAAATGGACCCCAGTATCCTCTAGGACGTAGGAGAAAATAGGATTTTAATTACCTACCGGTAAATCCTTTTCTCGTAGTCCGTAGAGGATACTGGGCACGCGCCCAGTGATTCGTTCTTCCTGCACTGTTACTTGGTTAAGTATTGTTGGTTCAGCCGTTGCTGTTCCTGTTTCAAGTTTGGTTAGCTTGGCTTTCCTCTTGTTGGGTGTGCTGGTTCGGAATCTCACCACTATCCTTATCTATCCTCTCAAAAGTATGTCCGTATCCTCGGGCACAGTTTCCTAGACTGAGTCTGGTAGGACGGGCATAGAGGTACAAACTAGCCCACACTATCAAATTTTTAAAGTGCCCATGGCTCCTAGTGGACCCATCTATACCCTATGGTATTAAATGGACCCCAGTATCCTCTACGGACTACGAGAAAAGGATTTACCGGTAGGTAATTTAAAATCCTATTTTTGTCCTTTTAATTATTTTGACAATGGTTAATATTAGAGTTGCACAACCTATTATAGCCCAAGGGTAGCATGGAAGGGACTGCAGTTAAACTTTACATGCATATAAACATGTAAAAGACCCCAAGTTAACTATTGTATAAAGAGGACCCACTTTGCTGTATAACAGACTTTGCCATATTGTTACACAATCCCCCATGGGGGCACATAAACAGCTGCAGAGTTTGTATAAATGGGGATATGGTCCAATGTCAATGGGAATATAATACAAATTTATGTAACTAAAAACATTCAGACAATTCTCTACTGACTCCATTCAGCGTGATGTGCCATTCTGGAATAGCACATTGTGGCTGCCGGCATTACAGGTTATTCCCTCGCACCCATAGAGGTGTGAGAGAAAACAATGTCGTCTCTACCTTTAAACAAAAAGTATCAATACATTTATTTTATTTCCAACAGATGAATGCACAAGCAAGAACGCCCCTAAACAATATCTGATATTGCCTCCAGATTCTAAAATACAAGAAAACATCACTCAAGATTCTCCAAGAGAAAACCCCTTTACCCCAAATGTGCATCCAGATATATCATCTAATCCCTCTGACCATGAGGAATGTTCCCCTGGTAGATCACATAATATTGCACCTAGTACAGCTCATAGAGGTGATATATTTTCCTGTTCTGAGTGTGGGAAATGTTTCCCATCAAAATTACTTCTTAATAGACATCACAGAAATCACACAGATGAGAGGCAATTTCCATGTTCTGAGTGTGGGAAATGTTTTACACACAAATCAATTCTTATTTCACATCAGAGAATTCACACAGGTCTGCGGCCATTTGAATGTTCTGAATGTGGAAAATGTTTTAAACGCAAATCAGCTGTTGTTACACATCAGAGAAGTCACACAGGTGAGACGCCATTTCAGTGCTCTGTATGTGGGAAATGTTTTACACGTAATTCAGCATGTATTAGACATCAGAGACATCACACAGGTGAGAAACCATTCCCATGCTCTGAGTGTGGGAAATGTTTTACACGTAAAGCATGTCTTATTAGACATCTGAGAAATCACACAGGCGAGAGACCATTTCCTTGTTCTGAGTGTGGGAAATGTTTTACACGCAACTCATTTCTTGTTGCACATCAGAGAACTCACACAGGTGAGAAGCCATTTCCATGTTCTGAATGTGGGAAATGTTTTATACAAAACTCAGCTCTTGTGGAACATCAGAGAAGTCACACAGGTGAGAGGCCATATCCGTGTTCTGAATGTGGGAAATGTTTTACACAGAAATCAGCTCTTGTAAAACATCTGAGAACCCACACAGGTGAGAAGCCATTTCCATGCTCTGAGTGTGGGATATGTTTTACATGGAAATCAAGTCTTGTTGAACATCAGAGAAGTCACACAGGTGAGAGGCCATTTCAATGCTCTGACTGTGGGATATGTTTTACATGGAAATCACGTCTTGTTAGACATCAGAGAAGTCACATAGGTGAGAGACCATTTTCATGCTCTGAATGTGGGAAACGTTTTACATATACATCAGCTCTTATTATACATCAGAGAACTCACACAGATGAGAAGCAATTTCCATGATCTCAGTGGGAAATAAAATCTTGTTGCACATCATAAAATAAATAAAATATTCCTGATGGATATGAATCAAGTTTGCAGCAATAAAAATGTCTCTTACGTCCTAGAGGATGCTGGGGTCCATTTAGTACCATAGGGGGTATAGACGGGTCCACTAGGAGCCATTGGCACTTTAAGAGTTTGAGAGTGTGGGCTGGCTCCTCCCTCTATGCCTCCTACCAGACCCAGTTTAGAAAATGTACCCGGAGGAGTCGGTCACAGCTAGGGGAGCTCTATAGAGCTTCTTTAGTAAAAGTAATTTTTTAGAGTTTATTATTTTACAGGGAGGCTGCTGGCAACAGCCTCCCTGCTTCGTGGGACTAAGGGGGGTAGTAGTGTCCTCCCTGCGGGGTCTGAGCCACTATCTCCGCTGACAGGACACTGAGCTCCTGAGGGGATCGAACGTTCCCCGCCACGGGACCGCTCAACCCGGCAGCATGCCGCCACCCCCTTACAGAGCCAGAAGATCAGAAGAGGCGAGATATGGCGGCACAAGGGTAGGAGCGCAGCGCTGAGCGACTGCGCTCCTGGAAGGCACAGTGTTGGCGCTTTGAGGGGCGTCCTGAGCCAGCGTCTTAATACCCTACACTGGTCACAGACGCTAACCGGAGACTGAATCCTCAAGGGGCGGGGCTTCTCAGAGCGGACCCAGCAACGTTCAGCGTAATTTTCCTGCCTGCAGTTCCTGTTATCCTGTGCGGTACCAGGGGGTTGTAGAAGGGAGGGGAGGCGGTGAATTAGATCTGTACAACTATTTCAGTACACAGTAGGCGCTGATAAGGGGTGTCCTATATATATATATATATATATATATCGGCGCTGTGAGTGGGTTGGCTCTGATCTCTGTGTCTCTCTTGCCATTCTCAGGGGGCAAACTCTGTCTAACCTACCGTGTGTGTGTGTGGAGTGTTTGGGGTCTTCAATCAGCTATGTCCAGGGACTCTGTGTCATATGCAGCTGAGGACATGTCCTCTGAGGATGATACCATTCCATGTAATCAGGATTGCACTGTTAGCACAGATACCAGCAAGGGAGTCTGAATGGTTAGCCTCTGTTAAAGCTATGATTTATCAGATTTCTACTAGGGTTGCTCAGAATGAATCTGCAACTCAGGTTTTACAGAATTCTATGCCAGTTTGGTCTGGTTCTGTTACTTCAGGCCCCCCCTGTGGGTTCCCACAAACGTGCTCATGCAAGAAGACACGGATACCGACTCTGACACGGCAGACGGTGATGATGACGTACTCAGGGGCTGCACCCCTTTTGCAATCTTGCAAAAGGGGTGCAGTTGATGATAGAGGCTATTAGAGATGTGTTACATATTACTGACACAACACCTGAACAAGTTGAGGAGGCTTACTTTACTGACAGTAAGAAAGCCTCGCTAACCTTCCCTGCGTCCAAGGAATTAAATGCTATTTTTGAAAAAGCATGGGAAAATCCAGAGAAAAAATTCCACCTTCCTAGGAGGGTTCTGATTGCTTTCCCCTTTGCTGAGAAGGATAGAAAGTAATGGGAAAACCCACCCATAGTGGACGCGTCTGTATCCGGACTCTCAAAAAAGGTGGTTTTTACCTGTCCCAGGATCAACCGCCTTAAAGGAGCCGGCTGATTGCAAGATCGATACTACGCTAAAATCCATATACACGGCTTCAGGGGTGATACTACGTCCTACTATTGCCTGTGCATGGATTTCCAAAGCTATAGTAAAGTGGTCAGGCACGTTACTTGATGAGTTGGATACGTTAGATAAGAGTGACATTGAATTGTTACTCTGTATCATTCAGGATTCTGCAGGTTTTATGGTGGAATCCATGAAAGACCTTGGTTCGATGGCTGCAGGAATTTCTTCCATGTCCGTCTCAGCTCGTCGAGGACTGTGGCTGCGCCAGTGGTCTGCCGACACGGAATCCAGAAGAGGTGTGTAGACCCTACCCTACACAGGTCAGGCTCTCTTTGGGGAAGCACTTGATGCGTGCATCTCCACAGCTACAGCGGGTAAGTTCCCTTTTCATCCCTCAGCAGCTCCGGCTACGAAGAAACCTTTTTCTTCACCTGCATCTCAGTCCTTTCGGGTTTCTAAACCGAGAAAGACCAAACCGGCCAACACGTTCTTTAGAGGGGGCCGACCAAAGTCCAAGAAACCTGCTGCGGCAGGTTCCCAAGAACAGCCTTCTTTTGGTGCGCCAAAGTCCTCCACATGGCGGTGGATGGCACAGCCTGGAGGTAGGGCCGGTGGGGGCGAGACTCAGACATTTCAGTCACGTCTGGGTGTCGTCCGGCCTGGACCCCTGGGTACTAGATATTGTGTCCCAGAGGTACCTGCACAGGTTCTTCACATCGGGCTTGCCAGCTTTGCTGGCAGACAGGGCTACCCTACAGGGAGCCATCCAGAAGTTGGTGGAGGCACAGTTCATTGTACCAGTCCCTCCTCAAATGAAGAACACAGGTTTCTATTCAAACCTTTTTGTGGTACCGAAACCGGATGGTTCGGTCAGACCCATTCTGAATTTAAAATCATGAAATCCCTTTCTGAGGGAGTTCTAGTTCAAAATTAAGTCTCTAAGGGCAATGATACCAGGTCTGGTGGGGGGCGAATTCCTGGTATTCCTGGATATCAAGGATGCGTTACTCCACATTCCGATTTGGCTGCCACTTCAAGCTTATCTCAGATTCGCTCTGTTGGACTGTCGTTTTCAGTTCCAGGCCCTACCATTCGGCCTATCCACAGCACCAAGAGTATTCACCAAGGTGATGGCGGAAATGATGGTTCTCCTCTGCAGGCAGGGGGTGAACAATTCTGTATCGGGACGATCTGCTGATAAAGGCATCGTCCAAGGAGAAACTTTTTCAGTCAATAGCTCTCACGACCCAGCTTCTCAAGGAACATGGTTGGATCCTAAATATCCCAAAATCGCATTTGGAACCACCCAGGAATAATCCTCGACACGGAGGTGCAGAGGGTGTTTCTTCCAGAGGAAAAGGCGTTGTGATACAGGCAATGGTCCAGGATGTCCTGAAGCCAGCCCGGGTGTCGGTTCATCAGTGCATTCACCTTCTGGTAAAGATGGTGGCCTCTTACGAGGCTCTGCAGTACGGGTGGTTTCATGCTCGGGCCTTCCAACTGGATCTCCTGGACAAGTGGTCAGGATCCCATCTGCACATGCACCAGAGAATACGTCTGTCTCCTAAGGCCAGGATTTTACTCCTCTGGTGACTGCAATTACCTCACCTTCTGGAGGGCTGCAGGTCCGGAATTCAGGACTGGATCGTTCTAACCACGGATGCAAGTCTCCGGGGCGCAGTCACTCAAGGGGAAACCTTCCAAGGAAGGTGGTCAAGTCTGAAAGCCGGCCTGCCGATAAACATTCTGGAACTAAGAGCCATATATAACGGTCTTCTCCAAGCGGCCCATCTTCTGAGAAATCAGGCCATTCAAGTGCAGTCAGACAACGTAATCACAGTGGCTTACATAAACCGACAAGGCGGAACGAAGAGCATAGTTGCAATGTCAGAGGTAACTAAGATCATCCTCTGGGCAGAAAAGCATGCGTTGGCTCATTCCGGGAGTAGACAACTGGGAAGCGGACTTCCTCAGCAGACACGATCTCCATCCAGGAGAGTGGGGTCTCCATCCGGAGGTGTTAACGGAGGTGACAGATCTTTAAGGGCATGGCCAAAATCGAAATGATGGCCTCTCATCTCAACAAGAAGCTTCAGCTGTATTGTTCCAGGTCGAGGGACCTGCAACAGTGGCGGTGGACGCCCTAGTGACTCCGTGGGTGTTCCAGTCCGTGTACGTGTTTCCTCCACTTCCACTCATTCCAAGAGTTCTCAAACTCATAAGGAGAACAAGAGTTCAGGCAATCCTCATTGCTCCGGACTGGCCAAGAAGGGCGGATCTTCTGGATCTACTGCTAGAAGAGCCAAGGCATCTTCCTCTTCGGGAGGACCTGTTACAACAGGGGCCGTTCGCCTATCAAGACTTACCACGGCTACGTTTGACGGCATGGAGGTTGAATGCCAGATACTAACTCGGATGGGCATTCCGAACAAGGTTATTCCTACCCTGATGCAGGCTAGGAAATGAGTAACATCTAAACATTACCATCGTATTTGGAAAAAATATGTATCTTGGTGTGAGTCCAAGAAGTTTCATACGGTGGTTCAACTGGGACGGTTACACCTCTTCCTGCAAGCAGGTGTGGATATGGGCCTAAGATTAGGATCCGTAAAAATCCAGATTTCGTCCCTATCCATTTTCTTCAAGAAACAATTGGCTGCCCTCCCTGAGGTTCAGACTTTTGTGAAGGGAGTTCTGCACATCCAACCTCCCTTTGTTCCGCCTACGGTGCCTTAGGATCTTAATGTGGTGTTGCAGTTTCTCCAGTCGGATTGGTTTGAACCTCTACTGGAGGTTGAGGTCAAGTTTCTCACGTGGACGTCTGTCACTTTGTTGGCCTTAGCTTCTGCTAGATGTGTGTCGGAGTTGAGGGCTTTGTCATGTAAAAGCCCATACTTGATCTTGCATGAAGATAGAGTTGAGCTCCGGACACGTCAATAGTTTCTTCCTAAGGTTGTGTCGGCATTTCATATCAGCCAACCTATTGTGGTGCCAGTTGCGACTGACTCCTCAATTTCATCCAAGTCCTTAGATGTAAGGGCTCTAAAGATCTATGTGAGGAGGACTGCTCGTCACAGAAAGTCGGACACTCTCTTTGTCCTATATGATCCCAAGAAAATTGGGTGTCCTGCTTCTAAGCAGACGATATCTCACTGGATCAGGTTCACTATCCAGCATGCTTATTTTATGGCAGGCTTGCCGTGCCCTACGTCTGTTAAGGCCCACTCTACTCGTAAAGTGGGTTCTTCCTAGGCAGCTGCCTGGGTTGTCTCGGCTTTGCAACTCTGCCGAGCAGCTACTTGGTCGGGGTCGAACACGTTCGCAAAGTTCTACAAGTTCGATACTTTGGCCTCTGAGGACCTAAAGTTTGGTCAAGTGGTTCTGCAGGAGCCTCCGCGCTCTACCTCCCGTTCTGGGAGCTTTGGTACATCCCCATGGTACTAAATGGACACCACCATCCTCTAGGACGTAAGAGAAAATAGGGCTGGGCGCGCGCCCAGCGCTTCGTTATCCAGCAGTAGTTATTTAGTTCAGTACTGTTTAGTTCTTGGTAAGTACTGTTTTGTTACTTGATAAGTAATTTTGTTCAGCCGTTGCTGATGTTTCAAGCTAGTTAGCTTGGTTTGCCTTGTGTGTGAGCTGGGGTGAATCTCGACACTATCTGTGTCCAATACTTCTCTCGAAGATATCCGTCTCCTCGGGCACAGTTTCTAGACTGGGTCTGGTAGGAGGGGCATAGAGGGAGGAGCCAGCCCACACTCTCAAACTCAAAGTGCCAATGGCTCCTAGTGGACCCGTCTATACGCCCTATGGTACTAAATGGACCAGCATCCTCTACGGACTACGAGAAGAGGATTTACCGGTAGGTATTTGAAATCCTATTTTTGCATATTACACATATTTTATAAATATACATAGTAGACATCAATAAATGTAATAAATGTGTGCGCTTAAATGTATTATAACAACGCTAAGTAATTGGCAAGTTATAGCTTCAGACAAACAGTATACAGGTATTAACATATTAAATTGTTCTTTCACAACGTTGGAAGCCGTGATCAACCGAAATCTGGGGACTTGTGATTTCCTTATCTGATCAATGTCACTCTCTACAGTAATAACACAATCACTTTGTTATGTAGGGTCTTAAATCGTATATAATCCTGGCAATTTGCTGGAGTTATTTGGGTTCCTGGCCACTCTTATATTATCTGTGTCAATACTCTGTAATGGAAGGTGTGCAATTTGTCATCGTTATGGAGATCACTAAGGAATAAAGCCTGTAGAATGTAAGCTTGCGAGCAGGGCCCTCCTACCTCTTTATCTGTTATTACTCTTGTTCATATTTTGTTACCAATTGTATAACGTAACTGAATTAGGAATATGTTCATGCTGTATAGGTAAATGTTTAAAAATTTAAATTCTGTATTAAAAATCTTGCACCCCATCTCTAATCCTATAGCTAGTGGGGTTACTCAGTTTTTCCCCCCAAAAGGTGCAAGTCTGAGTTGGTCTCACTGTCCTAGATTGCCATTGGAACCTTCCCTTATTAAGCTGGAAGACACCGCCTGGACATTTTAAGTCGATAATATTTCCAGCACTTGTGGTTATTCTATCTGCCGCCTGCTCTCACCATAAAATTACTTCTGGGAATGACCCGGACACTGACCCCATGGTGACTCATGACACCTCTGCTGCCAGTGTCATCAGACAGCAGAGTCCAGCACCAGGTGCCCATGCTATACTTATCTAGTATCTCCTTGGCAAGCTTCCTACTATGAGTCCGACACAAGACTAGACAGCTCTTTTCCTTGTATCCATAGACAATAGTGACTGTTGGGTGTTTGGTGACTACATTTACTTTTCTCCTGCCTTCACCTGGGGGATCATTGCCATCATGGTGTTGAGATAAGGGCGCCTGGAAACATCAATTAATTAGGTTATAAAGTTCTTTCTTCATTTGCTTCTAGGTCTACTGGGAATAGTTTGGCCTTCTATTCATACTTTTAGCCTCTTTTGTGTCCATGGCAAAAGCAGAGAAGTTGTAAGGCCTAAGTCCCAGCGTTCTGGAGCAGGCAGGTTTGGGCTATTTGCCATCCATGCGCTAGACCCATAA
Source organism: Pseudophryne corroboree (assembly GCF_028390025.1). Lineage (NCBI taxonomy): Eukaryota > Metazoa > Chordata > Amphibia > Anura > Myobatrachidae > Pseudophryne > Pseudophryne corroboree. Next base: position 10,060,571 of record NC_086446.1, read on the forward strand.
CCAAGTTGTAAACATGAAGGGTAGGAGTACTATTCTGAGGCTCCCATGGTGGGTGCTTGTCTATTTAGTTTTAGGAAAAAGTGGTTAAAGTCCACTTTGGATACTTGGATGAAGAAAATTGTTACCAGGGGGTACACCATAAACCTGAGTCTCTGAATATAGTTTCTCTGACGTCCTAGTGGATGCTGGGGACTCCGTAAGGACCATGGGGAATAGACGGGCTCCGCAGGAGACTGGGCACTCTAAAGAAAGATTTAGGACTATCTGGTGTGCACTGGCTCCTCCCCCTATGACCCTCCTCCAAGCCTCAGTTAGATTTCTGTGCCCGGCCGAGCTGGTTGCACACTAGGGGCTCTCCCATTTTACTATTTAATAGTAATAGCCTCAACAAAACACTGTATACTAAACAGTAAATAGTAAGTTAAATAGTAAATAGTAAACAGTATAGTAAAATTACTATTTTCCAGTAGGGCCACACGTTATATGATTTTGGCAATAAAGGAGATGTTACATTTAGCTGATACTACAGGTACCACTAAACAGGGTATTATGTGGGGTGTGAAAAAACTACCAGTAGTTTTTACCGAATCAGAAGAATTAAATGACGTGTGTGATGAAGCGTGGGGTGCCCCGATAAAAAACTGCTAATTTCAAAGAAGTTATTGGCTTTATACCCTTTCCCGCCAGAGGTTAGGGAGCGCTGGGAAACACCTCCTAGGGTGGACAAAGCGCTAACACGCTTATCAAAACAAGTGGCGTTACCCTCTCCTGAGACGGCCGCACTTAAAGATCCATCAGATAGGAGGATGGAAAATATCCAAAAAGGTATATACACACATGCAGGTGTTGTACTACGACCAGCTATTGCGACTGCCTGGATGTGCAGTGCTGGGGTAGTTTGGTCAGAGTCCCTGATCGAAAATATTGATACCCTGGACAGGGACAATATTTTACTGTCGTTAGAACAAATAAAGGATGCATTTCTTTATATGCGTGATGCACAGAGAGATATCTGCACAATATTAAATATTAATATTAAATAGTAAATAGTGTTAAATAGTATTTAATAGTAATTGTCCAGTAGCCTAAGAAGCCCAAGCTACCACCAGTTAGGTAGGTTCGCTTCTTCTCCCCTTAGTCCCTCGCTGCAGTGAGCCTGTTGCCAGCAGGTCTCACTGTAAAATAAAAAAATAAGAATTTACTTACCGATAATTCTATTTCTCGGAGTCCGTAGTGGATGCTGGGGTTCCTGAAAGGACCATGGGGAATAGCGGCTCCGCAGGAGACAGGGCACAAAAAAGTAAAGCTTTTACCAGATCAGGTGGTGTGCACTGGCTCCTCCCCCTATGACCCTCCTCCAGACTCCAGTTAGATTTTTGTGCCCGGCCGAGAAGGGTGCAATCTAGGTGGCTCTCCTAAAGAGCTGCTTAGAGAAAGTTTAGCTAGGTTTTTTATGTTACAGTGATTCCTGCTGGCAACAGGATCACTGCAGCGAGGGACTGAGGGGAGAAGGAGTCAACTCACCTGCGTGCAGGATGGATTGGCTTCTTGGCTACTGGACATCAAGCTCCAGAGGGACGATCACAGGTACAGCCTGGATGGTCACCGGAGCCGCGCCGCCGGCCCCCTTGCAGATGCTGAAGACAGAAGAGGTCCAGAATCGGCGGCTGAAGACTCCTGCAGTCTTCTAAAGGTAGCGCACAGCACTGCAGCTGTGCGCCATTTTCCTCTCAGCACACTTCACACAACAGTCACTGAGGGTGCAGAGCGCTGGGGGGGGCGCTCTGAGAGGCAAATAAAAACCTTATTAGAGGCAAAAAAATACCTCACATATAGCCCACAGAGGCTATATGGAGATATTTAACCCCTGCCTAACTTCAAAAATAGCGGGAGACGAGGCCGCCGAAAAAGGGGCGGGGCCTATCTCCTCAGCACACAGCGCCATTTTCTCTCACAGAAAAGCTGGAGAGAAGGCTCCCAGGCTCTCCCCTGCACTGCACTACAGAAACAGGGTTAAAACAGAGAGGGGGGGCACTGATTTTGGCGATATTGTATATATATATAAAAGATGCTATAAGGGAGAAACACTTATATAAGGTTGTCCCTATATAATTATAGCGTTTTTGGTGTGTGCTGGCAGACTCTCCCTCTGTCTCCCCAAAGGGCTAGTGGGTCCTGTCCTCTGTCAGAGCATTCCCGGTGTGTGTGCTGTGTGTCGGTACGTGTGTGTCGACATGTATGAGGACGATGTTGGTGAGGAGGCGGAGAAATTGCCTGTAATGGTGATGTCACTCTCTAGGGAGTCGACACCGGAATGGATGGCTTATTTAGAGAATTACGTGAGAATGTCAACACGCTGCAAGGTCGGTTGACGACATGAGACGGCCGACAATCTATTAGGACCGGTCCAGGCGTCTCAGAAACACCGTCAGGGGTTTTAAAAACGCCCATTTACCTCAGTCGGTCGACACAGACACAGACACGGACACTGAATACAGTGTCGACGGTGAATAAACAAACGTATTTCTCATTAGGGCCACACGTTAAGGGCAATGAAGGAGGTGTTACGTGTTTCTGATACTACAAGTACCACAAGAAAGGGTATTATGTGGGAGTGAAAAAACTACCTGTAGTTTTTCCTGAATCAGATAAAATAAAATGAAGTGTGTGATGATGCGTAGGGTTACCCCGATAGCAAATATTGGCGTTATACCCTTTCCCGCCAGAAATTAGGGTACGTTGGGAAACACCCCTTAGGGTGATAAGGCGCTCACACGCTTATCAAGTGGCGTTACCGTCTCCAGATACGGCCGCCCTCAAGGAGCCAGCTGATAGGAAGCTGGAAAAATATCCTAAAAAGTATATACACACATACGGTGGTTATACTGCGACCAGCGATCGCCATCAGCCTGGAGATGCAGTGCTGGGTTGGCTTGGTCGGATTCCCTGACTGAAAATATTTTATTCATGTAGAGCATTTAATAGGATGCATTCTATATATATGTATGTGAGATGCACAGAGGGATATTTGCTCTCTGGCATCAAGATAAGTGCGTTGTCCATATCTCCCAGAAGATGTCAGGGACACGACAGTGGTCAGGTGATACAGATCCCATACGGCAGATGGAAGTATTGCTGTATAAAGGGAAGGAGTTATTTGGGGGTCGGTCCATCGGACCTGGGGACCACAGCAACAGCTGGGAAATCCAACCTTTTTTACCCCAAGTTACATCTCAGCTAAAAAAGACACCGTCTTTTCAGCCTCAATCTTTCCTTTCCCATGAGGGCATGCAGGCAAAAGGCCAGTCATATCTGCCCAGACATAGAGGTAAGGGAAGTAGACTGCAGCAGGCAGCCCTTTCCCAGGAAAAGAAGCCCTCCACCGCGTCTGCCAAGTCCTCAGCATGACGCTGGGGCCGTGCAAGCGGACTCAAGGTGGGGGGGTAGTCTCAAGAGTCTCAGGGCGCAGTGGGATCACTCGCAAGTTGACCCCTAGATCGTACGAGTATTATCCCAGGGGTAAAGATTGGAGAGTCGAGACATCTTCTCCTCGCAGCTTCCTGAAGTCTGCTTTACCAACGGCTCCCTCCGACAGGGAGGCAGCATTGGAAACAATTCACAAGCTGTATATCCAGCAGGTGATAATCAAAGTACCCCTCCTACGACAAGGAAAAGGGTATTATTTTTCCACACTATATTGTGGTACTGAAGCCAGACGGCTTGGTGACACATAGTCTAAATCTAAAATGTTTTGAACACTTACATAAAAGGTTCAAATCGAGATAAAGTCACTCAGAGCAGTGATAGCGAACCGGAAAAAAGGGGACTATATGGTGTCCCTGGACATCAAGGATTACCTCCATGTCCAAAATTTGTCCTTCTCATCAAGGGTACCTCTGGTTCGTGGTACAGAACTGTCAATATCAGTTCAGACGATGCCGTTTGAATTATCCACGGCACCCCGGGCCTTTTTACCAAGGTAATGGCCGAAAAGATGTTTCTTCAAAGAAAAAAGGCATCTAAATTATCCCTTACTTGCACGACCTAAAAAGGGCAAGTTCCAGAGAACAGTTGGAGGTCGGAAGAGCACTATCTAAAGTAGTTCTTCGACGGCACGACTGGATTCTAAATATTCCAAGAATCGCAGCTGTTTTCCGACGATACGTCTGCTGTTCCTAGGGATGATTCTGGACACGGTTCAGAAAAAGGTTTTTCTTCCCGAGGAAAAAGCCAAGGAGTTATCCGACCTGTCAGGAACCTCCTAAAACCAGGAAAGGTGTCTGTACATCAATGCACAAGAGTCCTGGGAAAAATGGTGGCTTTTTACGAAGCAATTCCATTCGGCAGATTCCATGCAAGAATTTTCCAAAGGGATCTGTTGGACAAATGGTCAGGGTCGCATCCTCAGATGCACCTGCGAATAACCCTGTCGCCAAGAACAAGGGTATATCTTCTGTGGTGGTTGCAAAAGGCTCATCTATTGGAGGGCCGCAGATTCGGCATACAGGATTGATCCTGGTGACCACGGACGCCAGCCTGAGAGGTTGGGGAGCAGTCACACAAGGAAGAAACTTCCAGGGGGTATGGACGAACCTGGAAAAGTCTATTCACATAAACATTCTGGTACTAAGAGCAATCTAAAATGCTCTAAGCCAGGCGGAACCACTCCTGCAAGGAAAACCGGTGTTGATTCAGTCGGACAACATCACGGCGGTCGCCCATGTAAACAGACAGGGCGGCACAAGAAGCAGGAGTGCAATGGCAGAAGCTGCCAAGATTCTTCGCTGGGCGGAGAATCACGTAATAGCACTGTCAGCAGTGTTCTTCCCGGGCGTGGACAACTGGGAAGCAGACTTCCTCAGCAGACACGATATTCACCCGGGAGAGGGGGGTCTTCATCCAGAAGTCTTCCACATGCTAATAAACTGTTGGGAAAGACCAATGGTAGACATGATGGCGTCTCGCCTCAACAAGAAACTGGACAAGTATTGCGCCAGGTCAAGAGATCCACAGGCAATAGCTGTGGACGCACTGGTAACACCTTGGGTGTACAAATCAGTATATGTGTTTCCTCCTCTGCCTCTCATACCAACGGTATTGAAGATTATACGGTGAAGAGGAGTAAGAACAATACTAGTGGCTCCGGATTGGCCAAGAAGGACTTGGTACCCGGAACTTCAAGAGTTGGTCACGGACGACCCGTGCCCTCTACTTCTGAGAAGGGACCTGCTACAACAGGGTCCCTGTCTCTTTCAAGACTTACCGCGGCTGCGTTTGACGGCATGGCGGTTGAACGCCAGATCCTAAAAGGGAAAGGCATTCCAGAAGAAGTCATTCCTACCTTGATTAAGGCAAGGAAGGAAGTCACCGCGAAACATTATCACCGCATTTGGCGAAAATATGTCGCGTGGTGCGAGGATCGGAGTGTTCCGACGGAGGAATTTCAACTGGGTCGTTTCCTACATTTCCTACAATCAGGATTGTCTATGGGTCTCAAATTGAGATCTATTAAGGTTCAAATTTCGGCCCTGTCAATATTCTTCCAAAAAGAATTGGCCTCAGTTCCTGAGGTACAGACCTTTGTTAAAGGAGTACTGCATATACAGCCTCCTGTGGTGCCTCCGGTGGCACCGTGGGATCTAAATGTAGTTTTAGATTTCCTCAAATCCCATTGGTTTGAACCATTGAATAAGGTGGATTTTAAATATCTCACATGGAAAGTGACTATGTTACTGGCCCTGGCTTCCGCCAGGAAAGTATCTGAATTGGCGGCTTTATCTTATAAAAGCCCTTATCTAATCTTCCATTCGGATAGGGCAGAACTGAGGACTCGTCCGCATTTTCTCCCTAAGGTGGTATCAGCGTTTCACCTGAACCAACCTATTGTGGTGCCTGCGGCCACTGGCGACTTGGAGGACTCCAAGTTGTTGGACGTTGTCAGAGCCTTAAAAATATACATTTCAAGGACGGCTGAAGTCAGAAAATCTGACCCGCTGTTGATACTATATGCACCCAACAAGTTGGGTGCCCCTGCTTCTAAGCAGACGATTGCTCGTTGGATTTGTAACACAATTCAACTTGCTCATTCTGTGGCAGGCCTGCCACAGCCTAAATCTGTTAAGGCCCATTCCACAAGGAAGGTGGGCTCATCTTGGGCGGCTGCCCGAGGGGTCTCGGCATTACAATTCTGCCGAGCAGCTACGTGGTCGGGGGAAAACACGTTTGTAAAATTCTACAAATTTGATACCCTGGCAAAAGAGGACTTGGAATTCTCTCATTCGGTGCTGCAGAGTCATCCGCACTCTCCCGCCCGTTTGGGAGCTTTGGTATAATCCCCATGGTCCTTTCAGGAACCCCAGCATCCACTTAGGACGATAGAGAAAATAAGAATTTACTTACCGATAATTCTATTTCTCGGAGTCCGTAGTGGATGCTGGGCGCCCATCCCAAGTGCGGATTATCTGCAATACTGTACATAGTTATTGTTAACAAATTCGGGTTATATTGTTAAGGAGCCATCTTTAAGAGGCTCTTTCTGTTATCATACTGTTAACTGGGTTTAGATCACAAGTTGTACGGTGTGATTGGTGTGGCTGGTATGAGTCTTACCCGGGATTCAAATTGCCTCCCTTATTGTGTACGCTCGTCCGGGCACAGTACCTAACTGGAGTCTGGAGGAGGGTCATAGGGGGAGGAGCCAGTGCACACCACCTGATCTGGTAAAAGCTTTACTTTTTTGTGCCCTGTCTCCTGCGGAGCCGCTATTCCCCATGGTCCTTTCAGGAACCCCAGCATCCACTACGGACTCCGAGAAATAGAATTATCGGTAAGTAAATTCTTATTTTTTTATTTTACAGTGAGACCTGCTGGCAACAGGCTCACTGCAGCGAGGGACTAAGGGGAGAAGAAGCGAACCTACCTAACTGGTGGTAGCTTGGGCTTCTTAGGCTACTGGACACCATTAGCTCCAGAGGGATCGAACACAGGACCCAACCTCGTCGTCCGTTCCCGGAGCCGCGCCGCCGTCCCCCTTACAGAGCCAGAAGCAAGAAGGTCCGGAAAATCGGCGGCTGAAGACTTCTGTCTTCTCCAAGGTAGCGCACAGCACTGCAGCTGTGCGCCATTGCTCCTCATGCACACCACACACTGCGGTCACTGCTGGGGGGGGGGCGCCCTGAGCAGCAATATTAACACCTTGGCTGGCAAACTAACACCATATATAGCGCCAGGGGCTATATAGGTGTATATTAACCCCTGCCAGAAACGTTAAAATAGCGGGAGAAAGCCCGCCGAAAAAGGGGTGGAGCCATCTCCCTCAGCACACTGGCGCCATTTTCCCTCACAGCTCCGCTGGAAGGATCGCTCCCTGGCTCTCCCTTGCAGTCCTGCACTACAGAAAGGGTAAAAAAGAGAGGGGGGGCACAATTTAGGCGCAGTATATATAATATATAGGCAGCTATAAGGGAAAACACTCTTTATAGGTGATATCCCTGTGATATATAGCGCCCTGGTGTGTGCTGGCATACTCTCCCTCTGTCTCCCCAAAGGGCTTTGTGGGGTCCTGTCCTCTGTCAGAGCATTCCCTGTGTGTGTGCTGTGTGTCGGTACTGCTGTGTCGACATGTATGATGAGGATAATGATGTGGAGGCGGAGCAAATGCCTGTGAATGTGATGTCACTCCCTGCGGGGTGACACCTGTGTGGATGGACTTATGGAAGGAATTACGTGACAGTGTCAGCTCCTTGCATAAAAGGTTTGACGACATAGGACAGCCGGCTACTCAGCTTGTGCCTGTCCAAGCGTCTCAAATGTCATCAGGGGCTGTAAAACGCCCGCTACCTCAGATGACAGATACAGATGTCAACATGGATACCGACTCCAGTGTCGACGATGATGAGACGAGTCTACCCTCCAATAGATCCACCCGTTACATGATTGAGGCAATGAAAAATGTATTACACATTTCTGATGATACCCCAGGTACCACAAAAAAGGGTATTATGTTTGGTGAGAAAAAACTACCAGTAGTTTTTCCTGCACCTGACGAATTAAATGAGGTGTGTGAGGAAGCGTGGACTTCCCCAGATAAGAAATTGATCATTTCTAAACGGTTAATGGCAGCGTACCCTTTCCCGCCAGAGGATGGGTCACGTTGGGAAACACCCCCTGGGGTAGATAAAGCGCTGACACGCTTATCAAAGAAGGTGGCACTACCGTCTCCGGATACGGCCGCCCTAAAAGAACCTGCTGATAGAAAGCAAGAAAATACCCTAAAAGCTATATACACACACACTGGCATTATATTGAGACCCGCTATTGCATCGGCTTGGATGTGCAGTGCTGCAGCTGCGTGAAACATTGATACCATGGCTAGGGACAATATTTTGCTGGCGATTGACCATATAAAAGACGCTGTCTTATACATGCGTGATGCACAGAGGGATATTTGCCGGCTGGCATCAAAAATAAGCGCTATGTCCATTGCCGCCAGAAGGGGGTTATGGACTAGGCAATGGTCAGGTGATGCCGACTCAAAGCGGCACATGGAAGTTTTACCCTATAAAGGGGTGGAACTTTTTGGGCAGGGCCTTTCAGACCTCGTTTCCACAGCTACTGCTGGGAAATCGACCTTTTTGCCACAGGCTACCCCACAGCAAAAGAAAGCACCGTATTATCAGGTACAGTCCTTTCGGCCCCAGAAAAATAAGAGGGCTAGAGGCTCATCCTTTCTGCCGAAGGGCAGAGGTAGGGGGAAAAAGCTGCAACACACAGCTAGTTCCCAAGAGCAGAAGTCCTCCCCTGCGTCCGGTAAGTCCACAGCATGACGCTGGGGCTGCTCAGGCGGAACCGGGAACGGTGGGGGCCCGTCTCAGAAATTTCAGCGCACAGTGGGCTCTCTCACAGGTGGATCCCTGGGTCCTTCAAATAGTATCTCAGGGGTACAGGCTGGAATTCGAGACATCTCCCCCCCGCCGTTTCCTAAAATCTGCCCTACCGGCAACTCCCTCTGCCAGGGAGGCAGTGTTGGTGGCTATTCAGAAACTATATTCACAGTAAGTGATTGTCAAAGTACCCCTCCTTCAACAAGGACAAGGTTACTATTCCACAATGTTTGTGGTACCGAAACCGGACGGTTCGGTGAGACCCATCTTAAATTTTAAATCCTTGAACACTTATCTCAGAAGGTTCAAGTTCAAGATGGAATCGCTCAGGGTGGTTATTGCGAGCCTGGAGGAGGGGGATTACATGGTCTCCCTGGACATCAAGGATGCGTACCTGCATGTCCCCATTTACCCTCCGCACCAGGAGTACCTCAGATTTGTGGTACAGGACTGTCACTATCAGTTCCAGACGCTGCCGTTTGGGTTATCCACGGCACCGAGGGTCTTTACCAAGGTAATGGCCGAAATGATGATACTCCTTCGCAAGAAGGGAGTTTTAATTATCCCGTACTTGGACGATCTCCTGATAAAGGCGAGGTCCAAAGAACAGTTGGTAGTGGGGGTAGCGCTTTCTCGGGAAGTGCTACAACAGCACGGCTGGAGTCTCAATATTCCAAAGTCGCAGCTGGTCCCAACGACACGTCTTCTGTTCCTGGGAATGATTCTGGACACAGACCAGAAAAGAGTGTTTCTTCCAGTGGAAAAAGCCGAGGAGTTGTCATCTCTAGTCAGAGACATCCTAAAACCAGGAAAAGTGTCGGTACATCAATGCACACGAGTCCTGGGGAAAATGGTAGCTTCATACGAAGCAATTCCATTCGGAAGGTTCCACGCAAGGACGTTCCAGTGGGACCTGTTGGACAAATGGTCCGGGTCCCATCTCCAGATGCAACAGCGGATAACCCTATCGTCAAGAACCAGGGTGTCGCTGCTGTGGTGGCTGCAGAGGGCTCATCTACTAGAGGGCCGCAGATTCGGAATACAGGACTGGGTCCTGGTGACCACGGATGCCAGCCTTCGGGGCTGGGGTGCAGTCACAAAGGGAAGAAATTTCCAAGGACTGTGGTCAGATCAGGAGATTTCTCTTCACATAAATATCCTGGAGCTAAGGGCCATTTACAATGCCCTAAGCCAGGCAAGGCCCCTGCTTCAGAACCAGCCGGTACTGATCCAGTCAGACAACATCACGGCGGTCGCCCATGTAAACAGACAGGGCGGCACAAGAAGCAGGATGGCGATCGCAGAAGCCACAAGGATTCTCCGATGGGCAGAGAATCATGTGTTAGCACTGACAGCAGTGTTCATTCCGGGAGTGGACAACTGGGAAGCGGACTTCCTCAGCAGGCACGACCTCCACCCGGGAGAATGGGGACTTCATCCAGAAGTCTTCCAAAGGCTGGTAAACCGGTGGGAAAGACCACAGGTGGACATGATGGCGTCCCGCCTCAACAAGAAGTTGAAAAGATATTGCGCCAGGTCAAGAGACCCTCAGGCGATCGCTGTGGACGCTCTAGTGACACCGTGGGTGTACCAGTCGGTTTATGTGTTTCCTCCTCTACCTCCCATACCCAAGGTACTGAGAATAATAAGAAGGCGAGGAGTGAGAACTATACTCGTGGTTCCGGATTGGCCAAGAAGAACTTGGTACCCGGAACTTCAAGAGATGCTTGCAGAGGACCCTTGGCCTCTGCCGCTCAGACAAGACCTGCTGCAGCAGGGACCCTGTCTGTTCCAAGACTTGCTGCGTTTGACGGCATGGCGGTTGAACACCGAATCCTAAAGGAAAAGGGTATTCCGGAGGAAGTCATCCCTACCCTGATCAAAGCCAGGAAGGATGTCACCGCAAGGCATTATCACCGCATTTGGCGGAAATATGTTGCTTGGTGTGAGGCCATGAAGGCCCCGATGGAGGAATTTCAACTGGGTCGATTCCTGCACTACCTGCAAGCAGGGGTGATGTTGGGCCTCAAATTGGGGTCCATCAAGGTCCAGATTTCGGCTCTGTCGATTTTCTTCCAGAAAGAACTGGCTTCACTGCCTGAAGTTCAGACGTTTGTCAAAGGAGTTCTGCATATTCAGCCTCCTTTTGTGCCCCCAGTGGCACCTTGGGATCTCAATGTGGTTTTGGCATTCCTAAAATCACATTGGTTCGAACCACTTACGACTGTGGATTTCAAATATCTCATGTGGAAAGTGGTCATGCTGTTGGCCCTGGCTTCGGCCAGGCGGGTTTCAGAATTGGCGGCTTTGTCTTGTAAAAGCCCTTATCTGATTTTCCATATGGATAGAGCAGAATTGAGGACTCGTCCTCAGTTTCTCCCAAAGGTGGTCTCAGCTTTTCACTTGAACCAACCTATTGTGGTGCCTGCGGCTACTAGGGACTTAGAGGATTCCAAGTTGCTGGACGTAGTCAGGGCCCTGAAAATGTATGTTTCCAGGACGGCTGGAGTCAGAAAAACTGACTCGCTGTTTATCCTGTATGCACCCAACAAGCTGGGTGCTCCTGCTTCTAAGCAGTCTATTGCGCGCTGGATTTGTAGCACTATTCAGCTTGCGCATTCTGCGGTAGGATTACCGCAGCCTAAATCAATAAAAGCCCATTCCACAAGGAAGGTGGGCTCATCTTGGGCGGCTGCCCGAGGGGTCTTGGCTTTACAGCTTTGCCGAGCAGCTACTTGGTCAGGGGCAAACACATTTGCAAAATTCTACAAATTTGATACCCTGGCTGAGGAGGACCTGGAGTTCTCTCATTCGGTGCTGCAGAGTCATCCGCACTCTCCCGCCCGTTTGGGAGCTTTGGTATAATCCCCATGGTCCTTACGGAGTCCCCAGCATCCACTAGGACGTCAGAGAATATAAGAATTTACTCACTGGTAATTCTATTTCTCGTAGTCCGTAGTGGATGCTGGGCGCCCATCCCAAGTGCGGATTGTCTGCAATACTTGTACATAGTTATTGTTACAAAAATCGGGTTGTTATTGCGAGCCATCTATTCAGAGGCTCCATTGTTATACTGTTAACCGGGGTTATATGGTGGGATTGGTGTGGCTGGTATGAGTCTTACCCGGGATTCAAAATCCTTCCTTATTGTGTCAGCTCTTCCGGGCACAGTTCCTAACTGAGGCTTGGAGGAGGGTCATAGGGGGAGGAGCCAGTGCACACCAGATAGTCCTAAATCTTTCTTTAGAGTGCCCAGTCTCCTGCGGAGCCCGTCTATTCCCCATGGTCCTTACGGAGTCCCCAGCATCCACTACGGACTACGAGAAATAGAATTACCGGTGAGTAAATTCTTATTTTTTTCAACGCTTTTACCCGCAAATCCGAGGAAACGTCTGGCTCTACAGGGAGTGATTCAGAAGTTGCTTTTGACATGGTTTGTACTCCAATCTATTATTGGTTTAGAAGCGAGACAGATCTTTCAGGTCCATTCTAAATGTAGTCCCTCAGAATTCAACTTCTGGATGTGTTCAAACAGTACATAGACTAGATGGGGTCAGCAAGACCTAGACTTGATGGCACTACAATGAAGAGCAACACCAGTGGTGGAAGAGTGGTTCTGCCATGGATCGTGACGCCCTCTAATTTATCTGTTCCCACCGGTGGCCACGCTACCGAGACTTCTATAAAACAGATGGAGCATAGGCTATTCTGGTGGGTCCCCATTGGCTAAGGAGGGCTAGGCTACTCAGATATGCTAGGCATGCTGGTGTTCCTCTGAGGCATTTTTCTCATCCTTCAGAACTGTTAAGCCAGGTTCTGTTCAGTCATTCCACATGTTCTTGACTGGCTTTGATAGTTTAGTTAATAAAGCTGTGATTTATATATCATTGAGTCTTTAAATCCTGTGTGAATGGAAAAGTTTCCGAACTTACAAAGTGGCAATGTTAGTCTTGTTTTTCCAGGAAGGTCTTCATGTGGGGTTGTGATGTGGATCTCGGAATGTGCAGATACCACCTTGGTTAGTTTTCCTTTAGGGGATACTGCCATTAATCCCTGAGGTTGAATCCTCTTCAGATGGGGTTCTTCATGTACAATCTCCTTAAGTTTCTTCGGTGGTCCTGTGGTACTTGAATTTGGTTCTTCAAGCATTGCAAGAGTCATCCTTTGAGCCATTGGAGTCTGTAGACATAAAGTTACTAACCTTGAAGGTGGTTTCTCTGCTGACCATCTGTTCTCTGCTGACCATCTGCCCAATTAACTAGTGTATAAAGAGGACCCACTTTGCTGTATTACAGTCTTTGCTGCATTGTTACACAATCCCCATGGGGACACATAAACAGCAACAGAGTTTGCATAAATGAGGATTTGGTCCACTGTCAATAGGTATATAATACAAATTTATGTAACTAAAAAACATTCAGACCATTCTCTACTGACTCCATTCAGCGTGATGTGCCATTCTGGAATAGCACCTTGTGGCTGCCAGCATTACAGGTTATTCTCTCGCACCCATAGAGGTGTGAGAGAAAACAATGTCGTCTCTACCTTTAAACAAAAAGTATCAATACATTTATTTTATTTCCAACAGATGGATGCACAAGCAAGAACTCCCCTAAGCACTATCTATTATTGCCTCCAGATTCTAAAATACAAGAAAACATCACTCAAGATTCTCCAAGAGAAAACCCCTTTACCCCAAATGTGCATCCAGATATATCATCTAATCCCTCTGACCATGAGGAATGTTCCCCTGGTAGATCACATAATATTGCACCTAGTACAGCTCATAGAGGTGATATATTTTCCTGTTCTGAGTGTGGCAAATGTTTCCCATCAAAATCACGTCTTAATAGACATCACAGAAATCACACAGGTGAGAGGCAATTTCCATGTTCTGAGTGTGGGAAATGTTTTACACTAAAATCAATTCTTATTTCACATCAGAGAATTCACACAGGTCAGCGGCCATTTGCATGTTCTGAATGTGGAAAATGTTTTAAACGCAAATCAGCTGTTGTTACACATCAGAGAAGTCACACAGGTGAGAAGCCATTTCAATGCTCTGTATGTGGGAAATGTTTTACACGTAAATCAGCATGTACTAGACATCAGAGACATCACACAGGTGATATGTCCTTTCCATGCTCTGAGTGTGGGAAATGTTTTACACGTAAAGCATGTCTTGTTAGACATCTGAGAAATCACACAGGCGAGAGACCATTTCCTTGTTCTGAGTGTGGGAAATGTTTTACACGCAAATCATTTCTTGTTGCACATCAGAGAACTCACACAGGTGAGAAGCCATTTCCATGTTCTGAATGTGGGAAATGTTTTATACAAAACTCAGCTCTTGTGGAACATCAGAGAAGTCACACAGGTGAGAGGCCATTTCCATGTTCTGAATGTGGGAAATGTTTTACACAGAAATCAGCTCTTGTAAAACATCTGAGAACCCACACAGGTGAGAAGCCATTTCCATGCTCTGAGTGTGGGATATGTTTTACATGGAAATCAACTCTTGTTAAACATCAGAGAAGTCACAGAGGTGGGAAACCATTTTCATGCTCTGAATGAGGGAAATGTTTTACATATACATCAGCTCTTATTATACATCAGAGAAAAGCACAGATGAGAAGCCATTTCCATGATCTAAGTGGGAAATAAAATCTTGTTGCACATTATAAAATAAATAAAATATCCCTGATGCATATGAATCAAGTTTGCAGCAATACAAATTTTGCATATTATACACATTTTATAAATACACTTAGTAGATATCAATAAATGTAAAAGTGGTGTGCTTAAAGGTATTATAACCGCTTAGTAATTGACAGCATTGAAGGGACTGCAGTTAAACTTTACATGCATAGACATGTAAAATACCCCAAATTAACTAGTGTATAAAGAGGACCCACTTTGCTGTATAACAGACTTTGCTACATTGTTACACAATCCCCATGGGGGAACATAAACAGCTACAGAGTTTGTATAAATGGGGATATGGTCTAATGTCAATGGGAATATAATACAAGTTTATGTGACTAAAACATTCAGACCATTCTCTACTGACTCTATTCAGCGTGATGTGCCATTCCGGAATAGCACATTGTGGCTGCCGGCATTACAGGTTTTCCCTTGCACCCCATAGAGGTGTGAGAGAAAGCAATGTCGTCTCTACCTTAAACAAAAAGTATCAATACATTTATTTTATTTCCAACAGATGGATGCACAAGCAAGAACTCCCCTAAGCACTGTCTATTATTGCCTCCAGATTCTAAAATACAAGAAAACATCACTCAAGATTCTCCAAGAGAAAACCCCTTTACCCCAAATGTGCATCCAGATATATCATCTAATCCCTCTGACCATGAGGAATGTTCCCCTGATAGTTCACATAATATTGCACCTAGTACAGCTCATAGAGGTGATATATTTTCCTGTTCTGAGTGTGGGAAATGTTTCCCATCAAAATTACGTCTTAATAGACATCATAGAAGTCACACAGGTGAGAGGCCATTTCCATGTTCTGAGTGTGGGAAATGTTTTACACTAAAATCAATTCTTGTTTCTCATCAGAGAATTCACACAGGTCAGCGGACATTTGCATGTTCTGAATGTGGAAAATGTTTTAAATGCAAATCAGCTGCTGTTACACATCAGAGTAGTCACACAGGTGAGAAGCCATTTCCATGCTCTGAATGTGGGAAATGTTTTACACGTAAATCAGCACGTGTTAGACATGAGAGACATCACACAGGTGAGAGTTCCTTTCCATGCTCTGAGTGTGGGAAATGTTTTACACGTAAATCATGTCTTGTTAGACATCAGAGAACTCACACAGGTGAGAAACCATTTCCATGTTCCGAATGTGGGAAATGTTTTATACAAAACTCATATCTTGTTGAACATCAGAGAAGTCACACAGGTGAGAGACCATTTCCATGTTCTGAGTGTAAGAAATGTTTTACTTCTAAATCAACTCTTGTTAGACATCAGAGAAGTCACACAGGTGAGAGGCCATTTCCATGCTCTGAGTGTGGGAAATGTTTTACATGGAAATCAAGTCTTGTTAAACATCGGGGAAGTCACACAGATGAGAGACCATTTTCATGCTCTGAATGTGGGAAATGTTTTACATATAAATCAGCTCTTATTATACATCAGAGAACTCACACAGATGAGAAGCCATTTCCATGATCTTAGCGGGAAATAAAATCTTGTTGCACATCATAAAATAAATAAAATATCCCTGATGGATATGAATCAAGTTTGCAGCAATACAAGTTTTGCATATTACACATACTTTGTAAATACACACAGTAGACATCAATATAAAAAGTGTGTGCTTAAAGGTATAACAACACTAAGTAATTGGCAAGTTATAGCTTCAGACAAACCGTATATTAACATATTAATTTGTTCTTTCACAACGTTAAAAGCCGTGATCAATCGAAGTCTGGTGACTTGTGATTTCCTTATCTGATCAGTGTCACTCTCTACAGTAATAACACAATCACTTTGTTATGTAAGGTCTTAAATCATATATAATCCTGGCAATTTGCAAGAGTTATTTGGGTTCCTGGCCACTCTTATATTATCTGTGTCAATACTCTGTAATGGAAGGTATGCAATTTGTCATTGTTATGGAGATCACTAAGGAATAAAGCCTGTAGAATGTAAGCTTGCGAGCAGGGCCCTCCTACCTCTTTATCTGTTATTACTCTTGTTCATATTTTGTTACCAATTGTATAACATAACTGAATTAGGAATATGTTCACGCTGTATAGATAAATGTTGCAAAATTAAAATTCTGCATTCAAAAGCTAGCACCCCATCTCTAATCCTATAGCTATTGGGGTTACTCAGTTTTCCCCCCAAAAAAGGTGCTAGTCTGAGTTGGTGTCCCTATCCTAGATTGCCATTGGAACCTTCCCTTATTAAGATGGAAGACACCACCTGGACATTTTAAGTCGATATTATTTCTCTTACGTCCTAGAGGATGCTGGGGACTCCGTAAGGACCATGGGGTATAGACGGACTCCGCAGGAGACGGGCACTATAAAGAACTTTTAGTACGGGTGTGCACTGGCTCCTTCCTCTATGCCCCTCCTCCAGACCTCAGGTTTTGTGCCCAGAGGAGATAGGGTGCATTACAGGGGAGCTCTCCAGAGTTTCTCTGAAAAAGAATTTTGTTAGGTTTTTTATTTTCAGGGAGCACTGCTGGCAACAAGCTCCCTGCATCGTGGGACTGAGGAGACAGAAGCAGACCTACTTAAGTGATAGGCTTTGCTTCTTAGGCTACTGGACACCATTAGCTCCAGAGGGAGTCGGAACACAGGTCTCACCCCGCCGTTCGTCCCAGAGCCACGCCGCCGTCCTCGCAGAGCCGGAAGATAGAAGCCGGGTGAGTATAAGAAGAAATGAAGACTTCAAGGCGGCAGAAGACTTCAGATCTTCACTGAGGTAAGCACGCAGCGGTAAGTGCGCGCCATTGCTCCCACACACTACACATGGAACAGGCACTGATGGGTGCAGGGCGCAGGTGGGGCGCCCTGGGCAGCAATAAACCTCTGGACTGGCAATAAGGGTACATTTGGCTGCGGAGGCATTAAATGCAGAGATCCCTGCCATTTTTTTGTATTTTGAAGCGGGACCAAAGCCCGCCGCTGGAGGGAGCGGAGCTTGATCCCTCAGCACTAACGGCGCCATTTTCTCCACAGAACGCTGCAGAGAAGCTGGCTCCCCGGACTCTCCCCTGCTGAACTCAGTGACAGAGGGCTGAAAAGAGGGGGGGGGGGCATTTTTAAGGCGCAGTGAGTGTTTACACATTGATTATATAGCGCTATCTGGGTTTTATTCCAGTGTCAGTTGGCGCTGGGTGTGTGCTGGCATTCTCGGTCTCTCCAAAGGGCCTTGTTGGGGAATTGTCCCCCTATAGATATATCCCTGTGTGTGGGGGGTGTCGGCACGTGCGTGTCGGCATGTCCGAAGTGGAAGGCTCGTCCAAGGAGGAGGTGGAGCAGATGAGTGGTGTGTCTCCGTCGGCAACGCCGACTCATGATTGGATGGACATGTGGCATATGTTAAATTCAAGTGTCGCCTCATTACATAAGAGACTGGACAAAGCAGAGTCCAGGGAGAAAGCAGGGAGTCAATCCACGGATTGAACTGGGTCTCAAAAACGTCCATTATCCCAAATAGTAGACACTGGTACCGACACGGATTCTGACTCCAGTGTCGACTACGATGATGCAAGATTACACCCAAGGGTGGCAAAAAGTATTCAGTGTATGATTATTGCAATAAAAGATATTTTGCGTATCACTGATGACCCCTCTGTCCCTGACACGAGGGTACACATGTTTAAGGAAAAGAAACCTGTGGTAACCTTTCCCCCATCTCATGAGCTTAACGAGTTATTTGCAAAAGCTTGGGAAACTCCAGATAAAAAACTGCAGATTCCCAAAAGGGTTCTTATGGCGTATCCTTTCCCTGCACAGGACAGGGTACGTTGGGAATCCTCTCCCAGGGTGGACAAGGCTTTAACACGCCTGTCCAAGAAAGTGGCGCTACCGTCTCCGGACACGGCAGCCCTCAAAGATCCTGCTGATCGCAGACAGGAGACTACTTTAAAGTCTATTTATGCACATACAGGTGCTTTGCTCAGACCGTCAATAGCATCGGCATGGGTATGTAGCGCAGTTGCAGCATGGACAGATACCTTGTCAGCTGACCTTGATACCCTAGACAGGGATACCATTTTATTAACCTTAGCCCACATTAAAGGCGCAGTCTTATATATGAGGGACGCTCAAAGAGACATTGGGCTGCTTGGTTCCAGAGCCAATGCCATGGCTATTTCTGCGAGACGAGCTCTATGGACCCGCCAATGGATAGGTGATGCAGACTCAAAGAAGCATATGGAGGTTTTACCTTACAAGGGTGAAGTGTTGTTTGGGGAGGGGCTCGCGGACCTGGTTTCCACAGCTACCGCGGGTAAATCTACCTTTTTACCTTTTGTTCCCCAACAGCAAAAGAAAACTCCACAGTATCAGATGCAGTCCTTTCGGTCACATAAGTCCAGAAGAGGTCGGGGCTCCTCCTTCCTTGCCAGAGGTAAGGGTAGAGGAAAGAGAACACCTGCTTCGGCTAGTTCCCAGGAGCAGAAGTCCTCCCCGGCTTCTACAAAATCCACCGCATGACGCTGGGGCTCCCCTAAGGGAGTCCGCACCAGTCGGGGCACGCCTTCGACTTTTCAGCCAGATCTGGGTTCTTTCAGACGTGGATCCTTGGGCGATGAAAATTGTTTCCCAAGGCTACAAGCTGGAATTCGAAGAGGTGCCCTCTCGCCGATTTTTCAAGTCGGCCTTGCCAGCTTCACCCCCGGAGAGGGAAGTAGTGTTAGCTGCAATTCAAAAGCTGTGTCAACAGCAAGTGGTTGTCAAGGTTCCCCTGGTCAAACAGGGAAAGGGTATTATTCAACCCTGTTTGTGGTCCTGAAGCCGGATGGTTCGGTCAGACCCATTTTAGATCTAAAATCCCTAAACCTGTACTTGGAAAAAGTTCAAATTCAAGATGGAATCGCTCCAAGCTGTAATATCCAGCCTGGAAGGGAGTGATTTTTTAGTGTCACTAGACATAAAGGATGCATACCTTCATGTCCCCATATATCCCCCTCATTAGGAGTCCCTGAGATTCGCTGTACAGGATTGTCATCACCAGTTTCAGACGTTGCCGTTTGGGCTTTCCACAGCCCTGAGGATTTTCACCAAGGTGATGGCGGAGATGATGGTGCTCCTGCGCAGGCAGGGAGTCGCAATTATCCCATACTTGGACGATCTCCTGATAAAGGCGAGATCGAGAGATCAATTGCTGAAGAGCATGTCGCTCTCCCTGAAAGTGCTGCAACAGCATGGTTGGATTCTCAATCTGCCAAAGTCACAATTGGTTCCAACAACTCGGCTATCATTCCTAGGCATGATTCTGGACACGGCACAAAAGAGGGTTTTTCTCCAATTGGAAAAAGCCCAGGATCTCCACAACATGGTCAGAGACCTGCTAAAACCAAAAAGAGTGTCTGTTCATCAATGCACTCGAGTTCTGGGAAAATAAGTTTTTAAACCTACCGGTAATTTTTTTTTCTCCTAGTCCGTAGAGGATGCTGGGCGCCCGTCCCAGTGCGGACTAAATCTGCAAGACTTGTATATAGTTGTTGCTTACATAAGGGTTATGCTACAGTTGACATCGGTCTTTGACTGATACTGTTTTTGTTAATACTGTTAACTGGTTGCATATATTCCAGATTATACGGTGTGGTTGGTGTGGGCTGGTATGAATCTTGCCCTTAGATTAACAAAATCTTTTCCTCATATTGTCCATCTCTGGGCAGTTTCTCTAACTGAGGTCTGGAGGAGGGGCATAGAGGGAGGAGCCAGTGCACACCCATACTAAAAGTTCTTTATAGTGCCCATGTCTCCTGCGGAGCCCGTCTATACCCCATGGTCCTTACGGAGTCCCCAGCATCCTCTACGGACTAGTAGAAAAAAATTTACCGGTAGGTTTAAAATCTTATTTTCCGGCACTTGTGGTTATTCTATCTGCCACCTGCTCTCACCATAAAATGACTTCTGGGAATTACCCGGACACTGACCCCATCATGAATCATGATACCTCTGCTACCAGTGTCATCAGGCAGCAGAGGCCAGCACCAGATGCTCATGCTATACTTATCCAGTATCTCCTTTGCAAGCTTCCTACTATGAGTCAGACACAAGACTAGACAGCTCTTTTCCTTGTATCCATAGACAACAGTGACGGTTGAGTGTTTGGTGACTACATTTACTTTTCTTCTGCCTTCACCTGGGGGATCACTGCCATTATGGTGTTGAGATAAGGGCACCTGGAAACATCAATTAATTTGGTTATTCATTCTCTGAATATGTTTTCCCACATTGGTGTATGTGCTGCTGCCAGGATAGCTCCATAATACAGTCCAGGAAAGGGTAACAGTTTAGCTTTCCTTTTTCTCAATTAGCCGAATATATTGTATAGTATTTACACTAGACAATATAAGGAGTTACCTCTAGAAGACGATGGATGAGGGAATACCAGATTACTAACAAATAACTTGAGTATTGTGTGGAGTCATATTGCAGTGGTATTATGTAAAGAGATCACTGGATATATAATCTACACATCCACTCCCTATGTACCGGTATGTTGTCATATTATATGATTACAACTAATATTATGAACCACCTAGCTGCAAAAGATGAGTCTGGCTTGTTCTATGCATATACCTACTCTGCAACAATGTCTAGAGTCCACCTCAAAAAAAAAAAAGTTACCTTACCCAGATAATCAGGAGGGGGCTCCCTGCAGTGCTCACTGGGGAAATCCAAATTGTGTGGGGATAACATCCTTTGAAAAAATAAAAAGAATGAAAATGGTAAAGGGATTTTAAATCCTATCTCTCCCCACTATATAAGTTAGAATGATGGGAGTCCCCTCTTACAAATAAGCCCACAAAAGATAATGTCTCATAAATGGGGAATATATCAATGTTCGAAGAGTGTGCTGTTGCCTTCCTGGGGTACAGGAGCCGATGGCCCACTCAGGTCCCATTGTTGACCCCACGGCACAAGGCTCTCTTCTGGGCTCATGGACACTGTCCCTGGATTCAATATGACTGGGAAAGTGTAGCGTGGTAAGACCAGTTAAGACTCCAGCTGTTTCGGACAGATGGCCAATTATGTCTGTGGAGAAAACCCCATGAACCCCACATGCCAATAAGGGACAGTCCGGGGGAGAGGTTGTTATGGTGTAGGGTATTTTCAGCTGGCAAGCATTAAACCCTGATATATCTGCAGACATGCAAACACATATGGTACAATAGACAATTTACATAACCCTAAGTGGGCACTATTTTCATGTAGTGTAGGAACTGTTAATACTCGGAGAAGCTGTGAAGGGGCTCGGCAGATTACCATGTATTTGCAAATATATGCAACAAATATCTCAAATTCTGTTACCATATAGTTTTCAAATAAGTACTATTTAGTGTGTAGGGGGAGAACAGCAACCCCTCCTTTCTGTTTGACATCACTGACTGGTGGATGCAAACAGAAAGGGTGGTGCTTGCTCCCCACCCTCATGGTATCCCCCTGCACACTAAATAGTCTTTGCTACAATATTTGAAAACTATATGTTAATAGAATTTCTGAGATTTGCAAATACATGGTAAGCTGCCGAGACCCTTCACGGCCTCTCTAATTATTGACAGTCCCCACACTACATGATAATAGTGCCCACTAAGCCATGTAATTGTCTATTGTAGGTTCTGTGTGCTAGAACTTTCTGTGGAAATGTTCCACTGATGAACCATACAGGTATATGGGGATTTACAATTGCTGTAAATTTCTACTGATCCAATAACGATAATGCATTGCTTAGTGTGGTTAGAGCTGCCCCCTGATGCTAAACACTAATTGATAATAGCTCTGTAAAAAGTGTCCATGTTCCAATATTGTATGTGTATCGCCTTTTATAATCCCTTCTACAGAGGGATGTGTAAAGTTTCTTGTAAGAACTATTGCTTACAAGATCCTGCATATGATGCTTATGACCTGCTGTAATACTATAATGTACAGCTGAGAGCTAACACTTTAATCCAGTCCATGGCTGTCCTTATTGAACCCAATGTCCTGAGTCAAGGCTCTGCCTGCTATCCTTCAGTCTTGATCCAGAGTTTGCGGTTTGAAGGAACCAGCCAGATATCACAGGCAAAGCAGCTCTACATACTACCCAGATGTAGGTGGGTTCAGGTGCTGTTGAGTGAGCCAGATGTTGGCCGTGATTACTCTCCTACAACTAGTGCACATGTGACAGCCACAGTGTATCTCATACATCAGGAGACATCAGCCCCTATTATACACCTGCTCTCCCCTTCACGTCATGTCACTGTGTTTCAGCCTAGAGATCTGACCAGTTTTCTCTCCACACTCTGGTGTATTTCAAACATCAGAGGCCATCAGGCCCTATTATACTCCTGCCTCCCCCTCAAATCATGTCACTGTGTGTTACCAGCCCAGAGATCTGACCAGTCTCCCCACACTCTGGTGTATCTCATACATCAGGAGCCATCAGCCCCTATTATACTCCTGCTCTCCCCTCACATGTCACTGTGTGTTACCAGCCCAGAGATCTGACCAGTCTCCTCACGACACTCTCTGGTGTATCTCATACATCAGGAGTCATCAGCCCCTATTATACTCCTGCTCTCCCCCTCACATCATGTCACTGTGTGTTACCAGCCCAGAGATCTGACCAGTCTCCTCCCCACACACTCTGGTGTATCTCATACATCAGGAGCCTTAAGACCCTATTATACTCCTGCTCTGCCCCTCACATCATGTCACTGTGTTACCAGCCCAGAGATCTGACCAGTCTCCTCCCCACACACTCTGGTGTATCTCATACATCAGGAGCCATCAGCCTGTATTATACTCCTGCTCTCCTCCTCACATCATGTCTCCGTAACAGGAAATGCACCACCGGAATTACAAGAAAACATGCAATGACAACCCTAACATAACATATATTGTTTCAGTATATATATATTTTTTCCAACAGACGGATGTACAAGCACGAATGCCGCTAAGCGATACCTAATGTTGTCTACAGATTCTAAAATACAAGCAGACATCAATCAAGATTCTCCAGGAGATATCCCCATTACCCTAAATGTGCATCCAAATATATCTTCTAATACCTCTTTGCATAAGAAATGTTCAGCCTATAGATCAGATATTGCTGCACATAGTACAGCTCATAGAGGTGATGTATTTTCCTGTTCTGAGTGTGGAAAAGGTTTCCCAGCAAATTCACATCTTGTTATACATCACAGAAGTCACACAGGAGAGAAGCCGTTTCCATGCTCTGAGTGTGGGAAATGTTTTACAAATAAATCAGATCTTGCCAAACATCAGAGAATACACACAGGTGTGAAACCGTTTCCATGTGCTGAGTGTGGGAAATGTTTTACACTAAAATCACATCTTGTTACACATCAGAGAACTCACACAGGGGAGAAACCGTTTCCATGCTGTGAGTGTGGGAGATGTTTTACACATCAATCAGATCTTGCTAGACATCAGAGACGTCACACAGGTGAGAAACCATTTCCTTGCTTTGAGTGTGGGAAATGGTTTGTTCATAAATCAGAACTTGTTAGACATCTCAGAACTCACACAGGTGAGAGGCCATTTCCATGCTCTGAGTGTGGGAAATGTTTTACACAGAGAACATCTCTTAAATTTCATCAAAGGTCACACAGGTGAGAGGCTATTTCCATGCTCTGAGTGTAGAAAATGTTTTACACAGCAATCAAATCTTGCTATACATCAGAGAAGTCACACAGGTGAGAGGCCATTTCCATGTTCTGAGTGTGGGAAATGTTTTGTACTGAAATCATATCTTGTTACACATCAGAGAAGTCACACAGTTGAGAGGCCATTTTCATGCTCTGAGTGGGAAATGTTTTACACAAAAATCAAAGCTTGTCGCACATCATAAAATATCCATGACTTGATGGATGTGAATTAAGTTTGCAGCAATACTGTACATATTACATATTGCACATATTTTATAAATGCACAGCAGACGAATAAATTCAGAGTTTGTACTTAAAGGTATTTGTTATTACTCAGTCTTGTTTTATTACTGTTTTGTTCCCAATTGTAAAGAGTAATGGAATGTTGGAACTATATAATTATGGGGGGATACAGTAAGGATCACTGAGGCAATACTGCATTTTCCCCCGATGTTCGTGCCCTGCGCACGCATGTGCAGAGTGTGTCCTGCGATCTCAGTACAGGGATGTGAACACTGCCTGATTTACAGGCAGAGGTGTTCAGGGGGAGAGTTTGGGGTGTGCGGTGTTGGGAAAAATGGCAAGGCCAAGGACAGCGTTACGAAACGCAGTTTCCTTGGCCTCGCAAGCCGTACTGCGATGGCAATCCTGAGTAAGGTTACCGAGGTTCATCACAGATGCGATACAAAAGTTTTGCAATTGCAATCCTACTAAATTAAGACCTAGATGTAAACAAATCTGGACGCTGTAAATGATGCCTTCAAAATGTACCTCCTGCCCATCTGTATCCCTGGGATTAATCAGTTTTGTTGTTTAACGTGCCTGCTTTCCATAAGATGGCTTCTGGGGATAACCCGGTCACTGACACCCTCATGAATCGTGATACTTCTGGCACGTGCATGAAGCGTCAAGCCATCACCAGACGTGCATGCTATACTTATCTAACATCTCCTTGGCCAGCATCCCACTATGAGTCAGGTCAATCAGAAGCAAACACATAGACAGTTCTTTTCCCATAGACATTAGAGTAGTGTGTGGATATTTGATGGCTACAACTCCTTTACTCCTCCCTCCACCTGTGGGTCCACCATGGTGTTGAGATAAGGCTATCTGGAATATTAGGTAATGCTGTGAGGATTCCATGTATATGTGTTAGCCAAACTCGCTTATACCTCTAGCGTAGCGCCCTGGTTCCTTTTCCAAGTTCTACAGCTGAGTGGGTGGCTGCAAAACAGGGTCCAACTGAGAGAGATGCCGCTGGTGACGTCATGCTTCCCAGGATGCGGCTTCTCCAAAACTTTGGCCTAATGTGTCCCTTGGACAGTAACCGAGATTCCATACTTCCAGCTTATGTCAGGAACTGAAGTCCACCACAATGGTACAGTCTTTATATTTCTTTGTCAGGCACAGGGAGTGGTTGGCTTCTACAATATAGCATGTGAGATGAGTACTGTCTTGGACAACATGAGGCCACATGCTATGGCCAGGTCCAACATTCCACAGGAGAGGGCTCTGGCTAGGAGTGTTGTTCCCTAGCAGCCCATTCACAAGTTCTCTGGACTCATTCCATGGGGAGGTGATGTTCTCTCCCCAAACACATCACAACACATTGCAAAACATAATACCATATCAATATCTTCACGTGTCAACACATGTTATATGCATTCTGTAAGTATCAGGTTTTAGAGATATTCACTGTTCACAACAGTATGTGATACACCAGCTTTGCACTCTCCTGATTATCTGTTCTTCCTGCACTTACATACTTAGAAGCATAAACAGGCAGTAAAAGTACACTCTCTGGGCTACTACCCCTGGATGGGTAAAGTTGCAGGGTTAGTAATGAGCTGGAGGGGCAGTTGAGTCATCACATTTACCTCCCCCACTTTTGTCAGCTGCTGCTGCTTAGTCACCCAAAAGATTCAGGATCCCATTAGACTGAGTAGGGCTTGCACCTTGGGACAAACAATTGTGTACTCAAGTTGTCACCTGGGCCTATGTGCCCTTATTCTAGGTCTGGGTTTCGCAGTTCAGTATTTAAAACCTACAGAGTCCCAGGTACTGGGTTTAGCCACCCTGCTCAAATGTGGGCAACTAACATCAGCGGAGGTTCATCCCTCCTATTTGGGGAACCTCACTCCCTTCAACTCTGGTGCACCAGGAAGGAGCATAATCTGTGGCAATAGGCCCACATCCGAGAACTAGGCAGGGGATCTCCATCGATGAATAATAATAGGGCTGAAGTTGGCTGCAGGGAGTATCTGCACTTCTCACAGTTCTCAAAAGCCAATGTCTCATCTGGAACTTCTGCACTGTCCTCTTGGATAACCTCCACCGTCAGCCCACTTGACTTAGTAACTGGTGGGGTATCTCTTTGGGTTTTAAACTCTGAAGCCTCCAGAATTATCTACACAACTTGCTCTGCAGGGTGCTGGGTTGGAGAAGGGGTTGCAAGTGGTGTTTCCCAACATCAACTTGATCTGCATTTGCTTGGATGTTACTTAGGGCCAGCAAGTCCACTGGCATATAGTTACAGTCCACAACACTTTCAGGGGCCTTACAGTAGAGCAACACATTCCATTCTAATTCCTGCTCTGATCTTGTGTTAGCAGCCTTTGATACCCATGTCCCTTTTAAATCAGATGGTATGTACCATCATTCAGATTTCAGCTACTTATTCTCCAAATTGCTAAATGGGTACATTCCTTCATAACCGTCTTTGACGTTAGGATGGCAGGGTATACACAGGACACTTCCTCCTTAGAATTTGCTGGACAACCTGGACAAGATGCCACCCTCAACTGGTATGCTCAGGAATTGGGACAATACTACATCAATGGTGATCTCTTGGACACAATCTTCAAAGATCTCCTGGCAGCTGGTTAGGAGGTCTCCATCTACCACCTTGGAAAAAGGGAAGAGGTAGTGCAGCTCCTCCTGGGGTGCCTGGTTTGTGGTCACCACATTTTACTCCTAGCCTTTCCCAGTCTAGTACTTGGTACACCAGCTTCCCTTTTGGTGTGGGAGAAGCTGTTACAAACAGTGACTTTCAGCCTCTTCTGGCATTGGAAATTTTGACAAAAATCATCACAGTCTCTAAGTTATGGTCTGCCATGGTGATATTTTTTGATGCAGCCCTTACACCGTACTCTTGGTTCTGCTTGTTCTGTGCCATGTGTGATACCCTGTTAGAGTAATCATCTGTAATGATATATATGGGACATTACTGTGCATATATGAACATTTGTAAAAAAAAAAAAACTGATAGGACACTAACGTTCCTGGAGATACTGTACACAGGTAATCCTCACAGAGGGGTGGAGTTATACAGTGCAGGGTGTGATCTGTCTCTGAGGAGAGGAGCAGAGTGATTTGGTTGAAGAGTGATTCGTCCTGTCAGGAGAACTCCTGAGGGAGCAGGTAAGTGTGGGAGCTGCAGTACTGTCAGGCTCCTTACGTGCTGTGAGGTGGATCTTTCCCCATGAAGGACAGTCCTGAGGTGGCTCCTAACCTCGCATAGGGCTAGTAGTGGGCAGCAGTTGAGGGAAAAGCCCACAGGAGTAGACAGGATCCCACTGTGCGAGTTACTGACAGCCCAAAGCTTCATACAGACTACTGGAAAGGTATTATAGCTGTACACCATGACACCACATGTCAGCTGCAGATTATCACAGCAAATAGAGACTGGCCATATACAAGTGCAGACGATTAAAAAAAACTGTTTACAAGTGGATCTGTTTCACTGCAACACCCCCTTCTCATATATTCGCAGACACCGTTACAGGACAGCTGGGCCGACATCTGAGTCGGGTCCGGAATGAACCACCCAGCACAGCCCTGACTAAGCCCTAGTGTCCTGTGCAGACCTTAATGGTAGGGGTCCTTACTGTCCTACCCACTGAAAGGAACATACAGCCCAGAGTCAGCTGCAGCCTTCGTTACATCAGCTACAAGGATAGACAGCGGAGCAGTTGTTGAGAGCTGTCAGTATTGCAGGAGAAAGCATTCCGCTAGAATACAGACATAAAAAAACTACTGCACCTTGAGGAAGAAAGTCATTCTGCAGGCTGCAAGATAGTAAAAACATTGGGGGTCATTCCGAGTTGTTCGCTCGTTATTTTTTCTCGCAACGGAGAATTTAGTCGCTAATGCGCATGCGCAATGTCCGCAGTGCGACTGCACCAAGTAAATTTGCTATGCAGTTAGGTATTTTACTCACGGCATTACGAGGTTTTTTCTTCGTTCTGGTGATCGTAATGTGATTGACAGGAAGTGGGTGTTTCTGGGCGGAAACTGGACGTTTTATGGGAGTGTGAAAAAACGCTACCGTTTCTGGGAAAAACGTGGGAGTGGCTGGAGAAACGGAGGAGTGTCTGGGCGAACGCTGGGTGTGTTTGTGACGTCAAACCAGGAACGAAACTGACTGAACTTATCGCAGATGCCGAGTAAGTCTGGAGCTACTCAGAAACTGCTAAGAAGTGTCTATTCGCAATTTTGCTAATCTTTCGTTCGCAATTTTGATAAGCTAAGATACACTCCCAGTAGGCGGCGGCTTAGCGTGTGCAAAGCTGCTAAAAGCAGCTTGCGAGCGAACAACTCGGAATGAGGGCCATTATTCCACCTTTTATTTAACCCGGTGCACCATTTATATGAGAGCTCATATCAGCAGTCATTCAATTACTATTCAGTAGGCAAAAGAGACAGCACCAAGTATCTAAGGGCCTAATTCAGACCTGAACACAGCAGGAAAATCTTTAATGGGCAAAACCATGTGCAGTGCAGGTGGGCCGGGCTGCCATCAGAAGTTCTCCCCCACCCAAAAAAACCATAAAATGTATATATATATATATATATATATATATATATATATATATACAGGTTGAGTATCCCTTATCCAAAATTCAAAATCACACATTTTTGTTTCCCCTACTGAGATAATGACATATATATTATATATTATGTGTATATATAGATATATTATATCGATATATAATATAATATATATGTATATGTGTCATTATCTCAGTAGGGGAAACAAAAATGTGTGATTTTGAATTTTGGATAAGGGATACTCAACCTGTATATATATATATATATATATATATATATATACAAATTTGGTTCAATCCGGCACTCAGTAAATTATGGTCTCCTTAAATATTTGCTCTGGTGCCCTCCCTGGGTCGGTAACCCTGTAATAGCATGCAGAAAGGATGGGCGGCACTCTCCAGGCTTTAAGGTTTCAATAGTGTCCTTTAATCCTATGTTACGTTTCGGGCTTGCGCCCGTCGTCAGGGAGTGCCGCCCATCCTTTCTGCATGCTATATATATTTATATATATATATATATTAAAATAAATGTATATTATTACAAAAATCCTATCCACATAGAGTAACACCATATTATTCCCTTTGGACCATATTAAATGCACACAGTAATGCCCCAAACACAGTAATGTCACTGTCACCATATTATACCCCACACAGTAATGCCCCTGACACCATGTTATGCCCCTATCACCATATTATGACCCCCATAGTAATGCCTCTGACACCATATCATGCCCCTACATTAATACCCATGTCATCATAGTATGCCCCACAGAGTAATTATGTCAGTACTTGCTCATTGTCAGAGGTTCTCATTGTCAGGGGTTCTGCTCATTGTCAGGGGTTCTGCTTGTTAGGGGTTCTGCTTGTTGTCAGGGGATTTCTCTCCCTCCCCGGCTGCTGCTCATGCTGCTGTCCATCCCGGCATATCCACCACCACCAGCATCGCTCTATTGAAACTGTCCCTCCCAAAATGGCTGCCACCTCAGAGGAGACAGATATTAAAGATTCTAGATTGCCAACTCTAGTATCTTTAAAATCTGTCTCCTCTGAAGCGGCGGCCATATTGGAATCTACATTTTTAACAGAGCTATGCGGATGTACGGGTACGGGAGGCGCGCGGCGGCATGAGCAGCCAGGGCCCTCTCTTCTCCGTCAGAGAGGCTGAGCCTGGGACAGCAGTGCCCCCAGCACCCCCTTGATGGTGACCTTGTAGGTGGGACAGATATAACATGTGCAGAGAGAGTTAGATTTGGGTGGGTTATTTTGTTTCTGTGCAGGGTAAATACTGGCTGCTTTATTTTTACACTGCAAATTATGATTTCAGTTTGAACACACCCCACCCAAATCTAAAGGGGGTACACACGGAGAGATCCATGCTTAAATTCTAAGCAATCTGACTAGATTGCTTAGAAGTGAAGCATGGATCTCTCCGTGTGTATGCTTCACAGGTACTAGACTGGCTAGCATGCAGGCACAATCTAGCACATCGCTCATTTCATCGCTGGGTGAAATCATGCCACCCAACCTTGTTAAAAATCCAAAGGGGGACCCTGGCGTGATCTGTGAGCTGCTAGCCTGCCCCCTATCCCTCTGTCACCTGTGAATAAATGCTGTGTGCATGCCGTGTCTATTCACCGCTGGGCAGCAGTGACAGGAGCCTTCCAACTGCCACCCCATCCCCCCTACACCGCTGGACAGTCCCAAAAAAACGTGACTGTCCCACAAAAATCAGGACTGTTTGGAGGTATGGTGAAATGAGCGGCTCCTCCTTCCCTCCATCGCGCTGTGTGTGGGGGAGAGATATTTGTTGAGCATTCTGTGCTAGATCGCTTAGCACACATCTCTGGGAGAAATCTCCCCGTCTGTACTGGCCTCAATTCTCTCTGCACATGTTACATCTGCCCCCCCCCATCCCCCTGCAGTGCACATGGTTTCGCCCATTAGCTAACCAAGTTGCTGCTGCGATCAGGTCTGAATTAGGCTCTATGGGGGTCATTCCGAGTTGTTCGATCATTGCCGATTTTCGCAACAGCGCAATTAAGGCAAAAATGCGCATGCGCATGCTTCGCAGTGCGCATGCGGTTAGTATTTTAACACAAAACTTAGTAGATTTACTCACGTCCGAACGAAGATTTTTTATCGTTGAAGTGATCGTAGTGTGATTGACAGGAAGTGGGTGTTTCTCGGCGGAAACTGGCCGTTTTCTGGGAATGTGCGGAAAAATGCAGGCATGTGAGGGAAAAATGCAGGAGTGTCTGGAGAAACGGGGGAGTGGCTGGGTGAACGCTGGGCGTGTGTGTGACGTCAAACCAGGAACGAAACTGACTGAACTGATCGCTATTTGTAAGTCTCGAGCTACTCAGAAACTGCTAAGAAATTTCTATTCACAATTCTGCGAATCTTTCGTTCGCTATTCTGCTAAGCTAAGATACACTCCCAGAGGGTGGCGGCCTAGCGTTTGCTAAAAGCAGCTAGCGAGCGAACAACTCGGAATTACCCCCTATGTACACTGACTGTAAGGGACATAGGGGGTCATTCCGAGTTGATCGCTAGCTGCTGTTCGTAGTGCAGCAATCAGGCAAAAAAAAATCAGCATTCCAGCGCAGCACCGCAATGCGCACGCTTGTCGTACGGGTACAAAGCGCTTTGTGCTTTTGCTATGGTTCTAAGAAAGATTCCTTTCGCACCGCTGAATGCTGGAAGATTGACATGAAGTGGGCGTTTCTGGGTGGCAACTGACCGTTTTTAGGGTGTGTTTGTAAAAACGCAGGCGTGTCTGAAAAAACGCAGGCATTCGCTTGGCGGGTGTCTGACGTCTAAAGCCGTCCCTCCATCGTTAGAATCAACGCACACGAGGAGTAACTACAGGGCTGGTCTTGTTTTGCACAAAATGTTTTTGCAGGCGCTCTGCTGCACAAGCGTTCGCACTCCTGCAAAGCGAAAATACACTCCCCCCGTGGGCGGTGACAATGCGTTTGCATGGCTGCTAAAAGCAGACAGCGAGCGATCAACTCGGAATGAGGGCAATAATAAACTAATTGCTAGCAATAGTTGCATGCCTGCTAAACCGAAGGTAAAAGCAGGATTCTAAATAGAATCTAATCTTAAAACAGTGTTTAAGGTTATCAACTAAATCATTTAAAGACAGCAGCACAAAGTGACACTTTAAGAGTGATGTAAATGTAATGTTATTTATAATGTACAGATGGAGCCTCTCATCTAGTGTGGCTCCATCACAAACGTGCAACTGTTGGCAGGACTAGGCGATCCAGCTACGAGAGTGCACAGAGACGCTCCCATTTAAGTGAATGGTGCGCGTGTGCATCTCTGTTTCATTTCATTCTCTGAGATGTTGTCATAGTTATATTCTAAAGAAAAACGCTGTGATCGTATGGTACAGAGTCTGCCGGAAAACAAACTTTTATTTCAGGTGTTTCAAGTAGCTGTCAGGAGCGACATTTCTCTCTAAGTTTCCAGTGTAATAAAACTGTACTTTTTGTTTGGTGTGTACTACTGTTATAAGATTGGAGAATAATACAGTGTATTCATCAGAATATTGTTAGTTTGTAATCAAGTTTAATCTTCAAAGGACATCCAGCGTGAGGATACTGGGTTTATATGCACTTATTATGGGAGCAGCCTTCAGAAAGGCCGTCCTTTACAGCTCAGTTACCCCAGTGCCCGATACGGGTCGGGAATCACACAGTAAGGACACAATAACAAGGTAAAAAACGCACCTTTATTTTCATACACACTAATTATACAGGAAAATCCGTAACCACACTTTGTGCAATATATACAGGTAGCATTAATAACAATTACAGTTAAGATTATATCAGAGAAAGAACCACACAAAAGCAACAACTCCTGCCCCTACACAGTCACTAGCCACCTCAGGGAATACTTGCGTTTGGCGACTCCTGGTGGGTGCTGGTTGTTGGAAGGGTCGATGGTGTCTGTCTTGCTGATCCCAGCTGCATGGCCTGTGTCCTCTACCCACCAGATGTAGAGCATGCTGACTAGTCACCCGGCTCCAGCCGGCACACCAGTCACACACCTGGGACAGCTCCCGATGGAGCAAATGCTTAGCTGCATATACTGGGCCCTCTCCGCAGAGCCAGGTCTCCAGACAAACGGGCTGACAGGATCTCTCGACCCCTGGCCTCATTCCAAAACCTCACAAGGCAGGAGCTTCACTCAACTGACTATAAAAGCCCTTTCCGCGTGACCTTTTAAAACTTCTGATGCTGGTAAAGATAGGAGACAATTCTTTCTCTGGGATTGGTTGGCTCTTGAATCCCAGAATGTACATGTCCACAGAGTTCTGTGCAGGTATTGGCTGGTTCTTGAATCCAAGAAATGTAAAACGTCCCTTGAGCAGCTTGGCTCCCTGCTGGGCTGGTGCCTGGGGGTCTGGAAAGGGCTCTGGTAGAACAAAGCCAGGTAACTATGCTGATAAGGAGGTAGATCAAATTGGTATACGAAAAATGAGTCTTGATTAACCCCGTGTAGTCATTTGTGATGTCACAAGCCCTTTAGCTGACTGCTGTTTCCTGTGAAGGAGGGCTGCAACAGAGGGGGTGTCAGCCTTGCACTTCCTGTTTATCACACAGCCAGATGTCAACAAGCCCTTGTACCCATTCAATAAACAGTACATTAATGTGACAGACACATATCAGGCTCAAAAAGTGTTTAACCTAGGTTAAATTCAGGCACAAAAATGGGGTGATGTTCTAATTTAGCTGCTGCTACAAAGACAGGATTAGTCAGTCCTGTGTACTAACTGAGAACAACAAACAAAGAAATGGAATGCAGCGCTTAGATATAAAAATAATATAAATAGATTTGTATATAGGAGTATCTTAAAAAAAAAAAGCTTGTGGAGATGAATGGATTGAAAGTGAAAAACAATCGATTTAATAGAACAATTGACAATACAGACAATATACTGAAATTTGTGCTGATTAAAAAATTAAAAACAACCAGAACCACCACAAAGGCTGCTGTGATAGTAATGTCCGTTCCTTAATTTTGTTGGACTTTAAGTTGGATAGGTGCAGATGGATAAATGAAGGGCTGATGGTACAGTCCTTAAATAACATTACCACTGTAATAGCCGCTGGAGGAAGAAGTCCCATAGGAGAAGACCCTTTTTAAATGGGTGAAGTCGCTGGGGACCTGAATCCTCACCAGGTTTGCGGTGGCCTCAATGCTGAGTGGATGGACAGTGGTGCCAAATGGTGATGGTATTCATCAATTGCATCTGCACAAAACTGTGGAGGTCCGATAAAGGTCCGGATACAACAGGAGCAGCGTCCAAATAAAT
The DNA here is from genome assembly GCF_028390025.1 of Pseudophryne corroboree. NCBI lineage: Eukaryota > Metazoa > Chordata > Amphibia > Anura > Myobatrachidae > Pseudophryne > Pseudophryne corroboree. The sequence continues at coordinate 10,094,981 of NC_086446.1, forward strand.
GGTGGACAATCTGGAATAACACTGACGCGTTTCACTGCAGAACCTGCAGCTTTTTCAAAGGTGAACTGGCAGTTCTAAAGGCTTCATATTTATACCCTTAATAGCTGCTAATCAGCCCGCACCTGTTCAATCCATTCATCTCAATTAGCTCACTTTCTCCACAAAACATATATGTACATAGATATAAACTATACTGATTCAAATAAAATACAGACTCTTCACAAATATATCGAATTTTAAGTGTAGTTTTATATTAAAAAGAAGACAGTTTACAAATTACTTCTGGGTTAGATAAAAAGAGCGATCATGTGACTCTGTCTATAGGAACAAAATCAATTCCTGGGTCAAGTAGCACTGTTGCTTAGCAACATGATGCAGAACCTCCGTTAAGCATCATAGAGGGCATAATACACTGCTCAAAAAAATAAAGGGAACACTTAAACAACACAATGTAACTCCAAGTCAATCACACTTCTGTGAAATCAAACTGCCCACTTAGGAAGCAACACTGATTGACAATCAATTTCACATGCTGTTGTGCAAATGGAATAGACAACAGGTGGAAATTATAGGCAATTAGCAAGACACCCCCAATAAAGGAGTTGTTCTGCAGGTGATGACCACAGACCACTTCTCAGCTCCTATGCTTTCTGGCTGATGTTTTGGTCACTTTTGAAAGCTGGTGGTGCTTTCACTCTAGTGGTAGCATGAGACGGAGTCTACAACCCACACAAGTGGCTCAGGTAGTGCAGCTCATCCAGGATGGCACATCAATGCGAGCTGTGGCAAGAAGGTTTGCTGTGTCTGTCAGCGTAGTGTCCAGAGCATGGAGGCGCTACCAGGAGACATGCCAGTACCTCAGGAGACGTGGATGAGGCTGTAAGAGAGGGCAACAACCCAGCAGCAGGACCGCTACCTCTGCCTTTGTGCAAGGAGGAACAGGAGGAGCACTGCCAGAGCCCTGCAAAATGACCTCCAGCAAGCCACAAATGTGCATGTGTCTACTCAAACGATCAGAAACAGACTCCATGAGGGTGGTATGAGGGCCTGACGTCCACAGGTGGGGGTTGTGCTTACAGCCCAACACCGTGCAGGACGTTTGGCATTTGCCAGAGAACACCAAGATTGGCAAATTCGCCACTGGCACCCTGTGCTCTTCACAGATGAAAGCAGGTTCTCACTGAGCACATGTGACAGACATGACAGAGTCTGAAGACGCCAAGGAGAACGTTCTGCTGCTTGCAACATCCTCCAGCATGACCGGTTTGGCCGTGGGTCAGTAATGGTGTGGGGTGGCATTTCTTTGGGGGGCCGCACAGCCCTCCATGTGCTCGCCAGAGGTAGCCTGACTGCCATTAGGTACCGAGATGAGATCCTCAGACCCCTTGTGAGACCATATGCTTGTGCGGTTGGCCCTGGGTTCCTCCTAATGCAAGACAATGCTAGACCTCATGTGGCTGGAGTGTGTCAGCAGTTCCTGCAAGACGAAGGCATTGATGCTATGGACTGGCCCGCCCATTCCCCAGACCTGAATCCAATTGAGCACATCTGGGACATCATGTCTCGCTCCATCCACCAACGCCACATTGCACCACAGACTGTCCAGGAGTTGGCGGATGCTTTAGTCCAGGTCTGGGAGGAGATCCCTCAGGAGACCATCCGCCACCTCATTAGGAGCATGCCCAGGCGTTGTAGGGAGGTCATACAGGCACGTGGAGGCCACACACACTACTGAGCCTCATTTTGACTTGTTTTAAGAACATTACATCAAAGTTGGATCAGCCTGTAGTGTGTTTTTCCACTTTAGTTTTGAGGGTGACTCCAAATCCAGACCTCCATGGGTTAATAAATTTGATTTCCATTGATAATTTTTGTGTGATTTTGTTGTCAGCACATTCAAATATGTAAAGAACAAAGTATTTAATAAGAATATTTCATTCATTCAGATCTAGGATGTGTTATTTTAGTGTTCCCTTTATTTTTTTGAGCAGTGTATATATTGCGCCCTCTTGGTGATACTAATAGCATTTTGTCTCGCTACCACTCTTAAGGCCCAACACAATTTTTCTCAATTATAACTTCAGCAAAATAAATGTACTGAGTATTAAGCAGTAAACATAATACCCTATTATAACAACAAATACTAATATTAAAAACCAATAAAAAACAATAGGGGAGGGGGCAGGAAACTGAAAAGGAGGGTTGCCCTATCTTAAGTGGTGGACACAAGGCTCTGGAAAAAAGAGTTTCAGACCTTATATCAAATTATCATGTTCAGTTCTACTGACTCATTGAGTCCTTCTGGAAATATGCTATTCATCTTAAACAGCTATAGAGCCTTTTGTATACATAACTTTTTGTATTTATCCCCTCCTCGTAGGGTCTTTGGAATGTGTTCTATACCGATCAATTTCAGACACGCTGGATTCCCTTGGTGGTGGTCACTGAAATGTTTAGGAACACTATGGGTCTGAACCCTTTTCAGAATATTCCTGCGGTGTTCTAAGAAGCGAGTTTTTAAAGAACGAGTAGTATGACCTATATATTTCTTGTTACAACCACAGATCAACATGTAAATTACATAGGAAGTTTCACAATTAATGAAATGTTTAATTTCATATGTTTTGTCGTGGTCATCTAACTGAATTTTATGGGTCCTATTTTGAATGAAGTCACAGGTTATACATCTGTTTTTCCCGCACCTATGGCACCCTTTAGCTTTTTTCAACCAGCCACCGTTGTCCGTACTCCCACTGGCGGGCATCGAGGCCGGTTTAAGGTGACTGGGTGCTAATAGATTTTTCAGAGATTGATTCTTTTTAAAAATGAACCTAGGATCTTGAGGCAGAAAGGAGGAGAGATGAGCATCTTGCCTCAAGATGTTAAAGTTCCGGGAAACAATATTCTGGATCTCAGAATGGCAGTTGTTAAAGGTGGAAATGAAAGCCACCTCTTCTTCAGGGTGAATTTGGCCTTCTTGTCTCTTTTGGTGGAACTTAGTAGGTGGCTTCTATCTAGCTTTTTTACGTCATCTAATGCATTCCTAAGCAGTGATTCAGGATAACCTCTTACAATGAAGGAATGGAACATCTGTTTGGCTCAGGGATATATTCCATGATAGGCATAACAGGATTTTAATACCTACCGGTAAATCCTTTTCTCCTAGTCCATAGAGGATGCTGGGGTCCACTTATTGACCATGGGGTGCAGACGGTTCCACATGAGCCATGGGCACTCTTTAAGACTTCAATGGGTGTGAAGAACTGGCTCCTCCCTCTATGCCCCTCCTCCAGACTTCAGTTATAGGAACTGTGCCCAGGGAGACGAACATTTCGAGGAAAGGATTTACTTTAATACTAGTGCTGAGATACATACCAGCTCACACCTCAACCATGCCGCACACATAGCAATCAACATAACACACGCCAACTTGTGTATAACTAAACTGCAGGTAAAGTACGCACTGGGACGGGCGCCCAGCATCCTCTACAGACTAGGAGAAAAGGATTTACCGGTAGGTATTAAAATCCTGTTTTCTCATACGTCCTAGAGGATGCTGGGGTCCACTTCATGAACATGGGGTTTATACCAAAGCTCCAGTACGGGCGGGAGAGTGAGGATGACCCTGCAGCACCGATTGACCAAACTTGAGGTCTTCATCGGCCAAGGTATCAAACTTGTAGAATTTTGCAAACGTGTTTGACCCCGACCAAGTAGCTGCTCGGCAAAGTTGTAATGCCGAGTCTCCCCGGGCAGCCGCCCAGGATGAGCCCACCTTCCTAGTGGAATGGGCCTTCACTGACTTCGGCAACGGCAATCCAGCTGTAGTATTAGCTTGCTGAATCGTACTTCTGATCCAACGTCCAATAGCCTGCTTGGAAGCAGGACACCCAATCTTGTTGGGAGCATACAGGACAAACAAAGACTCTGTTTTCCGAATTCGAGCTGTTCTAGCGACATAAATCTTCAAAGCTCTAACCACATCTAGAGACTTTGACTCACTGAACGTGTCAGTAACCACTGGCACCACAGGGTGGTTTATGTGGAAAGAAGAAACCACCTTTGGAAGAAAATGTTGGCGAGTTCGCAACTTTGCCCTATCTTCATGGAAAATCAGGTAAGGGCTCTTGTGAGACAAGGCCCCCAATTCAGACACTCGCCATGCGGATGCCAATGCCAAAAGCATCACCACTTTCCAAGTGAGAAACTTCAACTCTATCTCTCGTAGAGGCTCAAACCAATCCAATTTAAGGAACTGCAACACCACATTAAGGTTCCATGGTGCCACTGGAGGCACAAAAGGAGGCTGGATGTGCAGAACCCCTTTCACGAAGGTCTGAACCTCTGGAAGAGAGGCCAATTGTTTTTGGAAGAACACTGACAAGGCCGAAATCTGGACCTCGATTGACCCCAATCGGAGGCCTGCCTCCACACCAGCCTGCAGAAAAATGGAGAAAACGTGCCAAGTGAAACTCTTCCGTAGGAGCCTTCTTGGATTCACACCAAGACACATACTTTCTCCAAATATGTTGGTAATGTTTCGACGTTACTCCTTTCCTGGCCTGAATAAGTGTGGGAATGACTTCTTTCGGAATACCCTTACGGGCTAGGATCCAGCGCTCAACAGCCATGCCATCAAACGTAGCCGCGGTAAGTCCTGATACATGCACGGCCCCTGCTGCAGCAGGTCCTCGCGAAGAGGAAGAGGCCTAGGATCTTCTATGAGCAACTCCTGAAGATCTGGGTACCAAGCCCTCCTTGGCCAGTCTGGGGCAATGAAGACTGCTCGAACCCTTGTTCTTCTTAGGATCCTGAGAACTTTTGGGATCAGCAGAAGTGGAGGGAAGACATACACTGACTGGAATACCCACTGGGTCACTAGCGCATCCACTGCTATTGCTTGAGGGTCTCTCGACCTGGAACAATATTTCTGAAGCTTCTTGTTGAGACGAGATGCCATCATGTCTACTTGAGGAACTCCCCAAAGACTTGTCACCTCTGCGAAGACTTCTTGGTGGAGGCCCCACTCTCCTGGATGGAGATCGTGTCTGCTGAGGAAGTCTGCTTCCCAGTTGTCAATGAAAATTGCTGACAGAGCTTTTGCATGCCTTTCTGCCCAGAGGAGGATCTTTGTCACCTCTGCCATTGCTGCACTGCCTGTTTATGTACGCGACTGCTGTTACATTGTCCGACTGGATCTGCATGGGATGATCTTGAAGAAGATGTACCGCTTGTCGGAGGCCGTTGTAAATGGCTCTCAATTCCAGCACGTTTATGTGAAGGCAGGCTTCCTGACTTGACCATTTTCCTTGGAAGCTTTCCCCCTGAGTGCCAGCTCCCCAGCCTCGGAGACTTGCATCCGTGGTTACCAGGACCCTGTCCTGAATCCCGAATCTGCGTCCCTCTAGTAGGTGCGGACTGGCTAGCCACCACAGGAGTGAAATCCTGGCTTTTGACGACAGGACTATTTTTCGGTGCATGTGAAGGTGGGATCCCGACCACTTATCCAACAGGTCCCACTGGAATACTCTGGCATGGAACCTGCCAAACTGTATGGCCTCGTAAGCCGGCACAATCTTCCCCAACAACCGAATACACTGGATGGTTTCAATAATTGTTTTACCATTTTCTGGATTTCCAGAGCCTTTTCCACCGGAAGTAATACTCTCTGAACTTCCGTGTCCAGAATCATCCCGAGAAAAGACAATCTTGTTGTTGGTTCCAATTGTGACTTTGGATAATTTATGATCCAGCCGTGTTGTTGGAGTATCGACAGGGAGAGCGTGATGTTTTGTAACAGCTGCTCCCTGGATCTCGCCTTTATCAGGAGATCATCCAGATAAGAAATTATATTGACTCCTTTTTGACGGAGGACCATCATCTCCGCCATCACCTTGGTGAATACCCTCGGCGCTGTGGAGATATCGAAAGGTAATGTCTGGAACTGGTAATGGCAATCCTGAACCGCAAATCTCAGATAGGCCTGGAGAGGAGAATAAATGAGAACATGCAGGTAAGCATCATTGATGTCTACCGACACCATGTAATCCCCCTCCTCCAGACTGGAAATCACTGCCCGGAGTGATTCCATCTTGAACTTGAACCGTTTCAAGTAGAGATTCAAATTTATTTAGGTTCAGGATCGGACTGACTGAGCCGTCCGGCTTCGGAACTACAAAGAGGCTTGAATAAAACCCCTCCCCTTGTTGTGGCAAAGGCACCAGGACTACGACCTGGTCCTGACATAATTTTTGGATTACCGCAGTTACTGCTTCTCTTTCTGGAAGAGAAGCTGGTAAGGTTTATTTGAAAAATCGGCATGGGGGAACGTCTTGAAACTCCAGCTTGTATCCCTGGGATACTATTTGCAATACCCAGGGATCCAGGCCAGACAGAATACAACCTTGGCTGAACAGTTTGAGACGTGCCCCCACCCGAGCGGCCTCCCGCAAGGGAGTTCCAGCGTCATGCTGAAGATTTGGCAGAAGTAGGGGTAGACTTCTGCTCCTGGGAACCTGGAGCCGCTGTGGGCTTCTTTCCCCTTCCTCTTCCCCTTCCTGCAAAGAAGGGGGAACCTCTCGCTCTTTTGTATTTATTGGGCCGAAAGGACTGCATGTGTGTGTGATAGGTCTTTTTTGCCGGTGCAGCTGCAGAGGGCAAAAACGTTGACTTACCTGCGGTAACCGCCGATCCTAACGCATCCAGACCATCGCCAAATAAGGTCTCACCTTTATATGGGAGAGCCTCCATGTTTCTTTTGGAATCCGCCACCGCGTTCCACTGGCGAATCCACAATGCCCGCCTAGCTGATACTGCCATGGTAGCGGCTTGTGAACTCAAGAGTCCAATATCTGTCATCGCTTCTAGCATGTAGGCGGCAGCGTTTTTGATATACCCTAACTTAAGGAGTATCTCATCTTTATCAACCGTGTCAATTTCTGATGACACGCTGTCTGACCATTTTTCAATAGCGCGACTGACCCACGTGCAGGCAATAGTGGGTCTGAGCAGTGTACCATTGGCTACATAAATGGATTTCAATGTAGTTTCCATCTTACGGTCTGCCGGCTCTTTTAGTGAAGCCGTGCCAGGTGCAGGTAGAATTACCTTCTTTGTCAACCTGGATAGTGCACTGTCTAACACAGGGGGCGATTCCCATTTTTTCCTGTCCTCTGCTGGGAAAGGGTAAGCTACCTGAATCCGCTTAGGAATATGAATTTTTCTCAGGATTCACCCACATCCCTGCAAAGAGAGCATTTAGCTCGTGGGAAGGAGGGAACGTGACTTTGGATTTCTTTTCCTTACATAAATAAGCCTTCTCCTGAGGTACAGGCGAGGCTTCTGTAACTTCCAACACGTCCCTTATAGCCACAATCATATATTGTATATTTTTTTGCCAATTTATGATCTATTTCTCTAGAGTCACTATCGTCGACACAAGAATCAGAGTCCGTGTCGGTATCAGTATACACAAATGGTCTCCTATGTGACCCAGGGGGGGCCGCCTGCAGAAGGAAGAACTGAGTCCTGAAAAATCACATCTTCCACAGATTTTCTCCAGCACTCAGCATGAGATTCAGACTTATCTAATCTTCTATTGATATGATGCATACTATCACGTATTTCTTTCACCCATGCAGGCTCTTGGTGTGCCGGCAGCGCCACCACATTACAACTCTCTGTCCCTAAATTGCCTTCCTCCGGGGAAGAACTCCCTGCCTCAGACATGCCTCACGCGTGTACAGCACACACTCACAGACACACTGGGAGTTATAAGGGGACAGACCCACAGCAAAATCTGTCAGAGGGACACAGTATAGGAGCAGCCAGTTCACAACCCCAGTGCCAGTATGTAATGTCTGTGAACACAGAATGCCCACAGACAACAGCGCTATTACACAGTAATTCACACTTGTAATGCACCACAAAACGCTTTGTGCCCCCCTTATTTGCGGTATCCGTTCACATGGTCGACCATGTTATGGTCGACAGTTATTAGGTCGACCACTATTGGTCGACATTGACATGGTCGACATGGACACATGGTCGACACATGAAAAAGGTCGACACATGAAAAGGTCGACATGAGTTTTTTAACTTTTTTTCTTTTGGGGAACTTTTCCATACTTGCGATCCACGTGGACTACGACTGGAACGGTAATCTGTGCCGAGCGAAGCGGTAGCGGAGCGAAGGCACCATGCCCGAAGCATGGCGAGCGAAGCGGTGCACTAATTGGGGTTCCCAGTCACTTTACGCAAAAAACGACACCAAAAAAGTAAAAAAACTCATGTCGACCTTTTCATGTGTCGACCTTTCATGTGTCGACCATTTTCATGTGTCGACCATGTGTCCATGTCGACCTAATGACTGTCGACCATAACATGGTCAACCATTCATACCGGAACCCTTATTTGCACCCTGTACTTATTGCCAGAAGTGGAGGAAAGGCCCAGCGTTGTCTCTGCAGCTGAGGAGAGAGAGGAAATGGCGCTGAGCAGTGTGCTGGCTGCCTGAGGAAGAAACTCCGCCGCCGCAAATGGCGCTTTTTTCACTCAGCAAGGTCTGTTATTATTTATACTGGCGGGGGTAGGGCTGTGCCAGCGGCATCTTTTGCCCCCTTTGCACCAGTTTAAGGTAATATTTTGCTGCCCAGGGCACCCCCCCTCCCTACGCCCTGCACCCTGCAGTGCTCTGTGTGTGTGGGCAGCAATGGTGCGCTGCGCTCCCGCCAGCCGTGGCGTACCTCAGCCATCACTTTAGTTGCTAGAAGATCTATCTTCTCATACTTACCTGTCTTCAGACTGCTGGCTTTGCGAGGGGGGTGACGGCGTGCTGTGGGAGTGAGCATCTAGGCACAGCTAGCGTTCAGTTCCCTTCAGGAGCTAATGGTGTCCTGTCAGCCAGAAGCAGAGCCATGAAACTCTTCAGGAAGTTGGTTCTGCTTCTGCCCCCTCAGTCCCACGAAGCAGGGAGTCTGTTGCCAGTTCTCCGTGAAAATAAAAAACCTAACATAAGTCTGTTTCAGAGAAACTCAGTAGAGCTCTCAGAGTGCATCCAGTCTGCCTGGGCACATTTCTAAAACTGAAGTCTGGAGGAGGAGCATAGCGGGAGGAGCCAGTTCTCACCCATTGAAAAGTCTTAAAGAGTGCCCATGGCTCCTGCGGAACCGTCTCTACCCCATGGTCAATAAGTGGACCCCAGCATCCTCTAGGACGTATGAGAAAACCTATATATACGCAGGACTATTTCCCACCGCAGGCACACATCTGGTACCTAGCAAAATCAGTATCACCTACTTGGATTGTTCAGTATAACATCATATTCTTGTCCAACATACAGTCCTGTTATGTTCGCTGCATACAGTAGTACGGGGTATACAGCTCAGATGCGAATATCAGCCGGGTGTTATAAAGGATAACATACCATTATCTCCGGCATTCTGCCATCACTGCTGAAGCGCAGTGTCATACGCCAGAGGCGGCGTTCGCCGCGCTTACCCCTGCGTGCTTGCTGGTCTGTGTTGCGGCCTCCGCCTTCAGTGGTCCACGGGCTCCGGCGTCTGGCTGGCGCGGCTCCCGGCGGTTCTCCAGGGCAGGGGCGCCGCCATGACACCCGGCATCACGTGGGCGTGGAGCAGGTGATGTCATCAGACTGTTCCGCCAATCCAGCGGAGGCGGGAGATTCAAAGTCAGACGCCGGGCAGAGCCTCGGTGCCTGAGTATCGTCTCTTTTCTGAAGTGTATGCCAGAGCTCCCGTACGCAGTGTGTCTCCCAGCAGCTATACTCCTTTGCACCTAGCATTCAGGGTGCCTTCCTGCAGCACAGTCTCCAGTGATCCGAGCAACTAGTGTGTTCCTCTGCAGTGCAGTTGCCAGCGCTCCCTGGATTCAGCAAGGCCTGCGGGCCGTACCAACCTTAGTGCTTCCAGCGTTCAGTGTCATCTACCATCGCTCACAAGTTCTTCATTCATCAGTGTCTTTAAAACATCTTTCACCAATTCTTCAGTGTCATTTACCATCGCTCACAAGTTCTTCATTCATCAGTGTCTTTAAAACATCTTTCACCAATTCTTCAGTGTCATTTACCATCGCTCACAAGTTCTTCATTCATCTGTGTCTTTAAACATCGCTCACAAAATCTTCAGTGTCCTTCATCATTGCTCATGAATTCTTCAGTAACTTTTTGACATTGCCTACAAGTTCACGTTCTTTCATGTGCCGCTGTATTGCTCCCTTTCATTAATAAAGTTCCTCAGCATTCTTTTACCAAACCTAACTAATAGAGTCTTGTATGAGGAAATCCTATATCCGACCATCCCTGCTCCGACCCTCATGTGGTTCCTATTCCCGACCATCGGAAGAACCCCCAAGTCCACAACATCCCCAACCCAGGTCAGTGACAGTATACTCAGGCCACATGGACCCGGGGGATCGGAACCCAGGGGCAAGCGCCATCCAGGATCTGGTTTCCCGAGTTCAAAGTCAGGAGGCGGCACAAAGCCAAGTGATGCAGTATCTCCAGGAGTTATCTGGTCGGCTGGATCAAATTCAGGCTTCTCTGGCTTCAGTAGTCCCGGCTCCAGCTCCAGTACCCGCTTCAGTAGTTGTCCCTGGTAATGTTCAATCCCTGTCTGGAACCAGGTCACGCCTTCAGCTCCCCACTCCCTCTCACTATAACGGGAATCCAAAGAATTGCCATGGTTTTCTCAACCAATGCGAGGTACATTTTGAACTTCTCTCACACAACTTCCCCACAGACCGATCCAAGGAAGCATACATTATTTCCTTGCTTGAAGGTTCAGCGTTGGATTGGGTGTCTCCGTTATGGGAGCGTTCTGACCCGTTGGTGTCCAGTTACACCAACTTTATCACGTCATTCCGTAGGATCTTCGATGAGCCCGGCAGAACGACCGCTGCTTCTTCGGATTTGCTCCGAGTCCGACAAGGCTCCTGTTCAGTGGGACAGTATGTGATTCATTTCCAAACCATAGCTTCGGAACTGCGCTGGAATAATGATGCTCTCCGGGCCGCTTTCTGGAATGGGCTCTCTGACCATCTAAAGGACAAACTGATCACTAGGGACTCGCCAGATTCCTTAGAAGAGTTGATCTCACTCTGTGTAAAGGTGGATCTTCGTATGCAGGAATGAGGTGGTGAACGTAGTCGGACTGAAAAATCCAGAGTCCGGTCTCTCCCGACTAAGCAAACGATCACTCCAGACGAACCTATGCAAATTAATCGATCTCGGCTGTCTCCGGAAGAACGACAGCGCCGTCGTGAGGGTAGACTCTGTCTCTACTGTGGAGCTGCGGATCACTTTCTCAAGTTTTGTAAGTCCCGTCTGGGAAACGGGCAGTCCTAGCTTGTTCCGGAGGAGTCGAGTTAGGGGTTACATCTAAACCTTCTCCGACAGTGGACTGTTTACTCTCCGTGTCCTTGTTTTCTGGGTCTTTAGCCAAACTGTCACACACCAGAGGCGGCGTTCGCCGCGCTTACCCCTGCGTGTCTGCTGGTCGGTGTTGCGGCCTCTGCCTTCGGTGGGCCACGGGCTCCGGCGTCTGGTTGGCGCGGCTACCGGCGGTTCTCCGGGGCATGGGCACCGCCATGACACCCGGCATCACGTGGACGGGGGGCAGGTGACGTCATCAGACTGCTCCACCAATCCAGTGCTGGCAGGAGATTCAAAGTCAGACGCCGGACAGAGCTTCAGTGCCTGAGTATCGTCTTTCCCTGACGTAGATGCCAGTGCTCTTGTTCCCGGCAAGGATTTCTGCAGTTGTACTCCAGTATCTCCGGCATTTCCAGCGGCCAGTTCGCTACACCGGCTCCAGTGTATTCAGCGGCCGGTAATCTCTCTGCGTACCAGTCATCCGTGTTCCTAGTAATCAGCGTCTCAAGCCTCCGTTCTCAAATTCCGCAAATCCAACAGAATCTCAAGTCTCCGTTCTCAAGTTCCACAAATACAACAGCGTCTCAGTCTCCGTTCACAAGTTCTACAAATTCACAGCGTCTAAAACCCCTGCACTTCAATTCCTCACATCATCAGCGTCTCAGTCTCCGTTCTCAAGTTCTACGAATCCACAGCGTCTAAAACCCCTGCACTTCAGTTTCTCACATCATCAGCGTCTCAATCTCCGTTCTCAAGTATTACAAATCCACAGCATCTAAAACCCCTGCACTTCAGTTTCTCACATCATCAGCGTCTCTGTCACCACTCACAAGTTCTTCAACCATCTGTGCTGTTAATCATCATTCATAAGCTCCATAAGTTATCAGTGACTTTCAAACATCACCCACAGTTTCTTCAATTACCAGCATCCCCAATACTGCTTGCTAAACCCTTCAGTGGGTCTGGACATTTCCTCATTTATTCCTTTTTGGCATTTGACTTTAAGTTGTTTTCCTTTGCAGTAAAGCTCCTTAATATTTCATCAAACTCCACTGTCAGCGTCCTGTATGAGGAAATCCTATATCAGGCCTTCCCTTTTCCAGCTCAGTTGTGGTTCCTCTTCCCAACCATCGGAAGAATCCCCGAGTTCACAACACCCTCAGTCTAGGCCAGTGACAGTATACTCAGGCCACATGGACCCGGGGAATCGGAACCTAGAGGCAAGCGCCATGCAGGACCTAGTTTCCCGAGTACAGAGTCAGGAAGCAGCACAGAATCAGGTGATGCATTATCTCCAGGAGTTATCTGGTCGGCTGGATCAAATCCAGACTTCGCTGGCTTCAGTGGTACCAGCTCCAGTTCCAGTATCCGCTCCAGTGGTTGTCTCTGGCAATGTCTCTTCCTTGTCTGGAACCAGGTCACGCCTTCAGCTTCCCACTCCTCCTCGTTATAACGGGAATCCGAAAAATTGCCGTGGATTCCTCAATCAGTGTGAGGTACATTTCGAACTCCTCTCACACAACTTTCCTACTGATCGGTCTAAAGTGGCATACATTATCTCATTACTTGAGGGTTCAGCGTTGGAGTGGGTGTCACCGTTGTGGGAGCGATCAGATCCGTTAGTTTCCAGTTATACTAACTTCTTGGCGTCATTCCGAAGGATCTTTGATGAGCCTGGCAGGATGACTGCTGCCTCAGCTGACTTGCTCCGAGTTCGACAAGGTTCTCGTACAGTGGGACAGTACGTAATTCACTTTCAAACTATAGCTTCTGAACTGAGCTGGAATAATGATGCCCTTCGGGCTGCTTTTTGGAATGGGCTCTCGGATCGTTTAAAAGACGAATTGATTACTAGAGATCTGCCAGATTCCTTGGAACAGTTGATCTAATTCTGTGTAAAGGTGGATCTTCGTATGCAGGAACGAGGTGGTGAACGTAGTCGTTCTGACCGGTCGAGGCTCCGATCTCTTCCTTCTAAGCAGACAGTCAATTCCAGTCCAGACGAACCCATGCAGATTAATCGGTCTCGGCTGTCCCCAGAAGAGCGTCAGCGTCGGCGTGAGGGTAGACTCTGTCTCTACTGTGGAGCCGCGGATCATTTCCTCAAGTCTTGCAAGTCTCGCCCGGGAAACGGGCAGTCCTAGCTTGTTCCGGAGAAGTCAAGCCAGGGGTTGTTTCTCAATCTTCTCCGGCAGTGGAGTGTCTACTTTCAGTATCTTTGTTTTCTCAGTCTGAAGTCAAAACCGTTAAGGCACTGTTGGACTCAGGAGCTGCGGGGAATTTTATTTCTCTTTCCTGCGCCCAGAATTTGGGATTGACGTTACAGTCGGTCGAACGACCTATTACGATAACTGCTATTAATGGTACCCAAATTCCTAATGCACTGATTACAAGTCATACTATGCCAATCAAGCTGCAAGTGGGAGCTTTGCACCCAGAACATCTGGAGTTCCTTGTGATTCAAGAGATGTCTCACGATATCGTCCTTGGTCTTCCCTGGCTTAAGCTTCACAACCCTCACGTCGACTGGAAGTCGACACAGATAATTTCTTGGAGTCCTTTCTGTCACTCGAATTGTCTTACTCCTGTCTACCCACTTCGTGCATCGTCTAAGTCGGACGGAGAGCTTATTCCAGAGGCATATCAGGAGTTTACAGATGTCTTCTCGGAACAGGCGGCCGATAAATTGCCCCCGCATAGACCCTGGGATTGTCCTATTGAGCTTGTTTCGGGGAAAATGCCACTTCGCGGTCGTACCTATCCTTTGTCAGTACCTGAGACTCAAGCCATGTCAGAATATATCAAAACTAATCTGCAGAAGGGATTCATCCTCCCCTCCACTTCTCCAGCAGGAGCAGGCTTCTTCTTTGTGAAGAAAAAAGATGGAGGCCTGAGGCCATGTATCGATTATCGTGGTCTTAATGAAGTCACCATTAAGAACAAGTATCCTCTGCCGCTCATCACGGAGCTGTTCGATAGAGTTTGTGGAGCTCGAGTCTTTACTAAGCTCGATTTAAGGGGAGCTTATAACTTAATACGTATCCGACAAGGGGACGAATGGAAGACGGCCTTCAATACTAGGGACGGGCATTATGAGTACCTGGTAATGCCGTTTGGCCTCAGCAACGCCCCCGCCGTCTTCCAGGGATTCATTAATGAAGTTTTTCGGGACATGTTACACCTAAAGGTGGTGGTATATTTGGACGACATCCTGATATTTTTGAAGAATCTCTCTGAGCACAGAATACAAGTTAAGGAGGTACTCCTTCGGTTGCGAGAGAACCATCTTTATGGCAAGATTTCCAAGTGCACCTTTGAGGTCCCATCTATTCCATTTCTGGGCTACATTATTTCAGGAACAGAGTTGCGTATGGATCCGGAGAAACTTTCTGCCATTCGGGACTGGACTCAGCCTCTTTCCCTGAAAGCAGTGCAATGATTTCTAGGGTTCGCAAATTACTACCGGAAATTCATAAGGGGTTTCTCTACTATTGTGGCACCTATTACTGCCCTAACCAAGAAAGGGGCTGACCCAAGCCATTGGTCCTCTGAAGCAGTAGCAGCATTCGCTCAGTTGAAGGCAGCCTTTATGACCGCTCCGGTACTTCAGCAGCCAGACTTCCTAAAACCATTCTTTCTGGAGGTTGATGCTTCTACGGTAGGCATAGGTGCTGTACTTTCACAGTACGCTCCAGATGGGAAGTTACATCCGTGTGGTTTCCATTCTCGCAAGTTCTCCCCTGCTGAATTAAATTACACCATTGGAGATAAAGAGCTGTTGGCAATGAAATCTGCCATAGAAGAATGGAGATATCTTCTGGAGGGTGCTAAACACTTAATTACGATTTTTACGGATCACAAGAATTTACTGTATCTCAAGACAGCCCAGTGCTTGAATCCCCGTCAAGCAAGATGGGCGCTCTTCTTTGCTCGGTTTTCATTTGTCATTAAGTACCGGGCTGGAACTCTTAACACCAAGGCGGATGCCCTATCCCGTTCCGTAATGGCTTCGGATGAGGAGAATACCGTTGAAAAGGCGTTGATCCTCAGTCCCGTCTCTATCTCTGCGGCTCCCACTGCGTTGGGTCCTCCTCCTGGAAGAATGTCTGTGCCAGCTCAATTTCGACCAAAATTGTTGCAGTGGGCTCACATTTCCAAGTTTTCTGGCCATCCGGGAGTTCAAAAGATGTGGGAATTTCTGCGAAGATCTTACTGGTGGGACACTATGAAGAAGGACGTCCAAGAGTATGTCAACTCGTGTTCTCAATGTGCTCAGCATAAAACTCTACGTCTGCCTCCTGCGGGATTGTTGCACCCACTGTCCATTCCTAAGAGGCCTTGGACTCATATCTCTATGGACTTTGTTACTAAACAAGGGTCATAACACCGTCTGGGTGATTATCGACCGATTCTCTAAGATGGCACATTTTGTTCCGTTGACCGGGTTACCATCAGCTTCTAAGTTGGCTTTGTTATTCATTCAGGAACACTTCCGCCTGCACGGGTTACCTCTGGAAATAGTCTCGGATCGAGGGGTACAGTTTACGGCAAGATTCTGGAGAGCCCTCTGCACGGCTCTACAAATAAAACTCAAGTTTTCATCTGCTTATCATCCACAGACCAATGGGCAAACTGGACGCGTCAATCAAGATTTAGAGACTTTTCTCCGTGTTTACCTCTCTCCCTCACAAGATAATTGGGTGGAGTTGTTGCCTTGGGCTGAGATCGCCCATAACCATCTATATCACTCCTCGACTGGTGAGTCTCCATTTTTTATTAATTACGGATTTCATCCCCAAGTTCCGGAATTACCCATTTGTCCTCCAGAGGAAGTTCCTGCTGCAGCCTCTACTCTCCGGCATTTCAGTCAAATCTGGAGTCGAGTTCATGCCAACCTCAAGAGAGTTTCCAGTCGCTATAAGTTCTTTGCGGATAGGAAGCGACGGGCAGCTCCTCAGTACAAGGTTGGTGACAGGGTATGGCTCTCTACCCGCAATCTCCGTTTAAAGGTGCCCACTATGAAGTTCGCTCCAAGGTTCATTGGTCCTTATCCCGTGTTACAAGTCCTGAATCCGGTTGCCTGCAAATTGGGATTGCCTTCCCATCTCCGGATACCAAATTCCTTCCATGTCTCTCTTCTTCATCCTCTTGTTTTGAACCGGTTTCATTCCAAGTCCCCAAGGCCAACCTCTGCAGAGGCTGAAGAGGGTACGGACTTTGAGATCAAAGCTATTCTTGATTCTCGCTATCTTCACAAGAATCTACAGTATTTGGTGGAATGGAAAGGTTTTGGCCCCGAGGAAAGGAGCTGGGTCAAAGCTACTGAAGTTACGGCTCCCCGACTGGTGCGGGTGTTCCATTCCAGACATCCAACAAAACCTGGAAAGTGTCCAGGGGCCACTCCTGGAGGAGGGGGTACTGTCACACACCAGAGGCGGCCTTCGCCGCCCTTACCCCTGCGTGTCTGCTGGTCGGTGTTGCGGCCTCTGCCTTCGGTGGGCCATGGGCTCCGGCGTCTGGTTGGCGCGGCTACCGGCGGTTCTCCGGGGCATGGGCGCCGCCATGACACCCGGCATCACGTGGACGGGGGGCAGGTGACGTCATCAGACTGCTCCGCCAATCCAGTGCTGGCGGGAGATTCAAAGTCAGACGCTGGACAGAGCTTCAGTGCCTGAGTATCGTCTTTCCCTGATGTAGATGCCAGTGCTCTTGTTCCCGGCAAGGATCTCTGCAGTTGTACTCCAGTGTCTCTGGCATTTCCAGCGGCCAGTTCGCTACACCGGCTCCAGTGTATTCAGTGGCCGGTAATCTCTCTGCGTACCAGTCATCCGTGTTCCTAGTAATCAGCGTCTCAAGCCTCCGTTCTCAAGTTCCGCATATCCAACAGCATCTCAAGTCTCCGTTCTCAAGTTCCACAAATCCAACAGCGTCTCAGTCTCCGTTCACAAGTTCTACAAATCCACAGCGTCTAAAACCCCTGCACTTCAATTCCTCACATCATCAGCGTCTCAGTCTCCTTTCTCAAGTTCTACGAATCCACAGCGTCTAAAACCCCTGCACTTCAGTTTCTCACATCATCAGCGTCTCAATCTCCGTTCTCAAGTATTACAAATGCACAGTGTCTAAAACCCCTGCACTTCAGTTTCTCACATCATCAGCGTCTCTGTCACCACTCACAAGTTCTTCAACCATCTATGCTATTAATCATCATTCATAAGCTCCATAAGTTATCAGTGACTTTCAAACATCACCCACAGTTTCTTCAATTACCAGCATCCCCAATACTGCTTGCTAAACCCTTCAGTGGGTCTGGACATTTCCTCATTTATTCCTTTTTGGCATTTGACTTTAAGTTGTTTTCCTTTGCAATAAAGCTCCTTAATATTTCATCAAACTCCACTGTCAGCGTCCTGTATGAGGAAATCCTATATCAGGCCTTCCCTTTTCCAGCTCAGTTGTGGTTCCTCTTCCCAACCATCGGAAGAATCCCCGAGTTCACAACACCCTCAGTCTAGGCCAGTGACACAAACCTGTTAAGGCCCTGCTGGACTCCGGGGCTGCAGGGAATTTTATTTCTCTTTCTTGCGTTCAAAAACTGGGTTTACAGTTACAACCCGTCGAACGACCTATTATGTTGACTGCCATCAATGGTACCCAAATTTCTAATGGTCTTATTTCAAGTCGCACAGTGCCAATCAAACTGCAGGTTGGAGTTCTACATCAAGAACATCTGGAGTTCTTAGTGATTCGGGAGATGCCACACGATCTGGTTCTTGGTCTTCCTTGGCTTAAAGTACACAACCCTCACGTCGACTGGAAGTCGTCACAAATAGTATCTTGGAGTTCATTCTGTCATTCTAATTGTCTCACTCCTGTTTATCCGCTCCGTGTATCTTCCAAGTCGGATGAGGAGCTCATTCCGGAGGCCTATCGGGAGTTCGCAGACGTGTTTTCGGAACAGGCGGCCGATCAGTTACCACCCCATAGACCCTGGGACTGTCCCATTGAGCTCATCCCAGGGAAGATGCCACCCCGGGGGCGCATTTATCCTTTGTCATTGCCTGAGACCCAAGCCATGTTGGACTATATCAAGTCTAATCTGCAGAAAGGCTTAATTCGCCCCTCTACTTCCCTGGCGGGAGCAGGCTTCTTCTTTGTGAAGAAGAAGGACGGAGGGTTGAGGCCATGCATTGACTACCGCGGCTTAAATGAGATCACCATTAAGAACAAATACCCTTTGCCGCTCATCACGGAACTATTTGATAGGGTTGATAGGAGCCCATGTCTTCACGAAGCTCGACTTAAGGGGAGCTTATAATTTGATTCGTATTCGACAGGGGGACGAATGGAAGACGGCCTTCAATACCAGGGACGGGCATTACGAGTATCTGGTAATGCCGTCTTCCAAGGTTTTGTGAATGAAATCTTTTGAGATATGTTATACCTAAGTGTAG
This sequence comes from Pseudophryne corroboree, assembly GCF_028390025.1. NCBI lineage: Eukaryota > Metazoa > Chordata > Amphibia > Anura > Myobatrachidae > Pseudophryne > Pseudophryne corroboree. Next base: position 10,113,824 of record NC_086446.1, read on the forward strand.
TGGTATACTTGGATGACATTCTGATATTTTCTAAGAATCTCACGGAGCATAGAATTCAGGTCAAGGAGGTACTTCTTCGTCTACGAAGAAATAATCTCTATGGTAAGATCTCCAAATGTACCTTTGAGGTTCCTTCAATTCCATTTCTTGGTTACGTCATCTGAGGTACGGAGCTTCGCTTGGACCTGGAAAAACTCACTGCTATTCGGGACTGGACTCAGCCTCTTTCTTTGAAAGCGGTACAAAGGTTTCTGGGTTTTGCGAATTACTACCGGAAATTCATAAAGGGATTCTCTACCATTGTGGCACCTATTACTGCTCTAATCAAAAAGGGGTCTGACCCAAGTCACTGGTCTTCTGAAGCTATAGCAGCATTCGCTCAGTTGAAAGCAGCCTTTATGTCCGCTCCAGTACTCCAGCAACCGAATTTTTCAAAACCATTCTTCTTGGAGGTCGATGCTTCCTCGGTCGGCATCGGTGCTGTGCTCTCACAGTACTCCTCTGACGGGAAGTTGCATCCATGTGGTTTCCATTCTCGCAAGTTCTCTCCTGCTGAACGAAACTACACCATCGGAGATCAGGAACTCTTGGCAATAAAATCTGCCCTGGAAGAATGGAGATATCTTTTGGAAGGTGCTAAACACCTAATTACGATTTATACCGATCACAAGAACTTGCTGTATCTCAAGACAGCCCAGTGCTTGAATCCCCGTCAAGCTAGATGGGCGCTCTTCTTCACTCAATTCTCATTTGTCATTAAATACCGGTCCGGGATGCTTAACACCAAAGCTGATGCTTTATCTCGCTCCTTGACGGCTTCAGATGAGGAGAACTCCGTTGGAAAGACTTTGATTCTCAGTCCAGTTTCTATTTCAGCAGCTCCCACCGCTCTGGGTCTTCCTCCTGGGAGAATGTCTGTGCCAGCTAAATTCCGACCAAGGTTGTTGCAGTGGGCTCATGTTTCCAAGTTTTCCGGTCATCCTGGAGTTCAAAAGATGTGGGAGTTTCTACGAAGATCTTACTGGTGGGACACTATGAAGAAGGATATTCAAAGTTATGTCAACTCATGTCCTCAGTGTGCTCAGCACAAAATTTTTCATTTGCCTCCTGCGGGGTTGTTGCATCCACTGTCCATTCCTAAGAGGCATTGGACCCATATCTCTATGGACTTTGTCACCGAATTGCCCCTCTCCAAGGGTCACAATACAGTCTGGGTAATTATTGACCGTTTCTCTAAGATGGCACATTTTGTACCTTTGACCGGGTTACCATCAGCTCCCAAGTTGGCTTTGTTATTTATCCGGGAACATTTCCGCCTGCACGGGTTACCTCAGGAAATCGTCTCTGATCGGGGGGTACAGTTCACTGCAAGATTCTGGAGAGCCCTCTGTACAGTCTTACAAATAAAACTCAAGTTTTCATCCGCTTACCATCCACAAACCAATGGGCAAACTGAACGTGTCAATCAAGATTTAGAGACTTTTCTCCGTGTTTACCTCTCTCCCTCGCAAGATGATTGGGTGGAACTGTTGCCATGGGCCGAGTTTGCCCATAATCATCTGTACCACTCTTCGACCGGTGAGTCCCCATTTTTCATTAATTATGGTTTTCATCCCCAAGTTCCAGAATTACCCATTTGTCCTCCGGAGAATGTTATTGCTGCAGCCTCTACTCTCCGGCACTTCAGTCAAATTTGGAGTCGAGTCCATGCTAACCTCAAGAGAGTCTCCAGCCGCTATAAGTTCTTTGCGGATAGGAAGCGACGAGCGGCTCCCCAATATAAGGTTGGTGACAGGGTATGGCTCTCTACCCGCAATCTTCGGTTAAGGGTGCCCACTATGAAGTTCGCTCCGAGGTTTATTGGTACTTATCCCGTGTTACAAGTCCTGAACCCGGTTGTCTGCAAATTGGGATTGCCTTCCCACCTCCGGATACCAAATTCCTTCCATGTGTCTCTCCTTCGCCCCCTTATTTTAAACCGGTTCCATTCAAAATCCCCGAGGCCAACCTCTGCAGAGACTGAAGCTGGAACGGACTTTGAAATCAAAGCTATTCTTGACTCTCGTTATCTTCACAAGAATCTACAGTATTTGGTGGAGTGGAAAGGTTTTGGCCCCGAGGAGAGGAGCTGGGTCAAGGCTACGGAAGTTATGGCTCCCCAACTGGTGCGGATCTTCCATTACAGACATCCAACAAAACCTGGGAAGTGTCCGGGGGCCACTCCTGGAGGAGGGGGTACTGTCACACGCCAGAGGCGGCGTTCGCCGCGCTTACCCCTGCGTGCTTGCTGGTCTGTGTTGCGGCCTCCACCTTTGGTGGTACACGGGCTCCGGTGTCTGGCTGGCACGGCTCCCGGCGGTTCTCCGGGGCAGGGGCGCCGCCATGACACCCGGTATCACGTGGGCGGGGAGCAGGTGACGTCATCAGACTGTTCCGCCAATCCAGCGGAGGCGGGAGATTCAAAGTCAGACGCCGGGCAGAGCCTCGGTGCCTGAGTATCGTCTCTTTTCTGAAGTGTATGCCAGAGCTCCCGTACGCAGTGTGTCTCCCAGCAGCTATACTCCTTTGCACCTAGCATTCAGGGTGCCTTCCTGCAGCACAGTCTCCAGTGATCCGAGCAACTAGTGTGTTCCTCTGCAGTGCAGTTGCCAGCGCTCCCTGGATTCAGCAAGGCCTGCGGGCCGAACCAACCTTAGTGCTTCCAGCGTTCAGTGTCATCTACCATCGCTCACAAGTTCTTCATTCATCAGTGTCCTTAAACACCGCTCACCAATTCTTCAGTGTTAAATTACCATCGCTCACAAGTTCTTCATTCATCAGTGTCCTTAAACACCGCTCACCAATTCTTTAGTGTTATTTACCATCGCTCATAAGTTCTTCATTCATCAGTGTCTTTAAAACATCGTTCACCAATTCTTCAGTGTCATTTACCATCGCTCACAAATTCTTCATTCATCAGTGTCTTTAAAACATCGTTCACCAATTCTTCAGTGTCATTTACCATCGCTCACAAGTTCTTCATTCATCTCTGTCTTTAAACATCGCTCACAAAATCTTCAGTGTCCTTCATCATTGCTCATGAATTCTTCAGTAACTTTTTGACATTGCCTACAAGTTCACGTTCTTTCATGTGCCGCTGTATTGCTCCCTTTCTTTAATAAAGTTCCTCAGCATTCTTTTACCAAACCTAACTAATAGAGTCTTGTATGAGGAAATCCTATATCCGACCATCCCTGCTCCGACCCACCTGTGGTTCCTATTCCCGACCATCGGAAGAACCCCCGAGTCCACAACATCCCCAACCCAGGTCAGTGACACGCAGGACCAGGCTGGCCAAAAACACGTGGCATGATGCTTGCCTGGCTGCGTTCCGTCACATCCAGTGATGTTTCTCATTCAATAAATCAAATTCCATTTCAAATTTCTTGTCATTCATTCCCTGATATTGGGCTCCTCCCCTTACCTCTCCAACTTACTTCATGGAACCTAAGTCAAGACAGCAAGTTCCTCCGAGCCTAGTAAAAGGGAAAGGTATTCCGTTGTACATTTTTATACTTACCTGGATGTCACACATGCTCTGGCTGCACTTGCCTGTTATGGGGCCCATACACTTATACGAAATGGCATACAATCATGCGATTTCAATCGCATCTGTGCAATCAATCGCATGATTGTATGCACATATTGTGCACCATGCTTTGCGATGCGCAGGCACGCCGGTCGGACATCGCGTTGCATGGTCTTATTTGCAGCACTTAATATTTATCGCATTGCAGTGCGATCGCATGTGTTTTTGTTAACACATGCGATATATCGCACTGCGATGCGCGATTGGGCACCCGCCGGGGTTGGCCAGAGGCCACTCCCACTCAGCGGTGACGTGCCCATCACATGATTACCATGCGATCTATCGCATGATCGCATGGTAATCACTTTGGCAGTTCAGGTGCAATTTGATCGCACCTGAACTGCTGGTGCGATGCCCCCGATGACGCGTCACGGTGCATTGCACAATTGTATGATGGTATTAGATCCACATGGGACCACAGCATTAGGAACCATCATACTCACACTTTGTAATTGCCTCAACTGATTGCTGATGTATTGGGGCCTGTCACAACTGAGGGCCTGAGCTGACGGGAGGCAGCCTCAGTTGTAGGGGCTGAGATGTACCGAAACCTGGGAGGTTGTATCAGACCCCTGGACATGTAAGTAACATGAATAATAACTGCCCGAAGGCGTGACCACGACAACTTGGATAAAAGTCAATGATGTTTATTATGACAACTCCGCAACACAGCAGCAGTAAAAGAAAACGTAAAAGTCAGCAAATAATAAATACAGTTCCTGGGTACTACAGGATGGCAGGAGCCACAGGGCACTGGTAGTGTGAGATAGTTCTTATGATCTTCTAGATGGAAAGTCCTTACCAGGCCCGACTGTAGCAATGGAGATAACCCAGGATTGTGCCAGCTGATGTTCCAGGAAAAGCTGGGTTGCTGAAGGTAAAACAGCTGCTGTGGATACTGGCTGGAACCAGACTGTTGTTAGCACGGAGTGGATACTGGCTGGAACCAGTTAAATAATAGATGAACTTGGGAGCGATGAAATATGAACTGAAATGTAGAATTTGAGAGCGGAGAAATAATAATACCGGTGGAGAGTGGTAAAGTGTAGAAAGGACACCGGCCCTTTAAGGGAAGCTGTACTCTGCTGGAAGCTGAGCTGGAAGCAGGTAATGCTGTAGCTGGAAACAGATGAATCCACAATGGATTGGAGAGTCAGGCTACACCGCAGGTGGAATGCTGGTGCGGGTCTCTATTGTGGAAGTCTTGAGACAGGAGCTGGAACCTGGAAGACAATCATAGGAGAGAGACAAACAGGAACTAGGTTTGACAACCAAAGCACTGACGCCTTCCTTGCTCAGGCACAGTGTATTTATACCTGCAGCAAGGAAGGGATTGGCTAGGCAATTATGCAGATTAACAATACTGACAACAGATTGGAGGAAATGATCAGCTGACAGAATCCAAGATGGCTGCGCCCATGCAGACACTTGGAGGGAAGTTTGGTTTGTAATCCATGTGGTAATGAAAACAGTAATGGCGGCGCCGGCCACTGGAGACAGGAGACGCCAGGCTGACAAGTGCACATCCAACCACGCGGACACAGCGGAGGCCGCGGCTGACGTAATCGCCACTCTGACACTCTGCATGCAGAAGCTCAGGGACGGCGGCGGAGGCCGCGGGAGACGCCATGCCAGATGTAATAAGGCGTTACTGTGACAGCGTCTCAGAGAGACAGGAGAGGATGCAGGAATGTGAACATTAGGATAACAGATGGGATCCGGTCCTGGAGCGCTGAGCCAGCCTTAGGAGGCATCTGATGGGTAAGAAATGGCGTCCAGATACCCGGATCGTGACAGCACCCCCCCCTTTAGGAGTGGCCCCAGGACACTTCTTTGGCTTTTGAGGAAACTTGGAATGGAATCTCCGGACCAAGGCAGGAGCATGGACATCAGAAGCATTGGTCCATGAACGTTCCTCAGGGCCGTAACCCTTCCAGTCAATAAGATACTGTAGTTGACCATAACGGTGACGTGAGTCCAGGATCTTGGCCACTTCATACTCAACGCCTCGTTGAGTTTGGACTTTCGGAGTTGGAGGAAGTGAGGAATGAAACCGATTCAAGATCAGCGGTTTCAACAGGGAAACATGGAATGTCCTGGGTATTTTTTAAGAAGGGAGGCAACTGGAGTCTGTAAGCAACAGGATTGATGACTTGTTCAATCTTGAAAGGACCGATATAGCGAGGTGCAAACTTCATACTGGGAACTCTTAACCTCAAATTCTTCGTGGATAACCATACCCGATCACCCACCTTGAGAGCAGGAACTGCTCGACGCTTCTTATCCGCAAACTTCTTGTACCTGAACGATGCCTTGAGCAGAGCTGATCGTACGCTCTTCCAGATATTGGCAAACTGATGCAAGGTGATATCCACTGTGGGAACAGAAGTTGCTGGAAGCGGTTGGAACTCAGGGACTTTAGGGTGGAATCCAAAGTTGGTGAAGAATGGTGTTGAAGAAGATGAAGAATGATACTGGTTGTTATGACAGAACTCGGCCCAGGGAAGTAATTGAACCCAGTCATCTTGAGAGGAGGACACATAGATGCGGAGGAAGGCCTCCAAGTCCTGATTCACCCTCTCGGTTTGACCATTGGTCTGAGGATGGTAAGCCGTGGAAAACTTTAGCTTGACTTGGAGGACTTGACATAAACTTCGCCAGAATTTGGCTGTGAATTGAACTCCTCGATCTGAGATAATTTCTTCAGGAAGACCGTGGAGTCGGAAGATCTCTTGTATGAATACTTGAGCCAACTTGGAAGCTGACGGTAGACCGGTGAGAGGAATGAAGTGTGCCATCTTGGTGAACCGGTCAACTACCACCCAGATGGTATTGAACTTGTTGCACATGGGTAAGTCTGTAATGAAATCCATCGACAAGTGGGTCCATGGTCGACGGGGAACGGATAGTGGAACCAGTTGCCCCGCAGGCGACTGGCGGGATACTTTATGTTGGGCACACTTTGGGCAAGATGCAATAAACTCCGAGACGTCTTTTTTCAGAGTTGGCCACCAATAGGACCTAGAGATAAACTCCAGGGTTTTTTGGATACCTGTATGTCCGGCAAAACGGGAAGCATGGGCCCAATGCATGAGCTTCTTCCTTAGCATCGGCTTCACAAAACTTTTCCCTGATGAGGGCGTAGAGTCCATCCCTACCGTGGAGAATGCCAACGGATTTATAATAGGATGCTTGTCTGAAGACTCTGACTCATTTTCTTGCTCCCATGAGCGGGAAAGGGCATCGGCCTTGCGATTCTGAGAGCCCGGACAGAACTGGAGTTTAAAGTCGAACCTGGAAAAGAAAAGTGCCCATCTGGCCTGACGAGGGTTGAGACATTGTGCGCCCTTCAGGTATAAAAGGTTCTTGTGGTCTGTAAGTATGGTGATTAAATGAGAAGCTCCCTCCAACAGATACCTCCACTCTTCTAGAGCGAGCTTGATGGCTAGCAACTCCTGGTCGCCAATGGCATAGTTGCGCTCAGCTGGGGAGAACTTCCGGGAGAAGAAACTGCAAGGATGTAAATGGCCATCTTTAGCCCTCTGAGATAACACCGCTCCTACTCCAACGGAGAAGGCATCCACCTCTAGGATGAAAGGAGAGTCGATGTCAGGCTGTTTCAGGACAGGCGCAGAGATGAACCTCTGTTTTAAAAGATGAAAAGCTTGCATGGCTTCTTCAGACCACTTGGACGGGTTAGCACCCTTCTTGGTGAAAGCAGTAATAGGCGCCACAATGGTGGAAAAGTCTCGTATAAACTTTCGGTAATAATTGGCGAACCCTAAGAACCTCTGGACCCCTTTGAGGGTTAAGGGTACCGGCCAATTCTGAATTGCTTGTAGTTTCTCAGGATCCATCTCTAGTCCGGAACCGGACACAATGTACCCTAGAAACGGAATGGACTTGACTTCAAAGACGCATTTTTCTAATTTGCAATAGAGATGATTGACACGGAGACGGGACAGAACCTCTTTAACCCAAAAACGATGTTCCTCTAAATCGTTGGCAAAAATGAGGATATCGTCTAGATAGACCACGACATGACGGTATAGAATGTCTCTGAAGATCTCATTGACAAAATGCTGGAAGACAGCTGGAGCATTGCTCAATCCGAAGGGCATGACGAGGTACTCATAATGTCCGTCATGGGTGTTAAAGGCGGTCTTCCACTCGTCACCCTCACGGATCCGGATGAGATTGTATGCACCTCGCAAGTCCAGCTTTGTAAAGATGGTAGCTCCGCTAACTCTGTCAAAGAGCTCAGTAATCAGGGGTAAAGGATAACGGTTCTTGATGGTAATGTCGTTCAAACCTCTGTAGTCGATGCACGGCCGCAGACCACCATCTTTCTTTTTTACAAAAAAGAAGCCTGCGCCGGCTGGGGAAGAAGAAGGTCGAATGAACCCCTTTGCTAGGTTCTCTTTAATGTATTCCTCCATAGAATGCGTCTCAGGCAGAGACAACGGATAAGTTCGGCCTCGAGGTGGAACCTTCCCTGGAACGAGATCAATCGGGCAGTCCCATTCTCTATGAGGAGGAAGGATATCAGCAGAAGCTTTACTGAACACATCCGTGAAATCTTGATATGGAGGAGGTGGAACATCAGACGACCTGGGGGAGGAAGAACAGACAGGCAATACTTTAAACAAACATGTCTCTGCACAGGAGGAGCCCCATGCCAGGATTTGCGTAGTCGTCCAATCAATTGTAGGATTGTGAAGACGGAGCCATGGAAGGCCCAGGACCACAGGATGTGTGGCTCTTGGAATCACTAAAAGTGAAATAAGTTCGGAATGAAGAACTCCCACTCTCAGACGAACTGGTAGAGTCCTTAGAGCAATAACAGTATCAAAAATTTTACTGCCATCCACGGCAGTTAAGGAAAAGGAGGAAGGAAGTCTCTCGGTGGGTAGGGACCACCGTTTAACATAGGCTTCAGTAATAAAGTTCCCAGCTGCTCCGGAATCAAGGAGGGCAATGACGTTCCGATAACGTTGAGCAACTTGAAGCGAGACTGGGAGATTACAATCATGAGGAGATGGAGAGGAGATCATTACTCCTAGCCGGCCCTCTCCTGGGCGAGCTAGGGTTTGGAGTTTTCCCGGACGTTCGGGACAGGCATTGATGGTGTGAGACGGAGCTGCACAGTAAAGACAAAGAGACTCAGAGAGGCGTCTTCGGCGCTCAGCAGGAGTTAAACGGGAACGGCCAATTTGCATGGGCTCATCTTTAGATGGTGACAGTTGACGAGGAGGAGGAGCAGAAGATTTTGGAGCAGATGATCTTCCACGCTCAGTTGCTCTCTCTCTGAAACGTAAATCAACTTTCGTGCAGAGTGAGATTAGCTCATCTAACTTAGAAGGTAAGTCTCTGGTAGCTAACTCATCTTTAATAAGCTCAGATAAGCCATGCCAGAATGCAGCATACAGGGCCTCGTCGTTCCATGCCAGTTCGGATGCCAGGATCTGGAACTGTATCAGATATTGTCCTACAGTACGTGACCCCTGGCGTAAACGGAGAATCTCGGATGAAGCTGAGGTTACCCGGCCTGGCTCGTCGAAGATGCGCTTGAATGTTGACACGAATGCAGTGTAAGAAGATAGCAGGGTGTCGGACCTCTCCCATAACGGTGATGCCCAGTCAAGGGCGGAGCCACTGAGAAGAGAGATAATGTAGGCAATTTTTGTACGGTCACTGGGAAAATTGCCAGGTTGTAGCTCAAACTGAATCTCACACTGGTTGAAAAATCCCCTGCAGAATCTTGGAGATCCGTCAAATTTTGCTGGCGTTGGAAGATGAAGACGTGGAGCAGAAATGGGTAAGGTGGGTGGGGTTATAACTGAAGTCACTGTGGTTGACGCACCAGATGCGCCTGATCCACGGAGAGTTGTCTGAATCCCATCCAGCCGAGTAGAGAGATCCTGGAGACAGCGGATGATGTGGCCCTGTGCAGCCTCCTGATGTTCTAGTCGGGCTGCCAGTTCTTGCATCGGCCTGGCCGCTTGATCCTGGTCTCCGGCTGGATTCATTAGGTCAGTGCTTACTGTCACAACTGAGGGCCTGAGCTGACGGGAGGCAGCCTCAGTTGTAGGGGCTGAGATGTACCGAAACCTGGGAGGTTGTATCAGACCCCTGGACATGTAAGTAACATGAATAATAACTGCCCGAAGGCGTGACCACGACAACTTGGATAAAAGTCAATGATGTTTATTATGACAACTCCGCAACACAGCAGCAGTAAAAGAAAACGTAAAAGTCAGCAAATAATAAATACAGTTCCTGGGTACTACAGGATGGCAGGAGCCACAGGGCACTGGTAGTGTGAGATAGTTCTTATGATCTTCTAGATGGAAAGTCCTTACCAGGCCCGACTGTAGCAATGGAGATAACCCAGGATTGTGCCAGCTGATGTTCCAGGAAAAGCTGGGTTGCTGAAGGTAAAACAGCTGCTGTGGATACTGGCTGGAACCAGACTGTTGTTAGCACGGAGTGGATACTGGCTGGAACCAGTTAAATAATAGATGAACTTGGGAGCGATGAAATATGAACTGAAATGTAGAATTTGAGAGCGGAGAAATAATAATACCGGTGGAGAGTGGTAAAGTGTAGAAAGGACACCGGCCCTTTAAGGGAAGCTGTACTCTGCTGGAAGCTGAGCTGGAAGCAGGTAATGCTGTAGCTGGAAACAGATGAATCCACAATGGATTGGAGAGTCAGGCTACACCGCAGGTGGAATGCTGGTGCGGGTCTCTATGGTGGAAGTCTTGAGACAGGAGCTGGAACCTGGAAGACAATCATAGGAGAGAGACAAACAGGAACTAGGTTTGACAACCAAAGCACTGACGCCTTCCTTGCTCAGGCACAGTGTATTTATACCTGCAGCAAGGAAGGGATTGGCTAGGCAATTATGCAGATTAACAATACTGACAACAGATTGGAGGAAATGATCAGCTGACAGAATCCAAGATGGCTGCGCCCATGCAGACACTTGGAGGGAAGTTTGGTTTGTAATCCATGTGGTAATGAAAACAGTAATGGCGGCGCCGGCCACTGGAGACAGGAGACGCCAGGCTGACAAGTGCACATCCAACCACGCGGACACAGCGGAGGCCGCGGCTGACGTAATCGCCACTCTGACACTCTGCATGCAGAAGCTCAGGGACGGCGGCGGAGGCCGCGGGAGACGCCATGCCAGATGTAATAAGGCGTTACTGTGACAGCGTCTCAGAGAGACAGGAGAGGATGCAGGAATGTGAACATTAGGATAACAGATGGGATCCGGTCCTGGAGCGCTGAGCCAGCCTTAGGAGGCATCTGATGGGTAAGAAATGGCGTCCAGATACCCGGATCGTGACAGGGCCGTTTATATATGAAATAATGCATAAAGATGTGAGGTTCCATACATATCTTGGACGGGTGTTATGGGTGTTATGACTTTTATAGAGCCCAGACGCAGGCCCACATCCACGCCTGCCTGCAGAAAAAGCAGGAAATGCCACAAATTAAATTCCACCACAGAATAATTTCTGGTCTCTCACCAAGAGACGTATTTCTTCGAAATACAATGGTAATGCTTAGACGTTACCCCCTTCTTGGCTTGGATCATAGTAGGGATGACCTTGTTAGGGATCCCTCTCCTAGCTAGAATCAGCCATTCAACTTCCATGCCATCAAACGTAGCCGCAGTAAGTCCTGATAGATGAACGGGCCCTGTTGCAGAAGATCCTCGCGAAGAGGTAGAGGCCACGGATCTTCAAGGGTATCTCCAGAAGGTCCGCGTACCAGGCCCTTCTTGGCCAGTCCGGAGCAATGAGTATTGCTTGAACCTTTTCCCTTTTTATTCATTTTAGAATTCTTGGGATTAGAGGAAGTGGAGGAAACACGTACACCATCTGATAGACCCATGGAGTTGTCAGGGCATCTATCACCACTGCCTCTGGGTCTCTCGACCTGGAACAACACCGCCTGAGATTCTTGTTGAGATGAGAGGCCATCATGTCAATCTGTGAATATCCCTATCGACTTGTCAAGCACCTGAACACTTCCGGGTGAAGGCCCCACACCCCCGGGTGCAGCTCGTGTCTGCTGAGGAAGTCTGCTTCCCAGTTGTCTCCGGAATGAAGACCGCTGACAATGCCACGGCATTTCTTTCTGCCCAGAGGAGAATTCTTGACACCTCTGACATTGCCGCTCTGCTGTTCGTTCCGCTCTGTCGGTTTATGTACGTTACTGCCGTCACATTGTCCGACTGGACCTGAATTGCCCGATCTTGAAGAAGATGTGAGGCCTGCAGAAGGATGTTGTATATGGCCCTGAGTTCCTGAATGTTGGATTGGAAGGATGACTTCCTGACTTGACCATCTTCCCTGAAACTGCACCCCCTGAGTGACTGCTCCCCAACCTCTGAGGCTTGCGTCTCTGGTTAAAAGAATCCCGTTCTGAATTCCAAACCTCCGTCCTGCGACGAGGTGAGAAGACTGTAGCCACCACAGAAGGGAGATCCTGGCCTTTGGCGACAGACGGATCCTCTGGTGCATGTGAAGATGCGATCCGGACCATTTGTCCAACAGATCGAGCTGGAAAGGTCTTGCGTGAAACCTTCTGTATTGAAGTGCCGCGTAAGAGGCCATCATTTTCCCCAGAAGGTGAATGCACAGATGCACCAACACTTGGGTTGGCTTCAGGACATCCCGAACCATCGACTGGATTACCAATGCCTTTTCCAACAGAAGGAACACCTTTTGTGACTCCGTGTCCAGTATCATTCCCAGGAATGGGAGGCTCTGTGTTCTAGGTGAGATTTCGGAAGATTCAGAATCCACCCGTGATCCTGGAGGAGTTTGGTTGAGAGAGCAATGCTGTCCAGCAACCTCTCCCTGGATGGCGCTTATATCAGGAGATCGTCCAGGTACGGAATTATGTTCACTCCCTGTTTGCGGAGTAGTAACATCATCTCTGCCATCACCTTAGTGAACACCCTCTGTGCCGTGGAGAGACAGGGCCTGGAACTGGTAGTGACAGTCCTGCAGTGCAAACTGGAGATAAGCCTGATGAGGCGGCCAGATCGGAATATGAAGGTACGCATCCTTGAAATCCAGAGACACTAGGAATTCCCCATCCTCCAGACCTGAGATCACCGCTCTCAGAGACTCCATCTTGAATTTGAACACTCGTAAGTACGGGTTCAAAGACTTGAGGTTCAGAATCGGTCTTACCGAACCATCCGGCTTCGGTATTACGAACAAGTTGGAATAGTGGGGGTCATTCTGAGTTGATTTTTCGCAGTGCAGCGATCAGTTGAAAAAACTGCAAATCTGTGCATGCGTATGCACCGCAATGCGCACGCGCGACGTACGGGTACAACGAGCATTGTTGTTTTTGCACAGGTTCTAGCGACGCTTTCAGTCGCACTGGCGGTTGCAAGAAGATTGACTGGAAGTGGGAGTTTCTGGGTGTCAACTAACCGTTTTCAGGAAGTGCTTGGAAAAACGCAGGCGTGGCCGGGAGTTTGCTGGGCGGGTATCTGATGTCATTACCGTGTCACTCGTCGCAGCAATCATCGCACAGGATAAGTAACTACAGGGCTGGACTTGTTTTGCACAAAATGTGTTTGCAGCCGCACTGCTGCACAGGCGTTCGCACTCCTGCAAAGCGAAAATACACCCACCCCCCCGTGGGCGGCGACTATGCGTTTGCACAGCTGCTAAAAAATGCTAGCGAGCGATCAACTCGGAATGACCCCCAGTACCCCTTGTTTAGTAGATGAGGTGGAATTGGAACAATGACCTGATTCTGTACCAGTTTTTGGATGGCGTGCTGTAAAGTTATACTTGCCTCTTGTGAAACTGGCAAGCCTGATTTGAAGAATCTGTGAGGTGGGAGCTTTTGGAACTCCAGTCTGTAGCCCTGGGAAATTAGATCTATGACCCATGGATCCTGGCATGAACTTGACCAGATCTGACTGAAGAATTGTAGTCGGGCTCCCACCTGACAGCCTTCCAGGAAAGAAGGTCCACAGTCATGCTGAAGTCTTTGAGGAAGCAGAGCCTGAGCTCTGTTGCTGAGCACCTGCAGATGTTGGTTTGGGTGGTTTACCTCTTGCGCCGCTGGAGGACGTAGAAGCACCTCTGGATCTGCCCTTGAACTTGGCCGTCCGAAAGAACTGTACCTTAGAAGCTGAATAAGTCTTGTTGGTTGGGGGGGCTGCGGAAGGAAGATACGTAGACTTACCCGCAGTAGCTGTGGAGATCCATTTGTCTAGTTCATCTCCAAACAAGGCCTCTCCTGTGAATGGTAGGCCTTGCACGCCTTTCCTGGAGTCCGCGTCAGCCGTCCACTGGCGTAGCAACAAGCCCCTGCGTGCCGACACTGCCATAGCGGTGGTACGTGCTTTAAGAAAACCTATTTCCTTTATGGCATCCATCATAAAATTAGCAAAGTCCTGTATGTGCTGCAGGAGTAAGACAACATCCCCCCTAGATAAGGAATCTAACCCCTCAATTAAGTTACCTGACAATTTAGCATTGGCTTTAGTGATCCACGTACATGCAATAGTGCAAGCATGTCCAAACTGCGGCCCTCCAGCTGTTGTGAAACTACATATCCCAGCATGCCCTGACACAGTGTTGCTGTCAGAGAATGCTAAGCTGTGTCAGGGCATGCTGGGATGTGTAGTTTCACAACAGCTGGAGGGCCGCAGTTTGGACATGCCTGCAATAGTGGGTCTTGGGCCACCCCAGCAGCTGTGTACAATTATTTGAGTGTAGTCTCAATTTTACGATCAGCCGTGTCTTTCAGGGAGGCTGCACCAGGGACAGGCAATACAATTTTACGTGACAGCAAAAAAAAAGGTAATAAATACCCAAAGGTATTCGGGCGCTAAGAGGCGAAGTGCTCTGCTAAGCAGCAGCCAGTATATAGAGGGAAGTCACTCCCAATGTGCAACAAAAAGTAATAAATGGGGAGGCTGCGCTTCAAGAGGAAAGAACAATGGCCCTCATTCCGAGTTGTTCGCTCGCAAGCTGCTTTTAGCAGCTTTGCACACACTAAGCCGCCGCCTACTGGGAGTGAATCTTAGCTTCTTAAAATTGCGACCGACGGATTCGCAATATTGCGATTAGACCTCTCTTAGCAGTTTCTGAGTAGCTTCAGACTTACTCGGCATCTGCGATCAGTTCAGTGCTTGTCGTTCCTGGTTTGACGTCACAAACACACCCAGCGTTCGCCCAGACACTCCCCCGTTTCTCCGGCCACTCCCGCGTTTTTCCCAGAAACGGTAGCGTTTTTTCACACACACCCATAAAACGGCCTGTTTCCGCCCAGTAACACCCACTTCCTGTCAATCACATTACGATCACCAGAACGAAGAAAAAACCTTGTAATGCCGTGAGTAAAATACCTAACTGCATAGCAAATTTACTTGGCGCAGTCGCACTGCGGACATTGCGCATGCGCAGTAAGCGGTAAATCGCAAAATAACGAAAATCGGCAACGAGCGAACAACTCGGAATGACCACCAATATAATTACACTAAGTGTGTTAAATTAAAACAATTTTCATAAAAATCTTTTTTTAGAAACAATATTCTGTGCAGTGATTATTATGCCACATATTTCATATACCGAAGAAATAATTTACCCTGAATAGTGGATCAGGACATCTACACTCTCTATGTACCCCATCTGCCTCACCCCTGCCTGTCTACCCCTCCCCTTTAGAATGTAAGCTCTCACGAGCAGGGCCCTCTTCCCTCATGTGCTTATCCTTTCTTACTTTAATAATCTTCAACTGCATCAACTCCAGCAGTCTTCTGCCACCTGATACTTATTCCAGTGCTATCTGCTGATGTAACTATGTGTATTTACACTGTACTTGTCCTATACTGTCATCAACTGTAAGTTGCTGTTTTCCTGTTTGATTATTTATGTACTCTGTAATTGGGCGATGCGGAACCCTTGTGGCGCCATATAAATAAAGGATAATAATAAAATGATAATAACATAGAATGATAAGCAGGATCCGTTCCAAATTATGCCCTTGAATAATATGAGAGACCTCACCATCTACTAGCCATCCCTAGGAGTCACAGAGAGGCACCATCTAAGCCCCACACTGCATGAGGTATATACCTATATATGGGACACGCTATTCAACCTTCTAGTGGCGAAAGGAAATAATATTGGACTCTCTAATTTAATACAAAAAAAGACTCTCTGAAATTTGACTTTATTGGACTCTCATATTATTCAAGGGCATAATTTGGAACGGATCCTCCTTATCATTCTATGTTATATGTCCTGATCCACTATTCAGGGTAAATTATTTCTTCTGTATATGAAATATGTGGCATAATAATCACTGCACAGAATATTGTTTTTAAAGAATGATTTTGATTAAAATTGTTTTAATTTAACACAATTAGTGTTATTATATTGTTCTTTCCTCTTGAAGCACAGCCTCCCCTTTTATTAATTTTACGTGACAGCCTAGAGACTGATGCATCCACTATAGGTGGATTTTCCAATTTTTTCCTATCCTCCAGAGGAAAAGGAAAAGATGAGAGCAACCCTTTAGGGATCTGAAACTTCTTATCAGGATTAACCCATGTTCTTCAAACAGGGTATTCAATTCCTTTGAAACAGGAAAAGTAACTGAGGACTTCTTTTTTACATTAAAATAAGATTCCTCAAACTCCTCTGACACCTTATCAGGAATATGCAGAACATCTCTCATAGCTTCTATAAGAGCCTCTATTCCCTGTGACAGAGCTGCATTTCCCCTCCCCCGCCATGTCTGACCTATCAGAGTCAGACTGCAGGATATGGGCCAGAGATCGCTTTTGCAGACAAATGGGAGGGGACTGAGACACTTTTTTGGGGACTGAGTCTCTGTCATCCACAGTTTGTTTTAAGTATTGCATCTCTTTCTCATTGCGGGATAGCTTTGTAGAAAAAGGGAAATCATTCCTTTGAGATAATTAACCCATTCCGGTTCAGCCCCGCTAGCTTGTGAACCCTGAGTACCCAGTAGTTCCCCTGGTGAAGAGGAACACTCCGCTGTACAAGAAACACACTCTTTGCCTGACATAATGTAAATGTGACAGCACACACACACACAGGAAAAAGTTAAGTAAAATTAACCCACAAAGAGCCCTTCAGGGAGACACAGAGTTGTTTGGAGCCAGCCCCCACTGCGCCCTTATCGCTAATGCCAAGCTTAGCCGGGTCGCAGACTAAGTACCTTGATGGGGGACTTAGTACACTAACAGTCGCTTTCCCCCTGCTATGACCCCTGGTACCGCTGAGGTAATCTGGAGTCACACCGGAGGAGCTGCGTGTCCCTGTCCTGTCAGCGTCTGTGTCCACTGCAGAGGGAAAATTGCGCTGGTGAGCTGCTGGATCCTCTTATAGTGAAGACCCTCCCCTTAAATGGCGTGCAGCCTTCCCGCTTTCTTTATACTGGCTGAGGAATCTGGTGCTTAAAATGGAGAGAAATTGTTTTAAGGCTGCGTTGCCAGTTTGGGTACTGTGTACAGTGTACTGAGATGCAGTTGTGCACTGTGTCTGGAGACGCATTTCGCCCCATTTAGAAGGCGTGCGTCTCCGTATCCTCATGCCGCCATAATGGCTGGTGCCCCGCTAACCGGGATGCTGGCTCAGTACTCGCCACTCTTCATTCTTCTGGCTGTTAGGGGTGACAGCGTGCTGCTGGAATATATGCTTGCCGTGGTGGAGCTTACGAATAGTTCCCTCAGGAGCTCAGTGTCCTGTCAGCGAGGAACGGGACCATTAACTCTTCAAGAGGTTGAGCCGTTCCTTCCCCTAAGTCCCACGAAGCAGGCAGGCTGGTGCCAACCAACCCTGCCTGAAAACAAACATAAAATAAATGCAGAAGACTCTTCAGGAGCTTCCTTCAGCGTGACCGGCTTCTAAACTGAGTCTGGTAGGAGGGGCATAGAGGGAGGAGGCAGCCCACACTATCAAATTCTTAAAGTGCCCATGGCTCCTAGTGGCCCCGTCTATACCCCATGGTACTAAATGTGACCCAGTATCCTCTAGGACGTAAGAGAAAGCAAGTATCTTTGTGTCTGGAACACACCATGTTGCCAAGCAATGAGGGCAATCACATTTATATTGTTTCTGTGCAGGGTAAATACTGTCTGCCTTTGCATGTAGCCCACAAATGTTAGGGTTTTTTTTTTACACTGCAATTTAGATTTCAGTTTGAACACACCCCACCCAAATCTTACTCTCTCTACATATGTTACATCTGCACCACCTGCACTGCACATGGTATTGCCCAGTCACTTGCTTTTTTGCTTTAGTTACAAACATGATTCAGGCCCTCTGTTACAGACAGTTAAATACCTTGCAGTAAATTTCACATTACCATCATATCTGAAGGGGATGGTATACTGATCCCGGCTCTTGGGATGTCGATGGTCAGAATCCCTACACCTGCTAGGTGAGTATTCTAACTCCCCTCTACACCCTAACCCTTCCAACATGCAGCCTAACACTCCCTGCCCACAGCCTAACCCTAACCTTTCCCCACCCACATCCTAAACCTCCCTACCCACAGCCTAACCCTTTCTCATCACAGCTTAACCCTAAACCTCCCTCACCACAGCCTAACCCTAACCTTTCCCCACCCATAGCCTAACTTTAACCCTCCATCACCACAACCTAACCCTAACCTATCCCCACCCACAGCCTAACCCTAACCTTTCCCCATCCACAGCCTAACCATCACCTACCCTCACCACAGCCTGACCTTAGCCTTTACCCACCCATAGCCTAACCCTCACTCACCACAGCCTAACTCTAACCTTTCCCCACCCACAGCCTAACCCTAACCTTTCCCCACCCAAAGCCTAACCCTAACCTTTCCCCACCCACAACCTAACCCTAACCTTTCCCTCACCATAGCCTAGCCCTAATCCTCCCTACCCACAGCTTAACCATAACCCTCCCTCACCACAGTCTAAAACTAACCTTTCCCCGCCCACAGCCTAACCCTAACTTTTCCCCACCTGCAGCCTAACACTAACTTTTCCCCACCCACACCCTTACCTTTCCCCACCTACAGCCTTACCCTAACCTTTCCACACCCACAGCCTAACCCTAACCTTTCCCCACCCACAGCTTAACCCTAACCTTTCCCCACCCACAGCCTAACCCTAACCTTTCCCCAGCGACAGCCTAACCCTAGCCTTTCCGCACCCACAGCCTAGCCCTAACCTCCCACTGTAATTACCTTTTTTGAAAGTTAATTGCAAACCCACAGAAAGTTACTTTGAATTCCTCACACCTAAAATGGTGTTCAAAAGGGAATTTGGAGTACTGGATATGGAATTTAATGATTTCAAACCTGCTATGAAGGTTCTAGCCAACCAATAGAAATTGACTTAGGCCATTCTTTATTGAAAGTGCCACCCTCAGAAAATGGTTCCTGTATCTGAAATCTGGTCTTGTGCTGAGAGAGTCCAAGGAGAATTCTGCTTCTGACAACAGTGTCTTGGTCGGCAATGTGTCACTGTGGACCCATTCAAAGCTCGTTGAGTCCTTAACTGAAGTGACTTGCCCTATTCATCAATATATTGGAAATTAAGAGAAATAGGAAGATCTTGACCTCAATGGGACATTTATGGTCTCTGATGTTGTTTATTTAGTTCCAGACATCACAGAATGTGTGTAGTATGAAGAGCCTAACCTCTTGTTGTCTGATGTGGGGGAAATGGTTGAAGTCCTTAAGTACAGCCAAAAAGATATGGATGTGGTTGTACAGAGTGTCTGGCTGGAGGTTCAATGAAAAGAATGGGAAGTTTTGGAGAAGAGCAAGACACACACCAAACGTTGGACTGTCCTGGAGTCCTGATATTGTTGCCACCACATCTGGAGTCTCCTAAATGCATCACAAGCTCTGGATTCACAGCAAGTGCCTCCCCGGCTGATATTCATCTGACTGCAATTGCCGGAGATCGGTCAGTGATAAGAACCATCACAGCAGAGTGTTGCATGTCTGGTGCTCTCACAGGTGGAAAGCAAGGTGCTGTGGTGTAACACACCATCACAGCCCATGGTGCTACTATTGGCAATATTCTATCGCCTCAATACGCCCGTTTGACTAATGCAGGCTTAGAGGAAAAAAATTAAAGTGCAGTACTTATTGCATACTTTCTCATACATATAGTGTGTGTGTGTGTGTGTGTGTGTGTGTGTGTGTGTGTGTGTGTGTGTGTGTGTGTGTGTGTGTGTGTGAAATAGCAGCTATGGTTCAAAAGTTACAACACTGCAGATAGGGGGAGTGAGTGTCAGGATCCTGGGCTATCTCATGCTTGTACCAGTGTACTCTGAAGATTACCTTCTGATCTGCAGGGGTTTCGCTCAGTCCAGCAAGGTGCCGGCAGTTCTCAGATTTCAGCTGCAGCATGTTTTGTGTTGCTCACTTCTGATTACATCACCTGTGTGGGGATTCCTCTGTGTGTGTAAGATCCTCTGTGCAGCATTTAGGTCTCTGTGTATTGTATCCAGCAGCCATGTTACTTGATCAGCTGACCGGACTGTTTACCAACAGGAGTGCTGGTATACTCAGCTGACTCCTTCCTCCAATGGCAGCTTCCCTAATGGTATTAAGCAGGTCTTCTGTGAACAGGAAGGGGCCTGTACAACGTCTTCCTTCAGTGCTTGCTGCTGGGAGTTGCTGCTCTAGGTTCCAGGCTCCACTCTGTGGGGGTCATTCAAATCTGATCACTGTTATGTGTTTTCGATCAGATCTGAACTGCGTATGCACCGCACTGTGCTGGCACGGCTGCAACGGGCATCGGCGCCCTGTGATGGGATGGTGCGAAGGATCCATTCACACGGGCGTTCGCAAGGAGATTGACAGGAAAAGGGCATTTGTGGGTGGCAACTGACCGTTTTCACGGAATGTCCGGGAAAACGCAGGCGGGCTCAAGCGTTTTCAGGGAGGGAGTCTGACGTCAAATCCAGTCCTGAACAGGCCGAAGTGATCGCAGCAGCGAAGTACTGGGCTGCACAGAGACTGCACAAAATCAGTTTGTACAGCTCTGCTACACATGTGATCACACACTTACACAGCGAAAAAATATTCCCCCTGTAGGCGGCTACTATCTGATCGCAGGACAGCAAAAATCGCTTCCTAGCAATCAGATCTGAATAACCCCCTGTGTCTCCACGTGTTTCCCAGAGCATTCCTACGTGTTTATCACTGAGTGCTTCTCTATGTGTTCTCCAGTGCTGACTGCCATCAGACATCTCTACGTGTTCTCCAGTGCCGACTACCATCAGACATCTCTACGTGTTCTCCAGTGCCGACTACCATCAGACATCTCTACGTGTTCTCCAGTGCCGATTACCATCAGACATCTCTACGTGTTCTCCAGTGCTGACTGCCATCAGACATCTCTATGTGTTCTCCAGTGCTGACTGCCATCAGACATCTCTACGTGTTCTCCAGTGCCGACTACCATCAGACATCTCTATGTGTTCTCCAGTGCTGACTGCCATCAGACATCTCTATGTGTTCTCCAGTGCTGACTGCCATCAGACATCTCTACGTGTTCTCCAGTGCCGACTGCCATCAGACATCTCTATGTGTTCTCCAGTGCTGACTGCCATCAGACATCTCTACGTGTTCTCCAGTGCTGACTGCCATCAGACATCTCTACGTGTTCTCCAGTGCTGACTGCCATCAGACATCTCTACGTGTTCTCCAGTGCTGACTGCCATCAGACATCTCTACGTGTTCTCCAGTGCCGACTGCCATCAGATATCTTTACGTGTTCTCCAGTGCCGATTACCATCAGATATCTCTACGTGTTCTCCAGTGCTGACTGCCATCAGACATCTCTACGTGTTCTCCAGTGCCGACTGCCATCAGATATCTTTACGTGTTCTCCAGTGCCGATTACCATCAGATATCTCTACATGTTCTCCAGTGCCGATTACCATCAGATATCTCTACATGTTCTCCAGTGCCGATTACCATCAGATATCTCTACATGTTCTCCAGTGCCGACTACCATCGGATATCTCTACGTGTTCTCTAGTGCCGATTACCATCAGATATCTCTACGTGTTCTCCAGTGCCGACTACCATCGGATATCTCTACGTGTTCTCCAGTGCCGATTACCATCAGATATCTCTACATGTTCTCCAGTGCCGATTACCATCAGATATCTCTACATGTTCTCCAGTGCCGACTACCATCGGATATCTCTACGTGTTCTCCAGTGCCAATTACCATCAGATATCTCTACATGTTCTCCAGTGCCGACTACCATCGGATATCTCTACGTGTTCTCCAGTGCCGACTGCCATCAGATATCTTTACGTGTTCTCCAGTGCCGATTACCATCAGATATCTCTACGTGTTCTCCAGTGCCGACTGCCATCAGATATCTTTACGTGTTCTCCAGTGCCGATTACCATCAGATATCTCTACATGTTCTCCAGTGCCGACTACCATCGGATATCTCTACGTGTTCTCCAGTGCCGATTACCATCGGACATCTCTACTTGTTCTCCAGTGCCGATTACCATCAGATATCTCTACGTGTTCTCCAGTGCCGATTACCATCAGATATCTCTACGTGTTCTCCAGTGCCGATTACCATCAGATATCTCTACGTGTTCTCCAGTGCCGATTACCATCAGACATCTCTACGTGTTCTCTAGTGCCGACTACCATCAGACATCTCTACGTGTTCTCTAGTGCCGACTACCATCAGACATCTCTACGTGTTCTCCAGTGCCGACTACCATCAGACATCTCTACGTGTTCTCCAGTGCCGACTACCATCAGACATCTCTACTTGTTCTCCAGTACTGATTACCATCGGACATCTCTACGTGTTCTCCAGTGCCGACTACCATCGGATATCTCTACGTGTTCTCCAGTGCCGATTACCATCGGACATCTCTACTTGTTCTCCAGTGCCGATTACCATCAGATAGCTCTACGTGTTCTCCAGTGCCGATTACCATCAGATATCTCTACGTGTTCTCCAGTGCCGATTACCATCAGATATCTCTATGTGTTCTCCAGTGCCGATTACCATCAGACATCTCTACGTGTTCTCTAGTGCCGACTACCATCAGACATCTCTACGTGTTCTCTAGTGCCGACTACCATCAGACATCTCTACGTGTTCTCCAGTGCTGACTGCCATCAGACATCTCTACGTGTTCTCCAGTGCCGACTACCATCAGACATCTCTACGTGTTCTCCAGTACTGATTACCATCGGACATCTCTACGTGTTCTCCAGTGCCGACTACCATCGGATATCTCTACGTGTTCTCCAGTGCCGATTACCATCGGACATCTCTACTTGTTCTCCAGTGCCGATTACCATCAGATAGCTCTACGTGTTCTCCAGTGCCGATTACCATCGGACATCTCTACTTGTTCTCCAGTGCCGATTACCATCAGACATCTCTACGTGTTCTCCAGTGCCGATTACCATCAGACATCTCTACGTGTTCTCCAGTGCCGATTACCATCAGATATCTCTACGTGTTCTCCAGTGCCGATTACCATCAGACATCTCTACGTGTTCTCCAGTGCCGATTACCATCAGATATCTCTACGTGTTCTCCAGTGCCGATTACCATCAGACATCTCTACGTGTTCTCCAGTGCCGATTACCATCAGATAGCTCTACGTGTTCTCCAGTGCCGATTACCATCGGACATCTCTACTTGTTCTCCAGTGCCGATTACCATCAGATAGCTCTACGTGTTCTCCAGTGCCGATTACCATCAGATATCTCTACGTGTTCTCCAGTACTGATTACCATCAGACATCTCTACGTGTTCTCCAGTGCCGATTACCATCAGACATCTCTACGTGTTCTCTAGTGCCGACTACCATCAGACATCTCTACGTGTTCTCCAGTGCTGACTGCCATCAGACATCTCTACGTGTTCTCCAGTGCCGACTACCATCAGACATCTCTACGTGTTCTCCAGTGCCGATTACCATCGGACATCTCTACGTGTTCTCCAGTGCCGATTACCATCAGATATCTTTACGTGTTCTCCAGTACTGATTACCATCAGACATCTCTACGTGTTCTCCAGTGCTGATTACCATCAGACATCTCTACGTGTTCTCCAGTACTGATTACCATCAGATATCTCTACGTGTTCTCCAGTGCCGATTATCATCGGACATCTCTACGTGTTCTCCAGTGCCGATTACCATCGGACATCTCTCTGCTGGCCGCTGCACACTTTTCTCTCTGCTGACCACTGCACACTACTCCCTCTGCTGACCGCTGCACTCTCCTCCCTCTGCTGGCAGCTGCAAACTCCGACCTCTGCTGACCGCTGTACACTCCGCCCTCTGCTAAACACTTCACACCGCCCTCTGCTGACCACTGCACACTCCACCCTCTTCTAAACGATGCACACTCCACCGCCTGCTGACTGCACACTGCACCCTCTGCTGACCACTGCACATTCCGCTTTCTTCTGACCGGTGCAGTCCCCCCTCTGCTAACTGGTGACCACTCACCGCTCTGCTGACCACTGCACTCTCCTCCCTCTGCTGGCTGCTGCACACTCTGCCCCCTGCTGGCCGCTGCACACTCCTTTGTATTTTGTCTCTGTACCTTGCAGGAGAAAAAAAACTTTCTGCATAAAATGTATTCTCTGGGGAGCACCAGCACCATACAGATGCAGCATGTACTATATAACTATATGTGACCCTTACTATTGGTTGGTACCTAAAATACGTTTACATAAAGCCAGTCCTGTGTCGAAATCTCCCTCTCCCTCCTTCTTATAAAAGCAGCACCCATAGCTGCTATAACTTTCAGTGCACTTGGGGCTAAATAGCTGCTCCCCCTGTATAATAATAACAGGACACCCCAGGCCGCTCCCCCTGTATAATAATAACAGGACACCACAGGCCGCTCCCCCTGTATAATAATAACAGGACACCACAGGCTGCTCCTACTGTATAATAACAGGACACCACAGGCCGCTCCCCATGTATAATAACAGGACACCACAGGCCGCTCCCCCTGTATAATAATAACAGGACACCACAGGCCGCTCCCCCTGTATAATAATAACAGGACACCACAGGCCACTCCCTCTGTATAATAATAATAATAATAACAACAGTAGAGCACAGGCCACTCCCCCTGTATAATAATAACATGACACCACATGCCACTCCCTCTGTATAATAATAATAACAGGACAGCACAGGATGCTCCGGCTGTATAATAATAATAATAATAATAACAGGACACCACAGGTTGCTCCTCCTGTATAATAATGATAATAGGACAGCACAGGCCGCTCCCCTATATAATAATAATAACAGGACACCACAGGCTGCTCCTCCTGTATAATAATAATAATAACAACAACAGGACACCACAGGCTGCTCCCCCTGTATATTAATAATAATAATGCTAATAACAGGACACCTCATGCTGCTTCCCCTGTATAATAATAATAACAGGACACTACAGGCCGCTCCCCCTGTATAATAATAATAACAACAGGACACCACAGGCCGCTCCCCCTTTATAATTATAATAACAATAATAATAATAATAAATAACAGGACACCACAGGCCGCTAACCCTGTTTAATAATAACAGGACACCACAGGTTGCTCCCCCTGTATAGCAATAATAACAGGACACCACTGGCTGCTTCTCCTGTAAAACAATAATAACATGACATCACAGGCTGCTCCCCCTGTATAATAATAATAATAATAATAATAATAACAGGACAACACAGGCTGCTCCTCCTGTATAATAATAATAATGTCAGGACACCACGGGCCGCTCCCCCTGTATAATAATAATAATAACAATAACAGGACACCACAAGCTGCTCCTCCTATATGAAAAACGCAGAACACAGATCTCAAAAGTAAGTTGGAACGCACAGAGCGAAAGTCAGGTGGAACGCAAGAGCGGAAGTCGGGTAAAACGCAAAAGTGGAAGTCATGTGGAACGCAAGAGCAGAAGTCCAGTGAAACGCAAAAACGGAAGTCCGGTGGAACACAAAAATGGAAGTCGGGTGAAACGCAAGAGCGGAAGTCGGGTGGAACGCAAGAGCGTTGTTAGAACGCAAGAGCGGAAGTCGGGTGGAACGCAAGAGCGGAAGTTGGGTGTGTAACATCCTCCGAAGGAGCGGAGGCCGCGTCTGTCTGGCGGTAAGTCGGCGCTGCACATGTCTGGCGGGGTAATGAGGGTGTGTGTGTGTGACATAAGGGCGGATAGTGAGGTACATGTGATGTGACGTAATAGGTGTGATGTGATATAGGCGGGATGAGAAGAGGGGGAGGTGATGGCTGTCACCACCAGCTCCCTGCAGTCACTGTATAATGGGTCAGGATAGGTGATTCTAGCATCTACCGTCAGGATAGGGGTGGGTGGGGGCAGCGGCTGCCCCAGCAATAGGGATAATCCCACCAGTGACCATAGAGCTGCAGGAGGCAGTAGCGGATCTTGCCACGGGCAAGCAGTACTTTTGCCCGGGGCGCCGCCTTCCGGAGGGCGCAGGGCGCCTTCCGGAGGGTGCCGCACCAGGGCAAGATCCGCTGCTGCAGTGTGTGCCCCCCGGCCCCCGCTGTCGCCCTGCTGCCGCTGGCCGCTGGGAAGGGAAACTAGACGCGTACGCGTCTAGTTTCCTTTCGTGGAGAGGTCCTTTACTGTGCGGTGCGCGATGACGTCATCGCGCACCTGCACGGCCAAGGTCCTCTCCACGAAGGGAACTAGACGCTACGTGTCTAGTTTCTCTTCGTTGAAAGGACCTTTGATGTGCGGTGCGCGATGACGTCATCGCACACCGCGCATCATTCCAGTCTGTACAGAGGGCGTAAATGACCACGCCCCCTGTATGAAGCCACGCCCCCAATGCCGCCCGGGGCGCCAGAAGCCCTTGAACCGGCCCTGGCAGGAGGCCGCAGTTACTGGTAAGCCGCCTCTCAGACACGGCCCTCAGGGTGCCCCAGCGGTCCAGGTTTTCGATATATCCATGGCTCAGCGCAGATGGCTAAATCAAACTGACTGAGGTGCTGATTAAGTCACCTGTGGCCAAGCATGGTTACAGACATCTACAGCCTGGAGCATTGGTGAGCCTCTGTATTAGGGACTGTCCGATTACTGTGCTGTTGCCTCTACTTGCCCCTAACAAACACTGAGGCCTGAGTGCTGACGGCTTTTGGGGTACACCTGATCGTAAGTATCGCAACGTTTCGCACATTTACAGGGGGTCATAGCAGGGGGTGAGCACTACAGCGGTAGCGCCACTTCACTTTTTTCATAATCACATTATTTCACACACTGTGCTGCTGATTAAGTCACTGGGGCCAAGCATGGTTAGCTGCAGCTAAGAAGGAGAGACAGGTGTTAAAGCAGTCTATTGATGGTATGGCTAAAGCAGCAGATACCAAGAAGGCTTCTCAGCCCCCTCTAGTGGTTTCACATAAACGCTCACTGCCACAGGTGCTCCAGTCTGATTCTGATCAGCCTGATGTAGATGATGATGATATGGATTAGGACAGCTCTCTGTCCCCAGGGGGTGGAGGCTCTGATTTTTGCGGTAAGAGAGGTTCTTCACATACCAGATCAGAAGTCAGAACCAGATGAGGAGTTGTACTTTAATGTTAGACCCAAGAGCTGAGCAACTTTTCCTGTATCTAAAGAATTAAACTCCCTGGCCAGGGAGGCTTGGTTGAACCCTGATAGGAAATGTAAAATTCCTCAGAGGTTTGTAGCTACATTCCCCTACCAGCTGATGACAGGAAGGTATGAGAAAACTCACCCGTCAGTGGATATGTCTGTGTCCAGACTGTCTAAGAAGTTGGTACTGCTGGTGCCAGGGGCTATATCCCTAAAAGAGCCAACTGACCGTAAAATTGAGACCACTCTCAAGGCAATTTGTACGGCAGCGGTCGTAGCACCGCGCCCCAATATAGTTTGTGGGTGGATTTCTGGGGAAATGGTCAAGTTGTCCGATAATATTATTAATGGCTCTTAGACAATCTGCCCCAGGATGAGGTCATTACTCTGCTGCAACACATACAGGATGCTGCAAATTTTATGAACGAAGCTATGAAGAAATTGTGTAAGATAAATGGCCGCACTACTGCTATGGCTGTTTCGGCACGCAGAGCTCTGTGGTTGCGTCAATGGTCAGCGGATGCTGATTCCAAAAAGGGTGTAGAAAATCTTCCCTTTACAGGTGATGACTTGTTTGGGGGCGAATGAAATAAATGGATTTCCCAGGCAACGGCGGGTTAGTCTACCTATCTGCCGTCGTCTGCGCCACCTGCTAGACGTTCTTACGCAGGACCCTCCTTGCAGTCTTTTCGTGTAGCATGGTTCAGAGGCAGGGGCCAGGGAGTCTCAACCACTCCCAGAGGATCTTGTGGTAAGTCCCGTAAACCTGCAACTGCTGACTCCCTGTACCAGACCACCGGATCTCCTGCCGCTAAGCTTTCCGCGTGACGGTGGCCCCGTCCCGCAGCAAGGCGATTTTCAGATGGGTGCTCGCCTTCAACACTTTGCCCACATGTCCTGCCGGGATCCTTGGCTTATGGATCTCATTTCCCAGGAATACCGGCTGGAATTCAAACACTTCCTCCTCCCAGATTTTTCAAATCAGGCTTGCCAGTTTTGCCCACTGCAAAAGTTTCCTTGCAAGAGGCAATTCAAAAACTTTTGCGGACAGGAGTGGTGGTTCCAGTACCTCCTCTGTTGCACAGAAGGGGGTTTTACTCCAGTCTTTTTGTCGTTCCAAAACCGGACGGTTCGGTGCAACCCATCTTACGCCTGAAATCTCTAAACCCGTATCTGTGGGCAGTGGTGTCCGGTTTGGAGGAGGGGGAATTCTTGGTATCCCTAGATGTCAAGGATGCTTACCTACACATTCCCATGTGGCCCCCTCATCAGGCTTACCTCAGGTTCACCATCTTGGACGACCATTTCCAGTTTCAGGCCTTGCCCTTCCGTTTGTCCATATCTCCGAGGGTCATCACCAAAATAATGGCGGAGATGATGCTGCAGCTGCGCAGGATGGGAGTCAACATAGTCCCCTATTTGGACAACCTCCTGATGAAGGCTATGTCCAGAGACTGTCTATTGCACAGCATTGATCTGACGACTCGCCTGCTTACGGATCATGGGTGGATTCTAAACTTCCAGAAATCTCACTTGGAACTGACCCAACGTCTCCAATACCTGGGAATGATACTGGATACAGTGTCTCAAATTGTGTTTCTTCCGATGGACAAGGCCTTGGCTATCCAGGCTTTTGTCTTCAGTGCTCCGTCCTCGCAGGGTGTCCATACATCTTTGCATACGTTTGCTCTGCAAGATGATTGCTGTTTATGAGGCAATCCAATACGGCAGATTTCATGCCCGGCCATTTCAGCTGGATCTGCTGGACAAATGGTCGGGGTCTCGCCTTCACATGCATCAGGAAGTGACCTTCTTTCCGAAAGCCCGGAATTCTCTATTATGGTGGCTACAAGTTCCTCACCTGGTAGAAGGCAGGAACTTCAATATCCAATCATGGATTCTACTGACAACGGATGCCAGCCTCCGGGGTTGGGGAGCTGTGACCCAAGGGGCCCAGTTCCAGGGTATATGGTCAACTCAGGAATCTACTCTGCCAATAAACGTCCTGGAACTCAGGGCGATTTACAATGCCTTTCTGCAAGCTTCTCAACTCCTGGGGGATAGGGCGGTCCAGGTTCAATCGGACAACGCCACGATGGTGGTGTACATAAACTGACAAGGATGAACAAGAAACAGAACAGCGATGCGAGAAGTATCAAGATCCTCCTCTGGGTGGAGGCCAACGCAAGGGCCATCTCAGCCATATTAATTTCAGGAGTGACAACTGGGAAGCGGACTTCCTCAGCAGACACGACCTCCATCCGGGGGAATGGGTCCTACATCCCCAGGTGTTTCAACAGTTCATTCACCGGTGGGGCTGTCCGCAGATAGACCTGATGGCTTCTTGTCTCAACGAGAAGCTATGCTGTTACCGTTCCAGAACAAGGGATCCGCAGGCTGTAGCAGTGGACGCGTTGATGACGCCTTGGACGTGCCAGTTTGTGTACCTGTTCCCTCCTCTACCACTAATCCCAAGGGTTCTAAAAAGACTAAGAAGGGAAAGCGTTTAATTCTAATTGCCCCGGATTGGCCTCGACGGCTGTGGTACTCAGACCTCCTAACCATGGCTCTGGAGGATCTCTGGATTCTACCGCTCCAAAAGGATATTCTTCAACAAGGTCCGTTCGACTATCCAGACTTACAGCGGCTACGTTTGATGGCTGGAAGTTGAGAGGCAGATTTAGCAAGGAAGAGTCTTCGCTCCCGAGTTATTTCCACCATGGTCCAAGCCAGGAAGATGGTGACGTCAAAACATTATCATCGTATCTGGAAAAAGTATGTTTCCTGGTGTGAAAGTAGAAAGGTTTCTCCCATGGAATTTAGAATCGGTAATTTTCTACTTTTTCTGCAAGCGGGAGTGGATATGGGCCTACGCTTAGGCTCCATCAAATTCCAGATTTCGGCGCTCTCTATTTTTTTCCAGAAACAACTTGCCATGTTGCCGGAAGTTCAAACTTTCCTAAAAGGCGTGCTTCATATGCAACCGGCCTTCGTGCCTCCCACGTCTCTGTGGGATCTCAATGTGGTTTTGTCCTTCCTTTAGTCGGACTGGTTTGAACCCTTACATAGGGTGGAGTTAAAATTTCTCACCTGGAAAACGGTGATGCTTTTAGCATTGGCGTCTGCAATACATGTCTCAGAATTGGGGGCCTTATCCTGTAAGAGCCTTTATTTGTTTTTTCATGCAGACAGGGTGGAACTCGTGACCCGTCCTCCGTTTTTGCCAAAAGTGGTTTCAGCTTTTCATGTCAATCAACACATTGTGGTACCGGTGTTGTCTGACGCTTCCAAAAGTCCTTGAATGTAGTGAGGGCTCTGAAGATTTATGTCAAGAGGACGGCTCGTTATCGGAAATCTGACTTGCTGTTTGTCCTTTTATGATGCTACCAAGATTGGTCGTCCGGCTTCCAAGCAATCCATTGCTTGTTGGCTCAGGTTGACCATTCAACAGGCCTATACTTCGGTGGCTCTGCCTTTGCCGACGTCTATTCAGGCCCACTTTGACAAGGTCTGTGGGCTCTTCCTGGGCAGCTGCCTGGGGTGTCTCAGCCTTACAGTTGTGCCGAGCTGCTACTTGGTCTGGTTCGAACACTTTTGTGTTCGACACCTTGGCCAAGGATGACCTTCAGTTTGGTCAGGCAGTGTTACAGGGGTCTCGGCACTCTCCCACCCGTTTGGGAGCTTTGGGACTTCCCCAAGGTACTAAAGTACAGATCCCCAGTATCCACTAGGACGTTAGAGAAAATAGGAATTTAATACCTACCGGTAATTCCTTTTCTCGTAGTCCGTACTGGATACTGGGCGCCCGCCTCAGTGCTTCGATTCCTGCTTACCAGAGTACGTTTTTGGTTGGCCCGTCGTTGCGGTCCCCTTATGTTGTTATAGCTGTGCTATCCTGGTTGGGTTGGTGTTGCTATCCACTGTTCTGGTTAACTCCCTCCTTTTGGTTATGGTTGTGTGTTGGCTTGTTGCCTCAACGCTGTTGTATTATTCGTTCTCTCATGGTATGTCCGTCTCCTCGGGAACCGTTTTCCTAGACTGATTCCGGTAGAAGGGGCATAGAGGGGAAGAGCCAGCACACACATACTAAAGGTTTTAAAGTGCCAGGCTCCAGTGGACCCAATCTATACCCCATGGTACTAAAGTACAGATCCCCAGTATCCACTACGGACTACGAGAACAGGAATTACCGGTAGGTATTAAATTCCTACTATTTACTTGCAGACTGGTAATCAATTCTGTACAGAATATGACCGAGCGAGTGTTTTAAAGAACATCTATCAGGATTCAGAGGCTCGCTGGAGAGGTGACTGCTGGGAATAGGACATTATACAGTAACACCAGGGGACGTGTCTGGGTGATGACTGAAGAGGTGACTGCTGGGAATGGGACATTATACAGTAACACCAGGGGATGTGTCTGGGTGGATGATGACTGGAGAGGTGACTGCTGGGAATGGGATATTATACAGTAACACCAGGGGACGTGTCTGGGTGATGACTGGAGAGATGACTGCTGTGAATGGGACATTATACAGTAACACCAGGGGATGTGTCTGGGTGATGACTGGAGAGGTGACTGCTGTGAATGGGACATTATACAGTAACACCAGGGGATGTGTCTGGGTGATGACTGGAGAGGTGACTGCTGTGAATGGGACATTATACAGTAACACCAGGGGATGTGTCTGGGTGGTGACTGGAGAGGTGGCTGCTGGGAATCTGGCATTATACAGTAAAACCAGGGGACGTGTCTGGGTTGAGACTGGAGAGGTGACTGCTGGGAATGGGGCATTATACAGTAACACCTGGGGACGTGTCTGGGTGATGACTGGAGAGGTGACTGCTGGGAATGGGGCATTATACAGTAACACCAGGGAATGTGTCTGGGTGATGACTGGAGAGGTGACTGCTGGGAATTGGACATTATACAGTAACACCAGGGGACGTATCTGGGTGATGACTGGAGAGGTGACTGCTGGGAATGGGCATTATACAGTAACACCAGGGGATGTGTCTGGGTGATGACTGTATCATTGTGTGTGTGTCAGGTTCCTATAAGGTGTCAGGATGTCACTGTCTATGTCTCTATGCAGGAGGGGGAGTATATAGAGGAACACAGGGGTCTGTACAAGGACGTGATGATGGAGAATCACCGGCCCCTCACATCACTGGGTAAGAGGAGACTGTCAATTGTTGTACAGGGGAGAGCAGATATGGGGGCCCCTATATACACACATCACCTGATAATCACATATATACACTGTACTCAGTCACTGTGTGTCTTCTACAGATGGACCCACTAACAGAGATACCCCAGAGAGATGTCCCCGTCCTCTGTATTCCCAGGATTGTACAGAGGAGAATCACAGGATCCCACAGGAGTATCAGGTAGGTAGGATTTAGGGTCTCGTCAATATTCCAAAGTTACCGTCCCTATATGATCTGTAGAGGAGCTGTGCCTCTTATACGCTGATATCCTATTTAATCTCAATAGTATCAGACATTGTTAATGTGTTATTTTATTGTTTCTCTTACGTCCTAGAGGATGCTGGGGACTCCGTAAGGACCATGGGGATAGACGGGCTCCGCAGGAGACATGGGCACTTTAAGAAAGACATTGGATCTGGGTGTGCACTGGATCCTCCCTCTATGCCCCTCCTCCAGACCTCAGTTTGATACTGTGCCCAGTGGAGACTGGGTGCTTTCAGGGAGCTCTCCTGAGTTTCCTGTCAAAGAAAGTATTTTAGTTAGGTTTTTTATTTTCAGGGAGCCTGCTGGCAACAGACTCCCTGCATCGGGGGACTGAGGAGAGAGAAACAGACCTACTTCTCTGAGTTTCAGGGCTCTGTTTCTTAGGCTACTGGACACCATTAGCTCCAGAGGGATTGGTACGCAGGTCTCACCCTCGCCGTCCATCCCAGAGCCGCGCCGCCGTCCTCCTCGAAGAGCCGTAAGATAGAAGCCGGGTGAGTATGAGAGGAAAAGACTTCAGAGGCGGCAGAAGACAGCTTGATCTTCATAAGAGGTAACGCACAGCAGTGAAGCTGTGCGCCATTGCTCCCATTCACCTCACACACATCGGTCACTGTAAGGGTGCAGTGCGCAGGAGGGGCGCCCTGGGCAGCAATATAAACCTCTCCTGTGGCAAATGTACATGTATACATGTACAGCTGGGCACTCTACATGTATATAAAGAGCCCCCGCCATGTTATTAAGAATTTTGAGCGGGACAGAAGCCCACCGCCGAGGGGGCGGGGCTTCTCCCTCAGCACTCACCAGCGCCATTTTCTCCACAGCACAGTGCTGAAAGGAAGCTCCCCGGACTCTCCCCTGCTTACTCACGGTGACAGAGGGTTTTAAAGTAGAGGGGGGCACATAATTGGTGCATATACATACTTTAAAAGCGCTACTGGGTAAACATTCTGTGTTTTTTCCTGGGTCATATAGCGCTGGGGTGTGTGCTGCAGACTCTGTCTCTCCAAAGGGCCTGGTGGGGAACCTGTCTTCAGAAAAGAGCTTCCCTGTATGTGTGTGGTGTGTCGGTACGCGTGTGTCGACATGTCTGAGGTTGAAGGCTCACCTAAGGAGGAGGGGGAGTGTATGAATGTAAGGTCTCCGTCGGCAGCGCCGACACCTGTCTGGATTGATATGTGGAATGTTTTAAAGTGCTAATGTTAATTTAGTGCACAAAAGATTAGACAAGGCTGAAGCTAGGGTACAGTCAGGGAGTCAACCCATGTCTGTCCCAATGTCGCCGGGACCTTCGGGGTCTCAGAAGCGCCCACTATCCAAATAGTTGACACAGATACCGACACGGATTCAGACTCCAGTGTCGACTACGATGATGCAAAATTACAGCCAAAAGTGGCTAAATGTATTTGATATAAGATTATTGCAATAAAAGATGTGTTGCATATCACAGAGGAACCCCCTGTCCCTGACACGAGGGTACACATGTATAAGGGAAAGAAACCTGATGTCACCTTTCCCTCCTCATATGAGCTGAACGAATTATGCGAAAAAGCGTGGGAAACTCCAGACAAAAAACTGCAGATTCCCAAAAGGATTCTTATAGCGTATTCTTTCCCGCCAAAGGACAGAATACGGTGGGAATCCTCCCCTAGGGTAGACAAGGCTTTGACACGCTTAGCAAAAAAGATAGCGCTCCCACTTCAAGATACGGCTACCCTCAAGGATCCTGCTGACCGCAAGCAGGAGGTTACCTTGAAGTCCATTTACGCACATTCTGGTACGTTACTCAGACCGGCAATTGCATCGGCCTGGGTTTGTAGTGCTGTAGCAGCATGGACAGATTCCTTATCAGCGGATATTGAGACCCTTGATAAGGATACCATTTTAATGTCCCTAGGGCATATAAAAGATGCTGTCTTATATATGAGGGATGCTCAAAGAGACATTAGTTTACTGGGTTCCAGAATAAACGCTATGTCTATTTCTGCTAGGCGAGTCTTATGGGCCCGACAGTGGACAGGTGATGCCGACTCAAAGAGGCATATGGAGTTTTTGCCTTACAAGGGTGAGGAATTGTTTGGAGAGGGCCTCTCGGACCTAGTCTCCACAGCTACGGCAGGTAAATCAAATTTCTCTATCGTCCTAGTGGATGCTGGGGTTCCTGAAAGGACCATGGGGAATAGCGGCTCCGCAGGAGACAGGGCACAAAAAGTAAAGCTTTAGGATCAGGTGGTGTGCACTGGCTCCTCCCCCTATGACCCTCCTCCAAGCCTCAGTTAGATTTTTGTGCCCGGCCGAGAAGGGTGCAATCTAGGTGGCTCTCCTAAAGAGCTGCTTAGAAAAGTTTAGTTTAGGTTTTTTATTTTACAGTGAGTCCTGCTGGCAACAGGATCACTGCAACGAGGGACTTAGGGGAGAAGAAGTGAACTCACCTGCGTGCAGGATGGATTGGCTTCTTTGGCTACTGGACATTAGCTCCAGAGGGACGATCACAGGTACAGCCTGGATGGTCACCGGAGCCTCGCCGCCGGCCCCCTCACAGATGCTGAAGCAAGAAGAGGTCCAGAATCGGCGGCAGAAGACTCCTCAGTCTTCTTAAGGTAGCGCACAGCACTGCAGCTGTGCGCCATTTCCTCTCAGCACACTTCACACGGCAGTCACTGAGGGTGCAGGGCGCTGGGAGGGGGGCGCCCTGGGAGGCAAATGAAAACCTTTTTTGGCTAAAAATACCTCACATATAGCCTCCGGGGGCTATATGGAGATATTTAACCCCTGCCAGAATCCATTAAAGAGCGGGAGACGAGCCCGCCGAAAAAGGGGCGGGGCCTATCTCCTCAGCACACAGCGCCATTTTCCCTCACAGAAAGGCTGGAGGGAAGGCTCCCAGGCTCTCCCCTGCACTGCACTACAGAAACAGGGTTAAAACAGAGAGGGGGGGCACTAATTTGGCGTTAGAAATATATAAAAGATGCTATAAGGGAAAACACTTATATAAGGTTGTCCCTATATAATTATAGCGTTTTTGGTGTGTGCTGGCAAACTCTCCCTCTGTCTCTCCAAAGGGCTAGTGGGGCCTGTCCTCTATCAGAGCATTCCCTGTGTGTGTGCTGTGTGTCGGTACGTGTGTGTCGACATGTATGAGGACGATGTTGGTGAGGAGGCGGAGCAATTGCCTGTAATGGTGATGTCACTCTCTAGGGAGTCGACACCGGAATGGATGGCTTATTTAGGGAATTACGTGATAATGTCAACACGCTGCAAGGTCGGTTGACGACATGAGACGGCCGACAAACAATTAGTACCGGTCCAGACGTCTCAAAAACACCGTCAGGGGTTTTTAAAACGCCCGTTTACTTTAGTCGGTCGACACAGACACAGACATGGACAGAATCCAGTGTCGACGGTGAATAAACAAACGTATTCCTTATTAGGGCCACACGTTAAGGGCAATGAAGGAGGTGTTACATATTTCTGATACTACAAGTACCACAAAAGAGGGTATTATGTGGGATGTGAAAAAACTACCGTAGTTTTTCCTGAATCAGATAAATTAAATGAAGTGTGTGATGATGCGTGGGTTCCCCCCGATAGAAAATTATGGGCGGTATACCCTTTCCCGCCAGAAGTTAGGGCGCGTTGGGAAACACCCCTTAGGGTGGATAAGGCGCTCACACGCTTATCAAAACAAGTGGCGGTACCGTCTATAGATAGGGCCGTCCTCAAGGAGCCAGCTGACAGGAGGCTGGAAAATATCATAAAAAGTATATACACACATACTGGTGTTATACTGCGACCAGCGATCGCCTCAGCCTGGATGTGCAGAGCTGGGGTGGCTTGGTCGGATTCCCTGACTAAAAATATTGATACCCTTGACAGGGACAGTATTTTATTGACTATAGAGCATTTAAAGGATGCATTTTCTATATATGCGAGATGCACAGAGGGATATTTGCACTCTGGCATCAAGAGTAAGTGCGATGTCCATATCTGCCAGAAGATGTTTATGGACACGACAGTGGTCAGGTGATGCAGATTCCAAACGGCACAAAGGTGTATTGCCGTATAAAGGAAGAGGAGTTATTTGGGGTCGGTCCATCGGACCTGGTGGCCACGGCAACTGCTGGAAAATCCACTGTTTTTACCCTAAGTCACACATCTGCAGAAAAAGACACCGTCTTTTCAGCCTCAGTCCTTTCGTCCCTATAAGAGTCATATCTGCCCAGGGATAGAGGAAAGGGAAGAAGACTGCAGCAGGCAGCCCATTCCCAGGAACAGAAGCGTTTCACCGCTTCTGCCAAGCTCTCAGCATGACGCTGGGACCGTACAGGACCCCTGGATCCTACAAGTAGTATCCCAGGGGTACAGATTGGAATGTCGAGACGTTTCCCCTTCGCAGGCTCCTGAAGTCTGGTTTACCAAGGTCTCCCTCCGACAAGGAGGCAGTATGGGAAACAATTCACAAGCTGTATTCCCAGCAGGTGATAATCAAATTACCCCTCCTACAACAAGAAAAGGGGTATTATTCCACACTATATTGTGGTACTGAAGCCAGAAGGCTAGGTGAGACCTATTCTAAATCTAAAAAAATTTGAACACAAGAAGGGGACTATATAGTGTCCCGAGACATCAGGGATGCTTACCTCCATGTCCCAAATTTGCCCTTCTCACTAAGGGTACCTCAGGTTCGTGGTACAGAACTGTCACTATCAGTTTCAGACGCTGCCGTTTGGATTGTCCACGGCACCCCGGGTCTTTACCAAGGTAATGGCCGAAATGATGATTCTTCTTCGAAGAAAAGGCGTCTTAATTATCCCTTACTTGGACGATCCCCTGATAAGGGCAAAGTCCAGGGAACAGTTGGAGGTCGGAGTAGCACTATCTCGGATACTGCTACAACAGCACGGGTGGTTTCTAAATATTCCAAAATCGCAGCTGATACCGACGACAAGTCTGCTGTGCCTAGGGATGATTCTGGACACAGTCCAGAAAAAGGTGTTTCTCCCGGAAGAGAAAGCCAGGGAGTTATCCGAGCTAGTCAGGAACCTCCTAAAATCAGTGCATCATTGCACAAGGGTCCTGGTAAAAATGGTGACTTCCTGCGAAGCAATTCCATTCGGCAGATTTCACGCAAGAATTTTTCAGTGGGATCTGCTGGACAAATGGTCCGGATCGCATCTTCAGATGCATCAGCGGATAACCCTATATCCAAGGACAAGGGTGTCTCTCCTGTGGTGGTTACAGAGTGCTCATCTTCTAGAGGGCCGCAGATTCGGCATTCAGGATTGGATGCTGGTGACCACGGAGGCCAGCCCGAGAGGCTGGGGAGCAGTCACACAAGGAAAAAATTTCCAGGGAGTGTGATCAAGTCTGGAGACTTTTCTCCACATAAATATACTGGAGCTAAGGGTAAATTTATAATACTCTAAGCTTAGCAAGACCTCTGCTTCAAGGTCAGCCGGTATTGATCCAGTGGGAAAAACATCACGGCAGTCGCCCACGTAAATAGACAGGGCGGCACAAGAAGCAGGAGGGCAATGGCAAAAACTGCAAGGACTTTTCGCTGGGCGGAAAATCATGGGATAGCACTGTCAGCAGTGTTTCATTCCGGGAATGGAAACTGGGAAGCAGACTTCCTCAGCAGGCACGACCTCCACCCGGCAGAGTGGAAACTTCATCGGGAAGTTTTCCACATGATTGTAAACCGTTGGGAAATACCAAAGGTGGACATGATGGCGTCCCGTCTGAACAAAAAACGGGACAGGTATTGCGCCAGGTTAAGAGACCCTCAGGCAATAGCTGTGGACGTTCTGGTAACACCGTGGATGTACCAGTCGGTGTATGTGTTCCATCCTCTGCTTCTCATACCTAAGGTACTGAGAATTATAAGACGTGGAGGAGTAAGAACTATACTCAGGGCTCCGGATTGGCCAAGAAGGACTTGGTACCCGGAAATTCAAGAGATGCTCACAGAGGACTTATGGCCTCTGCCGCTAAGAAGGGACTTGTTTCAGCAAGTACCATGTCTGTTCCAAGACTTACCGCAGCTGCGTTTTGACGGCATGGCGGTGGAACGCCGGATCCTAAGGGAAAAAGGCATTCCGGAAGAGGTCATTCCTACCCTGGTCAAAGCCAGAAAGGAGGTGACCGCACAACATTATCACCACATGTGGCAAAAATATGTTGCGTGGTGTGAGGCCAGAAAGGCCCCACGAAGAAATTTCAACTCGGTCGATTCCTGCATTTCCTGCAAACAGGAGTGTCTATGGGCCTCAAATTGGGGTCCATTAAGGTTCAAATTTCGGCCCTGTCGATTTTCTTCCAGAAAGAAGTGGCTTCAGTTCCTGAAGTCCAGAAGTTTGTCAAGGGAGTATTGCATATACAACCCCCTTTTGTGCCTCCAGTGGCACTGTGGGATCTCAACGTAGTTCTGGGATTCCTCAAATCACATTGGTTTAAAACCAGTCAAATCTGTCGATTTGAAGCATCTCACATGAAAAGTGACCATGCTCTTGGCCCTGGCCTGGACCAGGCGAGTGTCAAATTGGTGGTTTTTTTCTCAAAAAAGCCCATATCTGTTTGTCCATTTGGACAGGGCAGAGCTGCGGACTCGTCCCCAGTTCTCTCCCTAAGGTGGTGTCAGTGTTTCACCTGAACCAGCTTATTTTGGTGCCTTGCGCCTACTAGGGACTTGGAGGACTCCAGGTTGCTAGATGTTGTCAGGGCCCTGTAAATATAGGTTCCAGGACGGCTGGAGTCAGGAAAACTGACTTGCTGTTATCCTGTATGCACCCAACAAACTGGGTGCTCTTGCTTCTAAGCAAACTATTGCTAGTTGGATGTGTAATACAATTCAGCTTGCACATTCTGTGGCAGGCCTGCCACAGCCAAAATATGTAAATGCCCATTCCTCAAGGAAGGTGGGCTCATCTTGGGCGGCTGCCCGAGGGGTCTCGGCTTTACAACTTTGCCGAGCGGCTATTTAGTCAGGGGCAAACACGTTGGTAAAATCCTACAAATTTGATACCCTGGCTAAGGAGGACCTGGAGTTCTCTCATTCGGTGCTGCAGAGTCATCCGCACTCTCCCGCCCGTTTGGGAGCTTTGGTATTATCCCCATGGTCCTTTCAGGAACCCCAGCATCCACTAGGACGATAGAGAAAATAAGAATTTACTTACCGATAATTCTATTTCTCGGAGTCCGTAGTGGATGCTGGGCGCCCATCCCAAGTGCGGATTATCTGCAATACTTGTACATAGTTACAAAAATCGGGTTATTATTGTTGTGAGCCATCTTTTCAGAGGCTCCGCTGTTATCATACTGTTAACTGGGTTCAGATCACAGGTTGTACAGTGTGATTGGTGTGGCTGGTATGAGTCTTACCCGGGATTCAAAATCCTTCCTTATTGTGTACGCTCGTCCGGGCACAGTATCCTAACTGAGGCTTGGAGGAGGGTCATAGGGGGAGGAGCCAGTGCACACCACCTGATCCTAAAGCTTTACTTTTTGTGCCCTGTCTCCTGCGGAGCCGCTATTCCCCATGGTCCTTTCAGGAACCCCAGCATCCACTACGGACTCCGAGAAATAGAATTATCGGTAAGTAAATTCTTATTTTTTTGCCTTATATTCCCTCACAATCTAAGAAAGCGCCTCATTATCAAATGCAGTCCTTTCGTTCAAATAAAAGCAAAAGAGTACGTGGATCGTCCTTTCTTGTCAGAGGTAAGGGCAGAGGGAAAAAGCTGCACAACACAGCTAGTTCCCAGGAACAGAAGTCCTCCATCCACCGCATGACGCTGGGGCCCCCCTGAAGGAGTCCGCTCCAGTGGGGGCACGTCTTCAACTTTTCAGCCACATCTGGGTTCACTCACAGGTGGATCCCTGGGCAATAGAAATTGTTTCTCAGGGATACAAGCTGGAATTCGA
This sequence comes from Pseudophryne corroboree, assembly GCF_028390025.1. Taxonomy (NCBI): domain Eukaryota; kingdom Metazoa; phylum Chordata; class Amphibia; order Anura; family Myobatrachidae; genus Pseudophryne; species Pseudophryne corroboree. The sequence continues at coordinate 10,154,529 of NC_086446.1, forward strand.
AGAGGTGCCTCCTCGCCGGTTTTTCAAATCGGCGCTACCGTCTTCTCCCCTGGAAAGGGAGATAGTGTTACATGCGATTCACAAATTGTGTCTTCAACAAGTGGTAGTCGAGGTTCCCCTGTTTCAAAGAGGGAAGGGGTACTACTCAACTCTGTTTGTGGTCCCGAAACCGGACGGTTCGGTCAGACCCATTTTGAATTTAAAATCCCTGCACCTTTACTTAAAACGGTTCAAGTTCAAGATGGAATCGCTCAGAGCGGTCATCGCCAGCCTGGAAGGGGGGGATTTTATGGTATCTCTGGACATAAAGGATGCATACCTGCATGTTCACATATATCCTCCTCATCAGGCGTACCTGAGATTTGCGGTACAGGATTGTCATTACCAATTTCAGACATTGCCGTTTGGGCTTTCCACGGCACCCGAGAATTTTCACCAAGGTAATGGCGGAAATGATGGTGCTCCTGCGCAGGCAGGGTGTCGCAATTATCCCGTACTTGGACGATCTCCTCATAAAAGCGAGATCACGGGAGAAGTTGCTGAACAGCGTATCACTTTCACTGAAGATGTTACAGCGACACGGCTGGATTCTCAATATTCCAATGTTGCAGCTGAATCTTACGACTCGTCTGCCCTTCCTGGGCATGATTCTGGACACAAACCAGAAAAGGGTTTTTCTTCCGATAGAAAAAGCGCAGGAACTCATGACTCTAGTCAAGAACCTGTTGAAGTCAAAACAGGTGTCAGTACATCATTGTACTCAAGTCCTGGGAAAAATGGTGGCGACATACGAAGCCATTCCCTTCGGCAGGTTCCATGCAAGGACTTTCCAATGGGACCTATTGGACAAATGGTCCGGGTCACATCTGCAAATGCATCAGCGGATCACCCTGTCCCCCAGGGCCAGGGTATCTCTCCTGTGGTGGCTGCAGAGTGCTCACCTTCTAGAGGGCCGCAGGTTTGGCATTCAGGATTGGATCCGGGTGACCACGGACGCGAGCCTCCGAGGTTGGGGAGCAGTCACACGGGGAAGAAATTTCCAAGGCCTTTGGTCAAGTTAAGAGACTTGTCTTCACATCAACATCCTGGAGCTAAGGGCCATATACAATGCCCTACGTCAAGAGGAGACCTTACTTCGCGACCGACCAGTTCTGATCCAGTCAGACAACGTCACCGCAGTAGCTCATGTAAACCGCCAAGTCGGCATAAGGAGCAGAGTGGCGATGGCGGAAGCCGCCAGAATTCTTCGCTGGGCGGAGAATCATGTAAGCGCACTGTCAGCAGTGTTCATTCCGGGAGTGGACAACTGGGAAGCAGACTTCCTCAGCAGACACGACCTGCATCTGGGAGAGTGGGGACTTCATCAGGAAGTCTTCGCACAGATTGCAAGTCGGTGGGGACTGCCCCAAATAGACATGATGGCGTCCCGTCTCAACAAAAAGCTACAAAGGTATTGCGCCAGGTCAAGAGACCCTCAGGTGGTAGCTGTGGACGCCCTAGTGACACCGTGGGTGTTCCAGTCGATCTATGTATTTCCTCCTCGTCCTCTCATACCCAAGGTGTTAAGAGTAATAAGAAAAAGAGGAGTGCGAACAATACTCATTGTTCCGGATTGGCCACGAAGGACCTGGTATCCGGATCTGCAGGAAATGCTCACAGAAGATCCGTGGCCTCTTCCTCTAAGACAGGACCTGTTGCAACAGGGTCCCTGTCTGTTCCAAGACTTACCGCGGCTGCGTTTGACGGCATGGCGGTTGAACGCCGGATCCTAGCGGAAAAAGTTATTCCAGATGAGGTCATTCCTACGCTAATAAAGGCTAGGAAGGACGTGACATCTAAACATTATCACCGAATATGGCGAAAATATGTTTCTTGGTGTGAGGCCAGAAATGCTCCTACGAAAGAATTCCATCTAGGCCGTTTTCTTCACTTCCTACAAACTGGAGTGAATTTGGGCCTAAAATTAGGCTCCATTAAAGTTCAGATTTCGGCCTTATCCATTTTCTTTCAAAAGGAATTGGCCTCTCTGCCTGAAGTACAGACTTTTGTGAAGGGAGTACTGCATAATCAGCCTCCTTTTGTACCTCCGGTGGCGCCTTGGGACCTTAACGTGGTGTTAAGTTTCCTTAAGTCACATTGGTTTGAACCACTTAAAACAGTGGAGTTAAAATATCTCACTTGGAAAGTGGTCATGTTGTTAGCCTTGGCTTCGGCTAGGCAAGTGTCGGAATTGGCGGCTTTGTCTCATAAAAGCCCCTATCTGGTTTTCCATATAGATAGAGTGGAATTGCGGACCCGTCCTCAATTCTTGCCTAAGGTGGTGTCATCTTTTCATATGAACCAACCTATTGTGGTGCCTGTGGCTACGCGAGACTTGGAGGATTCCGAGTCCCTTGATGTGGTCAGGGCTTTGAAGATTTACGTGGCCAGAACGGCTAGGATCAGAAAAACAGAAGCACTGTTTGTCCTGTATGCAGCCAACAAGGTTGGCGGCCCTGCTTCAAAGCAGACTATTGCTCGCTGGATCTGTAACACAATTCAGCAGGCGCATTCTACGGCAGGATTGCCGTTACCAAAATCGGTTAAGGCCCATTCCACTAGGAAGGTGGGCTCGTCTTGGGCGGCTGCCCGAGGGGTCTCGGCACTACAGCTGTGCCGAGCTGCTACTTGGTCGGGGTCAAACACCTTTGAAAAGTTCTAGACGTTTGATACCCTGGCTGAGGAGGACCTCCTGTTTGCTCAATCGGTGCTGCAGTGTCATCCGCGCTCTCCCGCCCGTTTGGGAGCTTTGGTATAATCCCCATGGTCCTTACGGAGTCCCCAGCATTTTCTAGGACGTAAGAGAAAATAAGATTTTAAACCTACCGGTAAATCTTTTTCTCGTAGTCCGTAGAGGATGCTGGGCGCCCGTCCCAAGTGCGGACTACTTCTGCAAGACTTGTGTGTATATAGTTATTGCTTTCATAAGGGTTATGTTATAGTTTCATCGGTTTTGGACCGATGATATGTTGGTTTTTCATACTGTTAACTAGATAGTATATCACAAGTTATACGGTATGATTGGTGTGGCTGGTATGAATCTTGCCCTTAGATTAACAAAAATCCTTTTCTCGTACTGTCCGTCTCATCTGGGCACAGTTTCTCTAACTGAGGTCTGGAGGAGGGGCATAGAGGGAGGAGCCAGTGCACACCCAGATCCAATGTCTTTCTTAAAGTACCCATGTCTCCTGCGGAGCCCGTCTATCCCCATGGTCCTTACGGAGTCCCCAGCATCCTCTACGGACTACGAGAAAAAGATTTACCGGTAGGTTTAAAATCTTATTTTTTTGGGTTACTTAGGATGAATATCTGACATTTATAAAGATAAAACGTATAGAGGGAGAAGAAGAGACGTATGTGACTGATATAAAGGCAGAAGATATAGAGGGAGAAGAAGAGACGTATGTGAGGGGTGATCAGCAGTGTGAGAAAAAGGAAATCCCTACAGATATCAGCACAGGTGAGTAATAAACACTTATTACTCATGAAAAGTGTAAACATATTCTCCTTGCTCAGTTACTACAACAATCTCTTATCCAACAGACTATTGAGGAAATCAGGATCCATCAGCCTCTATTATACTCCTGCTCTCTCCCTCACATCATGTCACTGTGTGTTACCAGCCCAGAGATCTGACCAGTCTCCTCCTCACAGTCTCTGGTGTATCTCCTACATCAGGAGCCATCAGCCCCTATTATATTCCTGCTCTCCTCCTCACATCATGTCACTGTGTGTTACCAGCCCAGAGATCTGACCAGTTTCCTCCCCACACTCTCTGGTATATCTCATACATCAGGAGCCATCAGCCCCTATTATACTCCTGCTCTCCCCCTCACATCATGTCACTATGTGTTACCAGCCCAGAGATCTGACCAGTCTCCTCCCCACACTCTCTGGTGTATCTCATACATCAGGAGTCATCAGCCCGTATTATACTCCTGCTCTCCCCTCACATCATGTCACTGTGTGTCACCAGCCCAGAGATCTGACCAGTCTCCTCCCCACACTCTCTGGTGTATCTCATACATCAGGAGCCATCAGCCCCTATTATACTCCTGCTCTCCCCCTCACATCATGTCACTGTGTGTTACCAGCCCAGAGGTCTGACCAGTCTCCTCCCCACACTCTGGTGTATCTCATATTTCAGGAGCCATCAGCCCGTATTATACTCTTCTTTGGGTCTTGTCAACTACCTAGTGCTAGCCTCTGAATCTTCTTGACTCTCCTGTGTATTGAGCCCTTCCAACTTTTTGAGAAGGAATTACATATGGCCTCCCAGTTTGCAGCACAACACCGCTCCAGTCACCAACAACTCTGACACAGGTCTGGAAACATCCTTACACCAAATCCAGACAGTTGGCACTGGCCCATGATTCAGCTAATGATCAGGGTTCCAGTGCTGGGGCTGCACCAGATGTGCTGAATCGCCTTGATCAGCAGAAGAGGTCACAACAACAATTGGTTCAGTTCATCCTAGGCTCATTTATGGATGAGATCCAGAGTCACCTATCCAGAGCTCCAGTTGCAACTACTGTTTCTCCTGCTCCGCCCATACAGGCGCTTGCTTCTCTATCATCTACTCTTCAGATTCACTTGACTCTCCCCAGCAAAATTTGATGGGAATCCCAAACACTGTTTCCTGGACCAGTGCGAAGTATATCACTTTTATCTGGTCAAGCCTTGGAATGGGCGGACATCCCCACTATGGGAAAAATTGGATTCCTTACTTTCAAACTATCATGGATTCGTATCTTATTTTCGAAAATTTTTAGATGAACCAGGAAGAACTACTTCTGTTTCAATAGATATTCTCTGGCTACGTCCAAGTAGGAAGACAGTGAAGTCAGTATGTCTTTCAGTTCAAGACACTCGCGGCTTAATTGAACTGGAATAAAGACACCCTGAAATCTCTTCTGGAACGGGCTTTACTGATAACATCAAAGATGAGGTAGTGACTCGAGATATGCCCTCCTCTTTGGACGACTTGATATCACTTTGTAACAAGGTAGTTTTGCATTGTAGGGAGCGCTTGATGGAGAAGAGCAAGCCTGATCGGTCTAAGCCTCGTCCATTGCCTTGGCCTCCTTCTCCATCTGGTGACAAACTTATGCAGATCAACTGATTTTGGTTATCGTCTGAGGAACGACTTAGACGTCGCAAGGAAAACCTCTGTCTTTTTACTGTGGATCATCCGACCATCTGTTAAGTCCTGGACTATGCGGCCGGGAAACCCCCACTCCTAACTTGTGTTGGAGAGGTCAAGTTAGAAGAGAGTCATGTATTCACCAAGAGACCAGAGGCTACTTTTCCAGTAACAGTGGAGATCTGCTGAACATCCAAGGTTCTCACTGCTTTGCTAGATTCTGGTGCTGCAGACAACTTTATTTCATCTGAGTATGTATCTAAATATCAGCTGCCCAAAGACTTATTATCCCTATCTTTAGCACTCATGTGATAGATGGAAGCCGCATTCTGGATGCTATCATCTCTCATTGCATGGTACTTTTGAGACTGAGTGGTTGTGCTCCATTCTGAAAAAATTCTCATTCTTGGTAATGCCTAAATCCTCTCATACTTGGACTCCCTTGGTTCCAGCTCCCTAACCCTCAGTTGGATTGGACTACTCTTCAGGTAACAGCCTGGAGTCCTTCGTGTTTTAAAAATTGCTTGCAAGCCATTCTGCTTCCACGCCTGTAATTGCAGGCTTACCCTCCGTTTATTCTGATGTTTTCAGCAAACAAGCTGTTGACTCTTTGCCTCAACATCGGGTGTTGGGCTGTCCCATTGATTTAATCTCTGGGAAGACTGCTCCCAGAGGGCGTACATATCCACTTTCTCTTCCTGAGAACCAAGTAATGTCGGATCATATCAAGGAGAACTTGCAAAAGAGTTTTATTCGGTCATCCTCATCTCCGGCAAGTGCCGTTTTCTTTTTTTTTTTTGTCGTGGAGATGTCAGTTTATGTCCTTGCATAGACTATCCAGCTCTAAATGATATTTCTCTGACGTCCTAGTGGATGCTGGGAACTCCGTAAGGACCATGGGGAATAGCGGCTCCGCAGGAGACTGGGCACAAATAGAAAGCTTTAGTACTACCTGGTGTGCACTGGCTCCTCCCCCCATGACCCTCCTCCAAGCCTCAGTTAGATTTTTGTGCCCGAACGAGAAGGGTGCACACTAGGGGCTCTCCTGAGCTTCTTAGTGAAAGTTTTAGTTTAGGTTTTTTATTTTCAGTGAGACCTGCTGGCAACAGGCTCACTGCATCGAGGGACTAAGGGGAGAAGAAGCGAACTCACCTGCGTGCAGAGTGGATTGGGCTTCTTGGCTACTGGACACCATTAGCTCCAGAGGGACCGATCACAGGCCCAGCCTTGGAGCTCGGTCCCAGAGCCGCGCCGCCGGCCCCCTTACAGAGCCAGAAGCAAGAAGAGTCCGGCAAATCGGCGGCAGAAGACATCCTGTCTTCCACAAGGTAGCGCACAGCACTGCAGCTGTGCGCCATTGCTTCTCAGCACACTTCACACTCCGGTCACTGAGGGTGCAGGGCGCTGGGGGGGGGCGCCCTGAGCAGCAATAGAAACACCTTGGCTGGCTAAAAATACATCACATATAGCTCCTGGGCTATATGGATGAATTTTAACCCCTGCCAGATTTTCACAAAAAGCGGGAGAAAGGCCGCCGAGAAGGGGGCGGAGCCTATCTCAGCACACAGGCGCCATTTTCCCTCACAGCTCCGCTGGAAGGACGTCTCCCTGACTCTCCCCTGCAGTCCTGCACTACAGAAACAGGGTAAAAAAGAGAGGGGGGCACTAATTGGCGGGATATTAACAATACAGCAGCTATAAGGGAGAAACACTTATATAAGGTTGTCCCTATATCTATATATAGCGCTCTGGTGTGTGCTGGCATACTCTCCCTCTGTCTCCCCAAAGGGCTAGTGGGGTCCTGTCCTCTATCAGAGCATTCCCTGTGCGTGTGCTGTGTGTCGGTACGTTTGTGTCGACATGTATGAGGAGGAAAATGATGTGGAGGCGGGGCAATTGCCTATAATAGAGATGTCACCCCCTAAGGAGTCGACACCTGAGTGGATGGCTTTATGGAAGGATTTACGTGACAGTGTCAGCTCCTTACAAAAGACGGTTGATGACATGAGACAGCCGACTAATCAGCTAGTCCCTGTCCAGGCGTCTCAGAAACCATCAGGGGCTCTAAAAAGGCCGTTACCTCAGGTGGTGGATACTGACGTCGACACGGATACTGACTCCAGTGTCGACGGTGAGGAGACAAACGTGACTTCCAGTAGGGCCACACGTTACATGATCACGGCAATGAGAGAGGTGTAAAACATTTCTGATACTGCAAGTACCACTAAAAAGGGTATTAAAACTGATAATTTCTAAAAAGTTATTGGCATTATACCCTTTCCCGCCAGAGGTTAGGGCGCGTTGGGAAACACCCCCTAGAGTGGATAAAGCGCTCACACGCTTATCAAAACAAGTGGCGGTACCGTCTCCGGATAGGGCCGCCCTCAAGGAACCAGGTGACAGAAAACTGGAAAATATCCTAAAAAGTATATACACACATACTGGTGTTATACTGCGACCAGCAATCGCCTCAGCCTGGATGTGCAGCGCTGGGGTAGCTTGGTCGGATTCCCTGACTGAAAATATTGATACCCTGGATAGGGACAGTATATTGTTGACTATAGAGCATTTAAAAGATGCATTTCTATATATGCGAGATGCACAGAGGGATATTTCCACTCTGGCTTCAAGAGTGAGTGCGCTGTCCATTTCTGCCAGAAGAGGATTATGGACGCGACAGTGGTCAGGTGATGCGGACTCTAAACGGCATATGGAAATATTGCCTTATAAAGGGGAGGAATTATTTGGGGTCGGTCTATCGGACCTGGTGGCCACGGCAACTGCTGGGAAATCCACATTTTTACCCCAGGTAGCCTCTCAACATAAAAAGACGCCGTCTTATCCGGCTCAGTCCTTTCGTCCCCATAAGGGCAAGCGGGCAAAAGGTTCCTCTTTTCTGCCCCGGGGCAGAGGAAGGGGAAAGAGACTGCAACAGACAGCCACTTCCCAGGAACAAAAGCCCTCCCCCGCTTCTGCCAAGTCCTCAGCATGACGCTGGGGCCTTACAAGCGGACTCAGGCACGGTGGGGGCCCGTCTCAAGAATTTCAGCGCGCAGGGTGCTCACTCGCAAGTGGACCCCTGGATCCTGCACGTAGTATCTCAGGGGTACAAATTGGAGTTCGAGACGTCTCCCCCTCGCCGGTTCCTGAAGTCTGCTTTACCAACGTCTCCCTCCGACAGGGAGGCAGTATTGGAGGCAGTTCACAAGCTGTATTCCCAGCAGGTGATAATCAAGGTACCCCTCCTGCAACAAGGGAAGGGGTATTATTCCACGCTGTTTGTGGTACCGAAGCCGGATGGCTCGGTGAGACCAATTTTAAATCTGAAGTCTTTGAACACTTACATACAGAGGTTCAAATTCAAGATGGAGTCACTCAGGGCAGTGATCGCGAACCTGGAAGAGGGGGACTATATAGTGTCTCTGGACATCAAAGATGCCTACCTCCATGTCCCCAATTACCCTTCTCATCAAGGGTACCTCAGGTTTGTGGTAGAAAACTGTCACTATCAGTTTCAGACGCTGCCGTTTGGATTATCCACGGCACCTCGGGTCTTTACCAAGGTAATGGCCGAAATGATGATTCTTCTTCGAAGAAAAGGCGTTTTAATTATCCCTTACTTGGACGATCTCCTGATAAGAGCAAGATCCAGAGAACAGTTAGTAGTCGGAGTAGCCCTATCTCAAGTAGTGCTACGGCAGCACGGCTGGATTCTAAATATCCCAAAATCGCAGCTGATTCCGACAACACGTCTTCTGTTCCTAGGGATGATTCTGGACACAGTCCAGAAAAAGGTGTTCCTTCCGGAAGAAAAAGCCAGGGAGTTATCCGACCTAGTCAGAAACCTCCTGAAACCAGGGCAAGTCTCAGTGCATCAATGCACAAGAGTCCTGGGAAAGATGGTAGCTTCCTACGAAGCGATTCCATTCGGCAGATTCCACGCAAGAACGTTCCAGTGGGATCTGCTGGACAAATGGTCCGGATCGCATCTTCAGATGCATCAGCGGATAACCCTGTCCCCAAGGACAAGGGTGTCTCTTCTGTGGTGGTTGCAGAGTGCTCATCTTCTAGAGGGCCGCAGATTCGGCATTCAGGACTGGGTCCTGGTGACCACGGATGCCAGCCTGAGAGGCTGGGGAGCAGTCACACAGGGAAGAAATTTCCAGGGCTTGTGGTCAAGCCTGGAGACATCACTTCACATAAATATCCTGGAGCTAAGGGCCATCTACAATGCTCTAAGCCTAGCAAGACCTCTGCTTCAAGGTCAGCCGGTGCTGATCCAGTCGGACAACATCACGGCAGTCGCCCACGTAAACAGACAGGGCGGCACAAGAAGCAGGAGGGCAATGACAGAAGTTGCAAGGATTCTTCGCTGGGCGGAAAATCATGTGATAGCACTGTCAGCAGTGTTCATTCCGGGAGTGGACAACTGGGAAGCAGACTTCCTCAGCAGGCACGACCTCCACCCGGGAGAGTGGGGACTTCACCCAGAAGTTTTCCACATGATTGTGAACCGTTGGGAAAAACCAAAGGTGGACATGATAGCGTCACGCCTCAACAAAAAACTAGACAGGTATTGCGCCAGGTCACGGGACCCTCAGGCAATAGCTGTGGACGCTCTGGTAACACCGTGGGTGTACCAGTCAGTGTATGTGTTCCCTCCTCTGCCTCTCATACCCAAGGTACTGAGAATCATAAGAAGGAGAGGAGTAAGGACTATACTCGTGGCTCCGGATTGGCCAAGAAGGACTTGGTACCCGGAACTTCAAGAGATGCTCACGGAGGACCCGTGGCCTCTACCTCTACGAAGGGACCTACTCCAGCAGGGACCCTGTCTGTTCCAAGACTTACCGCGGCTGCGTTTGACGGCATGGCGGTTGAACGCCGGATCCTGAAGGAAAAAGGCATTCCGGATGAAGTCATCCCTACCCTGATCAAAGCCAGGAAGGATGTAACCGTGCAGCATTATCACCATATTTGGCGTAAATATGTTGCGTGGTGCGAGGCCAGGAAGGCCCCTACAGAGGAATTTCAACTGGGTCGTTTCCTGCATTTCCTGCAAACAGGACTGTCTATGGGCCTAAAATTAGGGTCCATTAAGGTTCAAATTTCGGCCCTGTCGATCTTCTTCCAAAAAGAACTGGCTTCAGTTCCTGAAGTTCAGACGTTTGTCAAAGGGGTGCTGCATATACAGCCTCCTTTTGTGCCTCCAGTGGCACCTTGGGATCTCAATGTGGTTTTGGGGTTCCTAAAATCACATTGGTTTGAACCACTCACCACTGTGGACTTAAAATATCTCACATGGAAAGTGGTAATGCTATTGGCCCTGGCTTCAGCCAGGCGCGTGTCAGAATTGGCGGCTTTATCCTATAAAAGCCCTTACCTAATTTTTCATACGGATAGGGCAGAATTGAGGACTCGTCCTCAATTTCTCCCTAAGGTGGTTTCAGCGTTTCACCTGAACCAGCCTATTGTGGTACCTGTGGCTACTAGGGACTTGGAGGACTCCAAGTTGCTGGACGTAGTCAGGGCCCTGAAAATATACGTTTCCAGGACGGCTGGAGTCAGAAAATCTGACTCGCTGTTTATTCTGTATGCACCCAACAAGCTGGGTGCTCCTGCTTCTAAGCAGACTATTGCTCGTTGGATTTGTAGTACAATTCAGCTTGCACATTCTGTGGCAGGCCTGCCACAGCCAAAATCTGTAAAAGCCCATTCCACACGGAAAGTGGGCTCATCTTGGGCGGCCGCCCGAGGGGTCTCGGCTTTACAACTTTGCCGAGCAGCTACTTGGTCAGGGGCAAACACGTTTGCTAAATTCTACAAATTTGATACCCTGGCTGAGGAGGACCTGGAGTTCTCTCATTCGGTGCTGCAGAGTCATCCGCACTCTCCCGCCCGTTTGGGAGCTTTGGTATAATCCCCATGGTCCTTACGGAGTTCCCAGCATCCACTAGGACGTCAGAGAAAATAAGAATTTACTTACCGATAATTCTATTTCTCATAGTCCGTAGTGGATGCTGGGCGCCCATCCCAAGTGCGGATTGTCTGCAATACTTGTACATAGTTATTGTTAACTAAATCGGGTTATTGTTGTAGTGAGCCATCTTTTCTAGAGGCTCCTCTGTTTATCATACTGTTAACTGGGTTCAGATCACAAGTTATACGGTGTGATTGGTGTGGCTGGTATGAGTCTTACCCGGGATTCAAAATCCTTCTTTATTGTGTACGCTCGTCCGGGCACAGTATCCTAACTGAGGCTTGGAGGAGGGTCATGGGGGGAGGAGCCAGTGCACACCAGGTAGTACTAAAGCTTTCTATTTGTGCCCAGTCTCCTGCGGAGCCGCTATTCCCCATGGTCCTTACGGAGTTCCCAGCATCCACTACGGACTATGAGAAATAGAATTATCGGTAAGTAAATTCTTATTTTCCATCAAAAAACGATATCCCCTGCCACTCATCACTGAATTGTTCAACAGAGTCCAAGGGGCCCCTGTATTTACTAAACTGAATCTAAGGGGAGCGTACAATCTCCTCTGAATACGTGAAGGACATGAGTGGAAGACCGCTTGCAACACTCGAGATGGTCATTATGAGTATCTGGCTATGCCTTTCGACCTCTTTAATGATCCTGCTGTTTGCCAACATTTCGTGAACAAAATCTTCAGAGATCTACTCTTTTAAAGCGTGGTGGTCAATCTTGACGACATACTCATATTCTCCCCTAGTCTTCAGGTGCATCGGACTCAAGTAAAAGAGGTTCTCCTTAGACTTTTGTCAGAATCATTTATATGGGAAGATTGAAAAATGTATCTTTGAGGTTCCATCTATTCCCTTTCTGGGTTATATAATTTCTGGTACTGAGATTCGCATGGTTCCAGAAAACCTGTAGGTGATACACTCTTGGACAATACCAACTTCGCTAAAAGTGACACCTTCCTGGCTTTTCCAACTGCTATCGTAAGTTCATCCGACGGTTCTCTACGATTGCTGCACCCATCACTGCTCTTACTCGTAAAGGGGCAAACCCTGTACGTTGGACGGAAGAAGCAGATGCGGCTTTCCAGCAGATCAAGCGAGCTTTGACCTCTGCTCCTGTCCTTAAACAACCTTATGTTTACAGACCATTTATTCTAGCGGTAGATGCTTCCACCACTGGGGTTGGCGCTGTGTTGTCCCAGCGATCTGAAGATGGGGAACTTCATCCATGTGGATTTTGGTGGTCATTCCGAGTTGATCGCAGCCAGCAACTTTGTGCTGCTGCTGCGATTAACTAGTCCACGCCTATGGGGGAGTGTATTTTAGCTTAGCAGGGCTGCGATCACTTGTGCAGCCCTGCTAAGCTAAAAAAATTTCAAGCAAAACTAGACTAGCCCTGGACATACTTACCCTGTGTGATGGATCCAGCGATGATGGGCCCGGCTTTGACGTCACTCCTCCGCCCTCCGTTCTCCTGGACACGCCTGGGTTTTACTCACCACTCCCCGTAAACGGCTCCAAACGGTCCGGATTCGCCCTGGAACGCCTTCTTTTTGTAAATTTTCTTTGCGGTCCATCCTGCGACCGCTTTCTTCTTTAGACGCAACGTAACCCGACGACCCCTGTCGCTGGGCAACGTCGAGCACAGCTGCCGCCGCACATGCGAATTCCGCACCCGTTCGCACTGCAGCGATAAACCGCTGCGTGCGAACGGGTCGGAGTGACCCCCTTTATTCCCAGAATTTTCTTCCAGATGAAAGAAATTATTCTATGGGCGGGCAGGAGCTATTAAATTAGCTCTAGAAGAGTGGCACTACTTGTTGGAGGAAGCCTGCTATCCTGTTACAATTCTGATAGATTGCAAAAATCTTTTATACCTCAAAGATGCACATTGTTTAAATCCCCGTCAGGCATGCTGGGCCATGTTTTTCTCAAGATTTGACAACCGGCTACATTACGGATGCTCTCTCTCGTGCCCCACTATAGACAGGCAAGGCCACTTCCACTTACACCCCTTAGATGGAATAGAGGTTTAATGTCCCACCACCGGAAAAAATGGAAACTACCATAAACCTAGGTGGGTATCAACATAAGCGGTAGGGTTCAATCCTGGGGTCATTAAACAATGCAAATACGCGTTTCACACCCTGAGGAAGGATTTACATCCAAAACGCGTTTGTGCATTGTTTAAGTGGAAGTGGCCTTGCCTGTCTATAGTGGGTACCTTGTTGTTTTGTTCATTTTTTAACTGTTTTATGCATGTGGCATAAAACAGTTAAAAAATGAACAGAACAACAAGGTACCCACTATAGACAGGCAAGGCCACTTCCACTTAAACAATGCACCAACGCGTTTCGGATGTAAATCCTTCCTCAGGGTGTGAAACGCGTTGGTTGTGGTTGAAATAAACATCAATTTTTAAATATAAAGAGGACATGGAACTAATTCTGTGAACGTGGAGGAGACCCTTGTGGAAAAAGATACCTTTTGATGCATATAGGGCTTATCCATAAGGTAAGCTGGGTTCCAATTGTCTGATGTTAAACGTATCACATTGCTGTGTATAGAAGAGGTGATGAAAGAAACCTTTACGTGAACGCATTGTTTTTAAGAAAGGTCCGTTTCAGCAAAATCACAGGTCGCGGTAATAGAAATATTGAGGAGCTCAGCAGCCATTGTCATATTGTTGTTGTTTCTTTGAGGATCATCAGGACACAAGGACTTTGGATCTTAATAGCAGCGCTTGGAGACCGTTCATCTTGTGTATTTGTGAGTTCCAAGTCTTAGTCAGGGAGATTTGGTGTGGCTGTCTACACATAATCTTATAATCTGTGTCCCCACCATGAAATATGAACCTCGATACGTTGGTCCCTTCCCTGTGGAAAGAGTGATTAATCCAGTGGCTGTCAATCTTAACTTGCCATCCTTTCTTCGAATTCCAAATTCTTTTCATATATCGCTTCTCAAACCATTTGTACTCAATCATTTTCGTTCAACTTGGCCATCAGCACCAAAGATTAAGACACAGAGAGGCAATGAATTTGAAGTTGAAAACATTTTTGGATTCCCACTGCCGGTTCGGGGATCTTCAGTACTTAATTGATTGGAAGGGTTTTGGCCCAGAAGACAGATGCTGGATTAATGCCTAAGATGTTGCTGCTCCTTATCTGATACAAGCTTTTCATAACCCGTTTCCATACAAGCACAAAGGTGTCCAGTGGCCACCCGGAAGGAAAGGGGGTACTGTTACAGTCTCAAAGAATGTGGCTTTGAACGGTCCCTGTTTCTTACCCATCTGGCCGCTGGTGAGAGTCCGGCATGTTCAGGTGGAGTGATATCCACATGGGTGCGGTGGTTTTCCCGGAGGTGGTTGGGCCTGTGAGGCGCAATGCACGGGACTGTAGTGTTGAAGTGAGGTCAGCAGTACACAGCTGCTTCCCAGTACACTGTACACAGTACCCAAACTGGCAAACACAGCCTTAAAACGGTTCTGCTCCATTTTAAGCACAAAAATGACCTCAGCCAGTATAAAAAAAAGCGGGAAGACCGCGCGCCTTTGAAGGGGCGGGGCTTCACTGAGAGAATCCAGCAGCTCACCAGCGCCATTTTCCCTCTGCAGTGGACACAGACGCTGACTAGAAAGGGACGCGCAGCTCCTCTGGTGTGACTCCAAATTACCTCAGGGGTACCAGGGGGTCATAGCAGGGGGGGAGCGACTATTGGTGTACTAAGGCCCTCATTCCGAGCTGTTCGCTCGCAAGCAGATTTTAGCAGAGTTACTCACGCTAAGCCGCCGCCTACTGGGAGTGAATCTTAGCTTCTTAAAATTGCGAACGACGTATTCGCAATATTGCGATTACACACTTCTTAGCAGTTTCTGAGTAGCTCCAGACTTACTCGGCATCTGCGATCAGTTCAGTGCTTGTCGTTACTGGTTTGACGTCACAAACACACCCAGCGTTCGCCCAGACACTCCCCCGTTTCTCCGGCCACTCCTGCGTTTTTCCCAGAAACTGTAGCGTTTTTCCGCACACACCCATAAAACGGCCAGTTTCCGCCCAGAAACACCCACTTCCTGTCAATCACATTACGATCACCAGAACGATGAAAAAGCCGTGAGTAAAATACCTAACTGCATAACAAATTTACTTGGCGCAGTCGCAGTGTGAACATTGCGCATGCGCACTAAGCGGAAAATCGCTGCGATACGAAGAAATTTACTGAGCGAACGACTCGGAATGACCACCTAAGTCCCCTATCAGGGCACTTAGTCTGCGACCCGGCTAAGCTTGGCATTAGCGGTAAGGGAGTAGTGGGGACTGGCTCCAAACAACTCTGTGTCTCCCTGAAGGGCTCTTTGTGGGCTACTTGTGGTTAACCTTTTCCTGTGTGTGTGCCGTCACATTTATGTCAGGCAAAGAGTGTGTTTCTTGTACAGCAGAGTGTTCCTCTTCACCAGGGAGCTCACTACTGGGTACTCGGGGTTCACAGAATAGCGGGGCTGAACCAGAGTGGGTTAATTTTCTTAAAGGAATCTCCACTCTTTCTACAAAAATCTCCACTCTTTCTACAAAATTGTCCCGCAATGAGAAAGAGACGCAATACTTAAAACAGACTGTGGATGAGTCTATGAACAGAGACTCAGTCCCCAAAACAGCGTCTCAATCCCCTCCCATTTGTCCGCAAAAGCGATCTGGCCCATATCCTGCAGTCTGACTCTGACAGGTCAGACATGAAGGGGGAGGTGAACTCAGAGGGGGGGATGCAGCTCTGTCACAGGGAATAGAGGCTCTTATAGAGGCTATCAGAGATGTTCTGCATATTCCTGATAAGTTGTCAGAGGAGTGTGAGGAATCTTATTTTCGCTTACGTCCTAGAGGATGCTGGGGTTCCATTTAGTACCATGGGGTATAGACGGGTCCCTTGGGAGCCATGGGTACTTTAAGAGTTTGAGGGTTTGGGCTGGCTCCTCCCTCTATGCCCCTCCTACCAGACTCCATTTAGAAAATGTTCCGGAGGAGCCGGTCACAGCTAGGGTAGCTCCTAGGAGTTTTTCTAGTTTTATTTTCTGAGTTTAGTTAGGTACAGGGAGGCTGCTGGCAACAGCTTCCCTGCTTCGTGGGACTTATGGGGGGAGTAGGAACCAACTCTAGAAGTTAATGGTTCTCTATCTCCACTGACAAAACACTGAGCTCCTGAGGGTGATTATCGCAAGCCCACGAGGCGACCGCTCACTCCTGCAGCACAGCTGCCACCCCCTAACACAGAGCCAGAAGAATGAAGAGTGGTGAGTACAGCGCTGGCGGCCCCCCGGCGGATATGGCGGCACAAGGGTGGGAGCGCAGCTCTGACAGGCTGCGCTTCGGAAGGCTCAGCGGCACACTGTGTACGGCGCTGTGAGGGGCGTCCTCAGCCAGCGCAATCACCCTACACTGGTCACATAATGCTAACAGGGGCTAATCCCGCTGTTTTCTGCAGAAATTACCTCAGGCCAGTATAATACAATAAGTGCGGGAAGCCGCGCGCCATTAAGGGGGGCGGTAATTCTCCTCAGAGCGGATCCAGCACTCACCAGCGCCATTTTCTCCCTGCAGATCATCAGAAGGAGATGCTGACTCCTCATAACTCCAGCTATCCTGTGCGGTACCACGGTGTTATACACAGGGGGGAGTGTGATTATAGTACTAACCACCCTATTGAGGTTAGTTAGTCAGCGCCGGGCTTTTATCCTAATAACTGCCTACTGGGGCGCTGTGTGGCTGGCTCCTTATACTCTGTGACTCTCTGAAGGTACTCTGGGGGAAACTGTGTCTGACATTTTCCTGTGTGTATATTCACATTACCATGTCTATGGACTCTATGTCCTGTGCTGCAGAATGTGTATCTTCTCCTGAGGAGTCTATTCCATGTACTCAGGACTTCAATGTGCTGTCTCAGCATTCTGAATCAGAACCCCCATGGGTGGATTCTATAAGGGGAATGATATCCCAGATTTCATCTAGGATGTCACATACTGAGAAAGAGACGCAGTTTTTAAGACAATCTGTAGAGGTTTTGAAGTGTTCAGCTCCCACTGCCTTATCTAAGGCCCCTAAAAAGCGTGCTCTTGCCCAGATAATGCAAGTTGATACTGACTCTGATACAGGGGACCGTGATGGGGGTATGCAGGGGGGGATGCATCCCTTGCTAAGGGGGTGCAACTAATGATTGAGGCCATTAGGGACAGTTTACACATTACTTGGAAAGTACCTGAGCAGGCAGAGGAATCTTATTTTACAGTAAATAAGAAATCCTCGCTTACCTTCCCGGCTTCTAAGGAATTAAACTACTTGTTTGAAAAATTCTGGGAAAACCCGGAGAAAAAAATCCAGATCCCAAAAAGGGTTCTCATTACTTTCCCTTTCCCTGAAGAGGATAGAAAAAAGTGGTAAAACCCGCCTATAGTAGACGCTTCTGTCCCTGGTTCAACCGCCTTAATAGAGCCGGCTGACCGCAAGATTAATACTATGCTCAAATCACTATACACAGCCACCGGCGTGGATTAACGGCCCACTATTGCTTGTGCGTGGATTTCTAAAGCCATAGTAAAGTGGTCAGGCACATTACTAGAGGAATTGGATACTATGGATAGGTGTGACATTGACTTGTTTTTGCGTCACACACAGGATTCTGCAGGTTTCATGGTGGAGGCCATGAAGGACCTTGGCCTGCTTAATGCAAGGGCTTCTTCCATGGTTGTCTCGGCACGCAGAGGACTCTGGCTGCTCCAATGGTCTGCGGATGAGGAATCCAAGAAAAGTGTGGAGAACCTATCGTTCACAGGTCATACTCTGCTTGGGGATGCATTGGATGCGTGGATCTACACAGCAACTACGGGTAAGTCGACCTTCCTTCCCTCAGCAGCACCACCGACTAGAAAATCTTATCTTACGTCTACAATGCAGTCCTTTTGGTCCGCGAAAGTTAAAAAGTCCAAACCCCCTTCCACTTTCTTTAGAGGAGCTCGGGGGAAATCCAGAAAACCTGCACCAACAGGTTCCCAGGAACAGAAGCCAGGTTCTGCTTCCTCCATGTCTTCAGCATGACGGTGGACCTCCCAGCCTGGTTATCGGGCAGGTGGGAGCAAGACTAAAAGATTTCAGTCACATCTGGGCATCCTCTTGCCCAGGGGTCCTCTTGCCCAGGGGTACAGACTTGTTGCCCAGGGGTACAGACTGGAGTATCAGGAACTCCCACCTCACAGATTCTTCAAATCAGACTTACCAGCTTTGCTGACAGAAAGTGCTATCCTACAGGAAGCCATTCGAAAATTGTTACACACAAGTGTCATTGTTCCAGTTCCACCTCACCTAAAAGGCATGGGTTATTACTCCAACCTATTTGTGGTGCCGAAACCGAACGGTTCGGTAAGGCCAATTTTAAACCTGAAGTCATTGAACCCCTACTTGACGGAATTCAAATTCAAGATGGAGTCTCTGAGAGTGATGATCTCAGGTCTGGAGGAGGGTGAATTCCTGGTATCCCTGGATATCAAGGATGCGTACCTTCACATTTCGATCTGGCCGCCTCACCAGGCTTATCTAAGATTTGAACAAGAAAGAGAGAGATGGCTGCGCTGGATTTCAGAAATAGATATTAGTGACAGTAGAGAGAGCCAACGTTACAATAGATAATATTGTATTTTATTTAAAAGACTGTAGGATAATGCATTTAAAACTAATGAAAAAACATAAAGGAAATTGCTCAGTTCATTGTCTCACAATAACGGCACAATTGAAATTTGAATAATGAGACACTGTATTGTGAATGCTGAAGTCCGTATTCCGTGACAAGAATGAATACTGTTCTGAATACACGGTAGTGATGAAAAAGAAGAGCAGTTATGACACTCCAGTGTTCGCTCACGTATATATAGCCAGTGGATCAATCAGTAAAAAATACCTCACGTGGGCTGGTCCGTATACCGGGCGTCCCCGGTCAGATATCCTGCGTTGCCCACTACCGCTATGCAGCGGAGAGGAGACGGATTGCTGTGTAGGATCGACTGGCCTGTATTGCACGGATAACAGCGGCAGTTGTGAAGCTGGAGTAATTCAGGAAGATTGCCGTAGAAGAGTCCTGAACTCCGTACCGCATGTAAAACACTCGAGCAGGGTGTGTGAAGCGGCAAGTCTTGGAGAGTCCTGAACTCCGTGCCATATGTGAGACACCTGAGCAGGTGTAAGAAGAGGCGGGTCCTAACGCGTTTCGTCACGCTCCACATGACTTTTTCAAAGGTAATTTCCTGCCTCCAGATTCCCCAGTATTTAACTATGATAGATCCATAATAATATACAGCTGTCTGTACTCAATCTCTGATTGCAGAACAAAGAATCATTAAGATTACGTGGCTCTCTCTTAAAAACACCATAACAATTATATATACAATAAGCAGACTTGACTTGCTTACGATACAAAATATGAAAAAATACATGAGATGATAAAAGATAAATAATGATTGATAATAAAAAATAAAATAAAAAAAAATCAATAGATAAAGAAATAATAAAAGATAAAAAATCGAACATAAAAAGTGGAACACAAATTATCTATTAAAAGCTTGATTTAGATGGTAAGGTCTCATTGGAAAATGGGACAAATGTAATACACTTAAGTTTCCCAGGTGTAAATATCATGATTTTCACCCGTTATATAAAGGGCGACAAAAGTGCCAGGGGGAGTATTGTCAGCTCATATTCCTAACTATAAAGAAGTGAAGATCTCAATATGAATATATCTAGCCGGTATTGCAGATTTAAAACCTACTTCCTAGTAAAAGACAGGTTTTTAAATTAAATTATAAGACATTCATCTTTTAACTAAATATTGTGCAGAGTGACGTAAAATCCACGTATTCAAATGGCTACTTTCACCTGCCGGACTTGATTCAGGATTGAACTAGTAGTCATTCATTAGTACAAAGCTACAGAGGATAAATAGGATATATCGTCTTCATTAGTGGAGCCCGGGTTAAATCACCCGCATCAATTGGACGAATAAAACTATTCATCTGGACAGACATGTACAAATGAAAAAAAAATCCTACTATGATATGTATATAAGGGGGTGCCTTGTCCAAATATTGTGCCGGTGCCTAAGATGTATCAATAATTATATAGTCTATCAAGTAATTGAGAGATATAGTGAGCAGATGATATTCAAAGGAACCACTGTTATCTGTATTACCTCTGGTGAACTAAACAATATCCGTGAGCTGTGTAGTGATTTTTACATATAGAACGATAAATCTATCTACAAGATAACTCCCCAACAGTTACTTTTTGGTCCAAAACCATTCAGATAGTTAGTGTGGATATGAAAAGATAATAAGGAAGAATATATGTTCAGATAGAACGAGCCAGAAGCATAAATAGAGATAAGGGTTAAAGGTGAGCAAAAGTGAGCATATCCAGTCATATAGCCACCTGCTCCTAGATATCACTATGCAGATACATACCACACATTCATCCCAATGGATAGGTGAGTAGATTAGCAAAGTTCACCGCCAAGCGCACACGATGTTCAGGGTGTGTACTGGAGGTGAACCGACAAATGTTCTATTCTCCCTCATCATAATGTGGATAAAAAGAAAGAAAGAAAAAAACAGTGGTGTCATGATGGACATCACAAAGAATAAATGGCTGATGGGGTGAGAACCATAACCTTAAGGAAAACCACTCATAAGGTCATGTCAACATTAAGCTAAAACGGACTTGTGTGTAGTCAGTCTTAATCATTAGATATCAAGATGAAATCTGGCAAAAAGCTAATGGGATAATAACTATATTACAACACAACCTATGGGTTCTAATAATAATGGCACTTAGCTATAGTATTATTTGAAAAGAGTGTATTCCTGATCCCCAGTCATTTAAACTATTAAGTCAGCTTAACTGACATTAGAAACGATGTTAACCAATAAAATGTGATGTACTTAACAGTTAATAAATGTCAAAAAAATATATTTAATATTTGTGCCTAAAAAATAACATAATAAGGCAATACATAATAATAAAAGGGCATGTAAATATGAGAAAATTGCTGTATCTATATTAAATGAGATCAAACTCCATAGATTCATTCAATCCTTTTGGAGTCAGTGTTCTCAATTTGTGGATCCAATAGTTTTCTCTGAGACATAATTTTCTATATCTGTCTCCACCCCTGACTGTGGGTTTGATATGTTCAATGCCTATCAATTGAATACCTTCTGGATTTTTCTGATGTTTGTCTAAAAAATGTCGGGAGACACTGTTGAACACAAGACCTTTCTGAATATTACGTCTGTGTTCAAGGAATCTGATCAAAGGAACTGTTGCAATTGACATGTGTACGAATCTCAAATTGGCATGAATCCGAAGATAGGAAACTCTTCGCGCTGTTCTGAATGTAGGAGCATGTAAGACATTGGCTTGCGCCACATTTGAAGCAGCCTACTACCTTGGGCAACCATTGGATTTTGCTCGCAGGAGTTCTATTTTCCCCTAGATTTCTTTGGTCTATGAATAGACTGGGGGCAAGAGATTGTTGTCAATTGTGGGATTTCTTAAAAGTGACTGATGGAGTATCTTTCAATTCGGATCCGAGTACCTGATCTGTGAGAAGAATAGGATAATTGTTATGAATAATGTTCCTGATTTTTGATGAGGAGCAGTTAAATTGTGACAGAAAATGGGGTTGATCTGATTCAAACTCGGGGGGATGATGTCTGGATATCAGGAGATCTTTTCTATCCAGGGCATCTACTCTTTCGCGTGCAGTTCTAATAATCCCCGCTGGATAGCCTCGATTCAGAAATGAAGAGGAAAGTTCCTCCGCTTGTTGTTGATAATCTACACCCTCACTGCAATTGCATTTCATACGTCTCAATTGTCCAAAAGGGATATTGTTAAGCCATGGTTTATAATGTGCACTGTTGTAATGGATGAAATTAAGAGTGTCAACTGCCTTACGAAATGTTTTAGTGGAAATTCTACCGTCTACTATATTGAGGGAAATGTCAAGAAAAGAAATGGATGATTGGTGCGCAGTGCCAGTGAACCGCAGATTGAATCAATTGTCATTTAGTAGATCAATAAAGTGAGAGGACATGGAAACATCACCATCGAAAATGAAAAACAGATCATCTATGTAACGGCCATAGTAGACGAGGTCCGCGCCAAAGCTCCGCCCCCAAACATGGCGATGCTCGAAGGCACCCATGTATAGGTTGGCGAAGCTCGGCGCGAACCTCGTCCTCATGGCCGTCCCAAGTTTCTGTAAATAATACGTTTTCTCTGACGTCCTTGTGGATGCTGGGACTCCGTCAGGACCATGGGGAATAGCGGCTCCGCAGGAGACTGGGCACAAAAGTAAAGCTTTAGGACTACCTGGTGTGCACTGGCTCCTCCCCCTATGACCCTCCTCCAAGCCTCAGTTAGATTTTTGTGCCCGAACGAGAAGGGTACACACTAGGTGGCTCTCCTGAGCTGCTTAGTGAAAAGTTTAGATTTAGGTTTTTTATTTTCAGTGAGACCTGCTGGCAACAGGCTCACTGCATCGAGGGACTAAGGGGAGAAGAAGCGAACTCACCTGCGTGCAGAGTGGATTGGGCTTCTTAGGCTACTGGACACCATTAGCTCCAGAGGGATCGAACACAGGCCCAGCCATGGAGTCCGGTCCCAGAGCCGCGCCGCCGGCCCCCTTACAGAGCCAGAAGCAAGAAGAGGTCCGGAAAATCGGCGGCAGAAGACATCCTGTCTTCACCAAGGTAGCGCACAGCACTGCAGCTGTGCGCCATTGCTCCTCAGCACACTTCACACTTCGGTCACTGAGGGTGCAGGGCGCTAGGGGGGGGCGCCCTGAGCAGCAATAAAAACACCTTGGCTGGCGAAAATACATCACATATAGCCCCCAGGGCTATATGGATGAATTTTAACCCCTGCCAGAATACACAGAAAAACGGGAGATAAGGCCGCCGAGAAGGGGGCGGAGCCTATCTCCTCAGCACACTGGCGCCATTTTCCCTCACAGCTCCGTTGGAGGGAAGCTCCCTGGCTCTCCCCTGCAGTCACTACGCTACAGAAAGGGTTAAAAAAGAGAGGGGGGCACTAATTAGGCGCAGTATTAAAAATGCAGCAGCTATAAGGGGAAAAACACTTATATAAGGTTATCCCTGTATATATATAGCGCTCTGGTGTGTGCTGGCAAACTCTCCCTCTGTCTCTCCAAAGGGCTAGTGGGGTCCTGTCCTCTATCAGAGCATTCCCTGTGTGTGTGCTGTGTGTCGGTACGCTTGTGTCGACATGTATGAGGAGGAAAATGATGTGGAGGGGAGCAAAATTGCCTGTAATAGTGCTGTCACCCCCTAGGGGGTCGACACCTCAGTGAATGAACTGTTGGAAGGAATTACGTGACAGTGTCAGCTCTGTATAAAAGACAGTTGATGACATGAGACAGCCGGCTACTCAGCTTGTGCCTGTCCAGACGTCTCATAGGCCGTCAGGGGCTCTAAAGCGCCCGTTACCTCAGATGGCAGATACAGACGCCGACACGGATACTGACTCCAGTGTCGACGGTGAAGAGCAAATGTGACTTCCAGTAGGGCCACACGTTACATGATTGAGGCATTGAAAAATGTTTTACACATTTCTGATACTGCAAGTACCACCAAAAAAAAGGGGTATTATGTTCGGTGAGGAAAAACTACCTGTAGTTTTCCTGAATCTGAGAAATTAAATGAGGTGTGTGATGATGCGTGGGTTTCCCCCGATAACAATTGATAATTTCTAAAAAGTTATTGGCATTATATCCTTTCCCGCCAGAGGTTAGGGTGCGTTGGGAAACACCCCCTAGGGTGGATAAAGCGCTCACACGCTTGTAAAAACAAGGGCTCTACCCTCTCCTGAGATGGCCGCCCTTAAGGATCCTGCTGATAGAAAGCAGGAGAGTATCCTAAAATGTATTTACACACATACTGGTGTTATACTGCGACCAGAAATCGCCTCAGCCTGGATGTGCAGTGCTCGGTTGGTGTGGTCGGATTCCCTGACTGAAAATATTAATACCCTAGATAGGGACAGTATACTATTGCCTATAGAGCATTTGAAAGATGCATTTCTATATATGCGTGATGCACAGCGGAATATTTGCCGACTGGCATCAAGAGTAAGTGCGTTGTCCATTTCTGCCAGAAGAGGGTTATGGACACGACAGTGGTCAGGTGATGCGGATTCCAAACGGCATATGGAAGTATTGCCTTATAAAGGGGAGGAGTTAGTTGGGGTTGGTCTTTCAGACCTGGTGGCCACGGCAACAGCTGGGAAATCCACGTTTTTACCCCAGGTCGCCTCTCAACATAAGAGAGGGAGAGGAAAAAGGCTGCAGAAATCAGCCAGTTCCCAGGAACAGAAGCCCTCTCCCGCCTCTGCCAAGCCCTCAGCAAGACGCTGGGGCTTTACAAGCAGACTCAGGCATGGTGGGGGCCCGTCTCAAGAATTTCAGCGCGCGGTGGGCTCACTTGCAAGTAGAACCCTGGATCCTTCAGGTGGTATCTCAGGGGTACAAATTGGAATTCGAGACGTCTCCCCCTCGCCGTTTCCTAAAGTCGGCTTTACCGACGTCTCTCTCCGACAGGGAGGCAGTTTTGGAAGCCATTCACAAGCTGTATTCCCAGCAGGTGATAATCAAGGTACCCCTCCTGCAACAGGGAACGGGGTATTATTCCACACTGTTGTGGTACCGAAGCCGGACGGCTCGGTGAGACCGATTCTAAATCTAAAATCTTTGAACACTTACATACAGAGGTTCAAATTCAAGATGGAGTCACTCAGAGCAGTGATTGCGAACCTGGAAGAAGGGGACTACATGATGTCTCTAGACATCAAGGATGCTTACCTTCATGTCCCAATTTACCCTTCTCACCAAGGGTACCTCAGGTTTGTGGTACAGAACTGTCACTATCAGTTTCAGATGCTGCCGTTTGGATGGTCCACGGCACCCCGGGTCTTTACCAAGGTAATGGCCGAAAGGATGATACTCCTTCGAAGGAAGGGAATTTTAGTTATCCCTTACTTGGACGATCTCCTGATAAGGGTAAGATCCAGGGAACAGTTGGAGGTCGGTGTAGCACTATCTCAGGTAGTGTTGCGGCAGCACGATTGGATTCTCAAAATTCCAAAATCGCAGCTGATTCCGACGACTCGTCTTCTGTTCCTAGGGATGATCCTGGACACAGTCCAGAAAAAGGTGTTTCTCCCGGAGGAGAAAGCCAGGGAGTTATCCGAGCTAGTCGGGAACCTCCTATAACCGAGCCAAGTCTCAGTGCACCAATGCACAAGGGTTCTGGGAAAAATGGTGGCTTCCTACGAAGCAATCCCATTCGGCAGATTCCAAGCTAGAACTTTCCAGTGGGACCTGCTGGACAAATGGTCCGGGTCGCATCTTCAGATGCATCAGCGGATAACCCTGTCACCAAGGACAAGGGTGTCTCTCCTGTGGTGGTTGCAGAGTGCTCATCTTCTAGAGGGCCGCAGATTCGGCATTCAGGACTGGGTCCTGGTGACCACGGATGCCAGCCTGCGAGGCTGGGGAGCAGTCACACAGGGAAGGAATTTCCAGGGCTTATGGTCAAGCCTGGAGACATCACTTCACATAAATATCCTGAAGCTAAGGGCCATTTACAATGCTCTAAGCTTAGCAAGACCTCTGCTTCAAGGTCAGCCGGTGTTGATCCATTCGGACAACATCACGGCAGTCACCCACGTAAATAGACAGGGTGGCACAAGAAGCAGGAGGGCAATGGCAGAAGCTGCAAGGATTCTTCGCTGGGCGGAAAATCCTGTGATAGCACTGTCAGCAGTATTCATTCCGGGAGTGGACAACTGGGAAGCAGACTTCCTCAGCAGACACGACCTCCACCCGGGAGAGTGGGGACTTCACCCAGAAGTTTTCCACATGATTATAAACCGTTGGGAAAAATTCGACAGGTATTGCGCCAGGTCAAGGGACCCTCAGGCAATAGCTGTAGACGCTCTGGTAACACCGTGGGTGTACCAGTCAGTGTATGTGTTCCCTCCTCTGCCTCTCATACCTAAGGTTCTGAGAATTATAAGATGGAGAGGAGTAAGCACTATATTCGTGGCTCCGGATTGGCCAAGAAGGACTTGGTAACCGGAACTTCAAGAGATGCTCACGGAGGATCCGTGGCCTCTACCTCTAAGAAGGGACCTGCTCCAGCAAGGACCCTGTCTGTTCCAAGACTTACCGCGGCTGCGTTTGACGGCATGGCGGTTGAACGCCGGATCCTGAAGGAAAAAGGCATTCCGGTTGAAGTCATCCCTATCCTGATCAAAGCCAGGAAGGATGTAACCGCAAAACATTATCACCGCTTTTGGCGAAAATATGTTGCGTGGTGCGAGGCCAGTAAGGCCCGACGGAGGAATTTCAACTGGGTCGATTCCTACATTTCCTGCAAACAGGAGTGTCTATGGGCCTGAAATTGGGGTCCATTAAGGTTCAAATTTCGGCCATGTCAATTTCTTTCAAAAAGAACTAGCTTCAGTCCCTGAAGTTCAGACGTTTGTAAAAGGGGTACTGCCTATACAGCCTCCTTTTGTGCCTCCAGTGGCACCTTGGGATCTCAATGTAGTTTTGGGTTCCAAAAGTCACATTGGTTTGAACCACTTAAATCTGTGGAGTTAAAATATCTCACATGGAAAGTGGTCATGAGGTTGGCCTGGCCTGGGCCAGGCGCGTGTCAGAATGGGCGGCTTTATCCTGTAAAAGCCCTTATCTGATTTTCCATTCGGACAGGGCGGAATTGAGGACTCGTCCTCAGTTTCTCCCTAAGGTGGTTTCAGCGTTTCACCTGAACCAACCTATTGTGGTGCCTGTGGCTACTAGGGACTTGGAGGACTCCAAGTTGCTAGACGTTGTCAGGGCCCTGAAAATATGTTTCCAGGATGGCTGGAGTCAGAAAATCTGACTCGCTGTTTATCCTGTATGCACCCAACAAGCTGGGTGCTCCTGCTTCTAAGCAAACTATTGCTCGTTGGATTTGTAGTACAATTCAGCTTGCACATTCTGTGGCAGGCCTGCCACAGTCAAAAATCTGTAAATGCCCACTCCACAAGGAAGGTGGGCTCATCTTGGGCGGCTGCCCGAGGGGTCTCGGCTTTACAACTTTGCCGAGCAGCTACTTGGTCAGGAGCAAATACGTTGTAAAATTCTACAAAATTGATACCCTGGCTGAGGAGGACCTGGAGTTCTCTCATTTGGTGCTGCAGAGTCATCCGCACTCTCCCGCCCGTTTGGGAGCTTTGGTATAATCCCCATGGTCCTTACGGAGTCCCAGCATCCACAAGGACGTCAGAGAAAATAAGAATTTACTTACCGATAATTCTATTTCTCGTAGTCCGTAGTGGATGCTGGGCGCCCATCCCAAGTGCGGATTGTCTGCAATACTTGTACATAGTTATTGTTGCCAAAATTCGGGTTTTGTTGTAGTGAGCCATCTTTTCTGGAGGCTCCTCATGTTATCATGCTGTTAACTGGGTTTAGATCACAAGTTATACGGTGTGATTTGGTGTGGCTGGTATGAGTCTTACCCGGGATTCAAAAATCCTTCCTTATTGTGTACGCTCGTCCGGGCACAGTATCCTAACTGAGGCTTGGAGGAGGGTCATAGGGGGAGGAGCCAGTGCACACCAGGTAGTCCTAAAGCTTTACTTTTGTGCCCAGTCTCCTGCGGAGCCGCTATTCCCCATGGTCCTGACGGAGTCCCAGCATCCACTACGGACTACGAGAAATAGAATTATCGGTAAGTAAATTCTTATTTTATTAAAGATGAAATACTTATGTGAGAGTATAAAGGCTATTGCATCCAATATGAATTTCTGTAATTCAAGATCAATCGAGTGAGCTTCCAGAACAGATATACCTTTGTGATGTGGAATATTCGAATATAATGCCTGTACATCACAGGTCATGAAGAAATAAGTGCTTTTCCAATTAATATTAGTCATGGTATTCAGAAAGAAAGTGGTCTCTTTGATATGAGAACGTAAAGAAGTGGCAAGTGG
This sequence comes from Pseudophryne corroboree, assembly GCF_028390025.1. Classification (NCBI taxonomy): domain Eukaryota; kingdom Metazoa; phylum Chordata; class Amphibia; order Anura; family Myobatrachidae; genus Pseudophryne; species Pseudophryne corroboree. The sequence goes on from NC_086446.1 coordinate 10,182,789, forward strand.
CTGTAAAAAATAATCAACAAAATGTGATAAATTAGAAGTGAGGGACCCCACACCAGAAATTATGGGACGCCCAGGAGGTGCAGTGAGTGACTTGTGAATCTTAGGTAAGTGATAGTAAGTGGGGATAATAGGATGAGCGGGAATTAAATATCGAAGTTCTTCCATTGTGATGGTGCCCTTATCTAAGGCCCCCTTAACTAGATTGGTTAATAATCTATGATAGTCCTATGTAGGATTATTGGGTAATTTCATATAGGTGATCTCGTCATTCAACTGACGGTAAGCTTCAGTTAGATAGTCTTCAGTGTTCTGTATAACCATCCCCCCCCCCCCCCCCCACACACCCCTTGTCCGCATACTTGATGATAATGGAGGGGTCATTGGAAAGTTTCTGTAGAGCAGATCTTTCCTGGACAGAAAGATTATGTCTGTACTTGAATTTCTTCAGCTCTCGCTGGCACAGGTTATTGAAATCATCCAGTGTCTTTCTATAAAAAATGTCAATAGGAGGACTCCTATGGTGTTGGGGAAAAAATTGGGATTTATTCCTAAATTTGAGAGAACGATCATTAGTACGTTCATGATTGTAAATCTGTATCATTGATGTAGATGGACTGTTCTCAAGAAGTAAGGATTCTAACATGTTTAAGCTGGTTCTATCTTGATCATCCAATATGATCGGTGATCCTTCCTGTTTATGTTTGTTCAGGTTTTTAATAGCGAAATATCTTACATGTTAATGTGCGTATATACGCATTCAGTTCCACAAACAGATTGAAAAAAGTAGGTGGTTTGGAGGGGGCATACTTGAGACCCTTAGCTAATAATTGGGTCTCTGATTTGCTAATTTGTAAGGAGGACAGGTTAAAGATGTTTGTTTGGCTTACAATCTCAGATCTCGCTTTTTTTCTTTGTAGCCTGACGCCTCCTCTGCATCCTCTGGACTTTCTTCCCTTACTCTTTTGGGAGAGTCTACTCTGAGGACATCGTAACGACTGTGTGTGTGATACGGGAGTCTGTATTTTAAGAGACTCTGATCTTTCTCTAAAAAATGATGACTAGAGTTGTTTACTGTCTGTCCAGTTTTGGACGGAGAATGTGTGTGTATGAAAGTTTTAGGCCTTACAGATGAATCAATTAGACTAACTTTGTTGGAAAAGGTCTGTCTGTAATCATGTCCAGATGTAGTGGAGGTGTTATAATATCTCTCCGACTGAGACTTCTGATCTCTGTTGGGCATCCTATTGTTGTGATTACTCCTGTTTCTAAAGGGTATCTTATTAGATGTACTTCTAGATCTCCCTCTGTTTGATAATTGAAAATTCTTATTGTAACTGCGAACTTTGTCAAATTATAATCCTCAGTGTCCCTCATTAATTTCCTGTTTTTACCATCGATCACTTCTTTTTCATATATTTCTATTTTATGATTCAACTTGGAATCATTATGTTGGAATTGTGGATGATCAGAGAAACTATTTAGACGTTTCTTAGTTTCTTCAATCTCCTGTGCAAGTAATAGAGTTTTTTCTCTAGGGAAATTAACCAATAGTTCCATCAGAGCAAATGAGCAGTCATCTAGTGTTGAGTCCCATTTAGATTTTAATATGGGATCCTCAACAAAAGATAATGTTTTAAAGATCCTGAGACCTCTGGGAATTTTCTTATTTTTAATATATTTCTGTAGTGACCATATCCCACCAGTGGCGGGTTTCTGCTTTCATAAGATCTTCTAATTTATAGAAATCTTTTATCTAAGATTTGCTCTACTGGACTGTCACTATCAGTTCCAAGCACTGCCATTTGGCATCTCCACAGCACCGAGGGTGTTCACCAAGGTCATGGCAGAGATGATGCTACTCCTGCGCAAGCAGTGAGTGAACATTATTCCATATCTGGATGATCTGCTGATAAAGGCATCTTCCAGGGAGAAGCTGTTACAGAGCATTGCTCTCTCAACTCGACTACTCCAGGATCATGGGTGGATCCTGAACCTTCCAAAGTCACATTTGTAGCTGACAAGGAGTCTGCCCTTGCTGGTGATGATCCTCGACACGGATGTGCAGAGGGTGTTTCTACCAGTGGAGAAAGCGTTGGTCCGGAATGTCCTGAAACCTGCCTGGGTATCGGTTCATCAGTGCATTCGCCTTCTGAGGAAGATGGTTTCCTCCTACGACGCTCTACAGTACGGTAGATTTCATGCGCGGTCCTTCCAACAGAATCTCTTGGACAAATGGTCGGGATCTCCTCTTCACATGCACCAGTGTATACGCCTGTCGCCGAAAGCCAGAATTTCACTCCTCTGGTGACTCCAAACTTCTCACTTTCTAGAGGGCCGCAGGTTCGGGATTCAGATTTGGATCCTTCTAACCACGGATGCAAGTCTCAGGTTGGGGAGCAGTCAACCAAGGGGAAAACTTCCAAGGAGAGTGGTCAAGTCTGGAATCCATCCATCCGATAAACATTCTGGAGCTGAGGGCCATGTACAACGGCCTTCTACAAGCGGCACATCTCCAAGATCAGGCCATTCAGGTTCAGTCGGACAATGTAACGGCGGTGTCCTACATAAACTGACAGGATGGAATGAAGAGCAGAGCAGCAATGTCAGAGGTAACAAGAATCCTCCTATGGGAAGAAAAGCACGCATTGGCGCTGTCAGCAATCTTCATTCCGGGAGTGGACAACTGGGAAGCAGACTTCCTCAGCAGACACGATCTTCATCCGGGAGAATAGGGCCTCCACCCGGAGGTGTTCGAGGAGGTAACAAGTCGTTGGGGTGAACCTCAAATAGACATGATGGCCTCCCGCCTCAACAAGAAGCTTCGGAGGTGCTGTTCTAGGTCGAGCGACCCACAGGCAGCGGCGGTGGACGCCCTGGTAACTCCGTGGGTGTTCAAGTCAGTGTATGTGTTCCCTCCACTTCCACTCATCCCAAGGATTCTCAAACTAATACAAAGAACAAAAGTTCAGGCGATCCTCATTGCTCCGGACTGGCCCAGAAGGGCTTGGTACGCGGTCCTTCTGGAATTCCTGCTGGAGGATCCGAGGCCTCTTCTTCGCGAGGACCTTCTGCAACAGGGAGCGTTCACTTATCAAGACTTACCACGGCTACTTTGACGGCATGGAGGTTGAACGCCTGCTATTAGCTCGGAAGAGCATTCCGAAAAAAAGTAATTCCTACCCTGATACAGGCTAGGAAGGGAGTAACGTCTAAACATTACCATCGGAGTTGGAAAAAGTATGTGTCTTGGTGTGAATCCAAGAAGTTTCCTACAGTGGAGTTTGAACTAAGATGGTTTCTCCTCTTTCTACAAGCAGGTGTAGATGTGGGTCTACGCTTGGGCTCCATTAAAATTCCAGATTTTGGCCTTGTCCATTTTCTTCCATAAACAATTGGCTTCTCTCCCTGAGGTACAAACTTTCTTGAAAGGGGTTCTGCACATCCAACCCCCCTTTGTGCCTCCTACGGCACCGTGGGATCTTAAAGTGGTGCTGCAGTTCCTGCAATTGGATTGGTTCGAGCCTTTACAGGAGGTTGATGTCAAGTTTCTTACTTGGAAGGTGGTCGCACTGTTTGCATTGGCATCTGCTAGGCATGTGTCAGAACTGGGGGCATTGTCCTGCAAGACTTGATTTTCCATGAAAATAGGACTGAGCTCGGAATGTGTCAGCAATTTCTTCCAAAGGTTGTATTGGCTTTTCATATCAACCAATCTATTGTGGTGCCAGTGGCTGCTGACTCCTCAATTACCTCAAAGTCCTTGGATGTTGTGAGGGCTTTAAAGATTTATGTGAAGAGAACTTCTCGTCACAGAAAGTCGGACGCTCTGTTTGTCCTTTATGATCGCAACAAGATTGGGTGTCCTGCTTCTAAGCAGACGATTTCTCGCTGGATCAGGTTTACTATCCAGCATGCATATTCTACGGCAGGCTTGCCGTGTCCAAAATCTGTTGAGGCCCACTCTACCTGTAAAGTGGGTTCTTCCTGGGCGGCTGCCCGGGGTGTCATGGCTTTGCAGCTTTGCCGGGCAGCTACTTGGTCAGGGTCGAACACATTCGCTAAGTTCTACAAGTTCGATACTTTGGCCTCTGAGGACCTTAAGTTTGGTCAATCTGTTCTGTAGGAGCCTCAGCGCTCTCCCTCCCGTACTGGGAGCTTTGGTACCCATGGTACTAAATGGAACCCCAACATCCTCTAGGACGTAAGAGAAAATAGGATTTTAATTACCTACCGGTAAATCCTTTTCTCGTAGTCCGTAGAGGATACTATGCGCTTTGTTTTCCTGCAGTGTTACTTGGTTAAGTACTGCATTGTTACTTGGTTAAGTACTTTGGTTTAGGCGTTGCTGAATCGTTTCAAGTTGGTTAGTTTGGCTTTCCTTTTGTTATGTGTGAGCCGGTGTGAATCTCACCACTATCTGTGTATTTCCTTCTCTCGAAGTATGACCATCTCCTTGGGCACAGTTTATAGACTGAGTCTGGTAGGAGGGGCATGGAGGGAGGAGCCAGCCCACACTATTAAACTCTTAAAGTGCCAATGGCTCCCAAGGGACCCGTCTATACTTCATGGTACTAAATGGAACCCCAGAATCCTCTACGGACTACGAGAAAAGGATTTATCGGTAGGTAAATAAAATCCTGTTTTAATGTGAAAAAGAGGTCCTCGGTTACTTTTCCTGTGTCAAAGGAATTGAATACCCTGTTTGAAGAACCATTGGTAAATCCTGTTAAGAAGTTTCAGATCCCTAAAAGGTTGCTCTCATCTTTTCCTTTTCCTCTGGAGGATAGGAAAAAATGGGAAAATCCGCGCATAGTGGACGCATCAGTCTCTAGGCTGTCACATAAAATTGTATTGCCTGTTCCTGGTGCAGCCTCCCTGAAAGACACGGCTGATCGTAAAATTGAGAATACATTGAAATCTTTGTACACAGCTGCTGGGGTGGCCCAAAGACCCACTATTGCATGTGCATGGATCACTAAAGCCATTGCTAAGTGGTCAGGTAACTTAATTGAGGGGTTAGATTCCTTATCTAGGGGGGATGTTGTCTTACTCCTGCAGCATATACAGGACTTTGCGAACTTTATGGTGGAAGCCATAAAGGAAATAGGCGTGCTTAGTGCACGCACCACCGCTATGGCAGTGTCGGCACGCAGGGACTTGTGGCTACGCCAGTGGACGGCTGACGCTGACTCCAGGAAAGGCGTGCAAGGCCTACTGTTCACAGGAGAGGCCTTGTTTGGAGATGAATTAGACAAATAGATCTCCACAGCTACTGCAGGTAAGTCTACGTATCTTCCTTCCGCTGCCCCCCCAACCAAGAAGACTTAGTCAGCTTCTAAGTTACAGTCATTTCGGACGGCCAAGTTCAAGGCAAATCCAGAGGTGCTCTTACGTCCTCCAGCGGCGCAAGAGGTAAATCACGGAAACCAGCAACAGCAGGTGCTTAGGAACAGAGCTCAGGCTCTACTTCCTCAAAGACTTCAGCCTGACGGTGGACCGCAATGCCTGGAAGGCTGTCAGGTGGGATCACGACTACAATTCTTCAGTCAGATATGTTCAAATTCGTGCCACGATCCCTGGGTCATAGATCTTATTTCCCAGGGCTACAGACTGGAGTTTCAAAAGCTCCCACCTCACAGATTCTTCAAATCAGGCTTGCCAGTTTCACAAGAGGCAAGTATAACTTTACAGCATGCCATCCAAAAACTGGTACAGACTCAGGTCATTGTTCCCGTTCCACCTCATCTACTAAACAAGGGGTACTATTCCAACTTGTTCGTAGTACCGAAGCCTATTCGGTAAGACCAATTCTGAACCACAAGTCTTTGAACCCGTACTTACGAGTGTTCAAATTCAAGATGCAGTCTCTGAGAGCGGTGATCTCAGGTCTGGAGGAGGGGGAATTCCTTGTGTCTCTGGATCTCATGGATGCGTACCTTCATATTCTGATCTGGCCGCCTCATCAGGCTTATCTCCGGTTTGCACTGCAGGACTGTCACTACCAGTTCCAGGCCCTGTTAACCACAGACGCAAGCCTCAGAGGTTGGGGAGCAGTCACCCAGGACGTGCAGTTTCAGGGAAGATGGGCAAGTCAGGAAGTCATCCTTCCAATCAACATTCTGGAACTCAGGGGCATATACAACACCCTTCTGCATGCCTCACATCTTCAAGATCAGGCAATTCAGGTCCAGTCGGACAATGTGACGGCAGTTACGTACGTAAACCGACAGGACGGAATGAAAAGCAGAGCAGCAATTTCAGAGGTATCAAGAATTCTCTGGGCAGAAAGAAACGCTGTGGCGTTGTCAGTGGTCTTCATTCCGGGAGTAGATAACTGGGAAGCAGACTTCCTTAGCAGACACGACCTGCACCAGCGGGTGCGGGGCATTCACCCGGAAGTGTTCAGGTGCTTGACAAGTCGATGGGGATATCCACAGATCGACATGATGGCATCTCATCTCAACAAGAAGCTCAGGCGGTATTGTTCCAGGTCAAGAGACCCACAGGCAGTGGCGATAGATGCCCTGACAACTCCATGGGTCTATCAGATGGTGTACGTGTTTCCTCCGCTTCCTCTGATCCCAAAAATTCTAAAACGTATAAAACGGGAAGAGGTTCAAGCAATACTCATTGCTCTGCACTGACCAAGAAGGGCCTGGTACGCAGACCTTCTGGAGACGCTCTTCGAAGATCTGTGGCCTCTACCTCTTCGCGAGGATCTTCTGCAACAGGGCCCGTTCGTCTATCAGGACATACCGTGGCTACGTTTGACGGCATGAAAGTTGAACGGCTGATTCTAGCCAGGAGAGGGATCCCTAACAAGGTTATCCCGACTATGGCCCTCATTCCGAGTTGTTCGCTCGCAAGCTGCTATTAGCAGCTTTGCACACGCTAAGCCGCCGCCTACTGGGAGTGAATCTTAGCTTATCAAAATTGCGACCGACGGATTCGCAATATTGTGATTAGACCTCTCTTAGCAGTTTCTGAGTAGCTCCAGACTTACTCGGCATCTGCGATCAGTTCAGTGCTTGTCGTTCCTGGTTTGACGTCACAAACACACCCAGCGTTCGCCCAGACACTCCCCCGTTTCTCCAGCCACTCCCGCGTTTTTCCCAGAAACAGTAGCGTTTTTTCGCATACACCCATAAAACGGACAGTTTCCGCCCAGAAACACCCACTTCCTGTCAATCACTCCGATCACCAGAACGAAGAAAAAACCGTGAGTAAAATACCTAACTGCATAGCAAATTTACTTGGCACAGTCGCAGTGCGGACATTGCGCATGCGCAGTTAGCGGAAAATCGCTGCGATGCGAAGAAAAATACAGAGTGAACAACTCGGAATGACCCCCTATGATCCATGCCAGGAAGGCGGTAACGTCTAAGCATTACCATCGTATTTCGAAGAAATACGTCTCTTGGTGTGAGAGCAGAAATTATTCTGCGGTGGAATTTCATCTGGGACATTTCCTGTTTTTTCTGCAGGCAGGCGTGGATGTGGGCCTGCGTCTGGGCTCCATAAAAGTCCAGATTTCGGCCTTGTCCATTTTCTTTCAAAAACAATTGGCTTCTCTCCCTGAGGTCCAGACGTACTTGAAAGGTGTTCTGCACATCCAACCTCCCTTTGTGCCTCCCACACACCTTGGGATCTCAATGTGGTGCTGCAGTTCCTCTAATCAAACTAGTTTGAACCATTACAGGAGGTCACACTGTTGGCCTTGGCTTCAGCAAGACGTGTGTCGGAGCTGGGGGCTTTGTCTTACAAACGTCCTTATTTAATTTTCCATGAGGACAGAGCTGAACTCCGAACTAGTCAGCAATTTCTTCCTAAAGTGGGGTCTGCTTTTCACATCAACCAACCTGTTGTGGTTCCGGTTGTCACTGACACCTCTGCTACTTCAAAGTCTTTGGATGTTGTGAGGGCTTTGAAGGTGTATGTGAAAAGAACAGCTTGTCACAGAAAGACGGACTCGCTGTTTGTTCTTTATGATCCCAATAGGATTGGGTGTACTGCTTCAAAGCAGACAATTGCACGCTGGATCAGACTTACTATCCAACATGTTTATTCCACGGAAAGTTTGCTGTGTCCAAAATCTGTACAGGCTCACTCTACTAGGTCAGTGAGTTCTTCCTGGGCGGCTGCCCGGGGTATCTCGGTTTTACAGCTCTGCCGATCAGCTATTTGGTCAGATTCGAACACGTTTGCTAAATTCTACAAGTTCGATACTTTGGCCACTGAGGACTTTCATTTTGGTCAATCAGTTCTGCAGGAACCTCAGCACTCTCTCACCCGGTTTGGGAGCTTTGGTACATCCCCATGGTACTAAATGGAGCCCAGTATCCTCTAGGACGTAAGAGAAAATAGGATTTTAATTACCTACCGGTAAATCCTTTTCTCGTAGTCCGTAGAGGATACTGGGTGCTCGCCCAGTGCTTTGTCCTTCCTGCACTGTTACTTGGTTAAGTAATGTTGGTTCAGTCGTTGCTGTTTCTGTTTCAAGTTTGGTTAGCTTGGCTTTCCTCTTGTTGGGTGTGCTGGTTCGGAATCTCACCACTATCCTTCTCTATCCTTCTCTTAATGTATGTCCGTCTCCTCGTGCACAGTTTCCTAGACTGAGTCTGGTAGGAGGGGCATAGAGGGAGGAGCCAGCCCACACTATCAAATTCTTTTAGTGCCCATGGCTTCTAGTGGACCAGTCTATACCCCCATGGTACTAAATTGACCACAGTATCCGAGAAAATTATTTACCGTTTGGTAATTAAAATCCTATTTTCTAATAGCTTTCATCTAATATCATCAGTACTAGCATTGGTAACCCAGGCAGGGGGCTGCAACTGGCCCATCAGGTGCAGTGAAACCCAAATCCCCTTGCAGGAGTTCTTGGAGAAGACCACTGGTGGGGTAAGACTCCCCGCTCCCTGCTATAGGTCTCGTCACCTACCTGGTACTAGTCTCTGAATCTTCCTGTCTCTCTCCTGTGTATTGAGCACCCTTTCAACTCTATGAGAAGGAATTACATAAGGCCTCCTAGTTTCCAGCACAACACCGCTCCAGTCACCAACAACTCTGACACAGGTCTGGAGACGTCTTTTCCCCCTTACATCATGTTACTGTGTGTTACCGGCCCAGAGGTCTGACCAGTCTCCTCTACAAACTCTCTGGTGTATCTTATAAACAAGGAGCAATCAGCCCCTATTATACTCCTGCTCTCCTACTCGCATCATGTCACTATGTGTTACCAGCCCAGAGATCTGACCAGTCTCCTCCCCACACTCTCTGGTGTATCTCATACATCAGACATTATTATACTCCTGCTCTCCCCCTCACATCATGTCACCGTGTGTTACCAGCCCAGAGATATGACCAGTCTGCTCCCCACACTGTCTGGTGTATCTCCTACATCAGGAGCCATCAGCCCCTATTATACTCCTGCTCTCCCCCTCACATGTCACTGTGTGATACCAGCCCAGAGATCTGACCAGTCTCCTCCCCACACTCTCTGGTGTATCTCATACATCAGGAGCCATCAGCCCCTATTATACTCCTGCTCTCCCCCTCACATCATGTCACTGTGTGTTACCAGCCCAGAGATCTGACCAGTCTCCTCCCCACACTCTGGTGTATCTCATACATTGGGAGCAATCAGCCCGTATTAGACTTCTGTAGTTAAGAGTTTGTTTATTTAAGGATATGGTCCGATGTTAATGTGAGTGTAATACAAATTTATGTAAATAAAAAAATATGCTCAACATGCTATAATGTGGGGATGATTCCATTCAACACTGTGTGACATTCCGTTACAGGAAATGCATCACCGGAATTACAAGAAAACATGCAATGACAACCCTACCATAAAATATATTGTTTTAGTATATATATTTTTTTCCCCAACAGACGGATGTACAAGCAGGAATGCCGCTAAGCGATGCCTAACGTCTACAGATTCTAAAGTACAAGCAGACATCAATCAAGATTCTCCAGATATATCTTCTGATCCCTCTTTGCATAAGAAATGTTCAGCTTATAGATCAGATATTGCTACACATAGTACAGCTCATAGAGGTGATATGTTTTCGTGTTCTGAGTGTGGAAAAGGTTTCACAGCAAATTCACATCTTGTTATACATCAGAGAAGTCACACAGGAGAGAAGCCGTTTCCATGCTCTGAGTGTGGGAAATGTTTTACAAATAAATCAGATCTTTCCAAACATCAGAGAATACACACAGGTGAGAAACCGTTTCCATGTTCTGAGTGTGGGAAATGTTTTATACGGAAATCACATCTTGTTACACATCAGAGAACTCACACAGGCGAGAAACCATTTCCATGCTGTGAGTGTGGGAAATGTTTTACACATCAATCAGATCTTGCTAGACATCAGAGACGTCACACAGGTGAGAAACCATTTCCTTGCACTGAGTGTGGGAAATGGTTTGCTCATAAATCAGACCTTGTTATACATCACAGAACTCACACAGGTGAGAGGCCATTTCCATGCTCTGAGTGTGGGAAATGCTTTACACAGAGAACATCTCTTAAATCTCATCAAAGATATCACACAGGTGAGAGGCCATTTTCATGCTCTGAGTGTAGAAAATGTTTTACACAGCAAACAAATCTTGTTATACACCAGAGAACTCACACAGGTGAGAAGCCATTTCCATGTTCTGAGTGTGTGAAATGTTTTACACTGAAATCAGCTCTTGTTGCACATCAGAGAACTCACACAGGTGAGAAACTATTTCCATGCTCTGAATGTGAGAAATTGTTTACAAAGAAATCATCTCTTGTTAGACATCAGAGAAGTCACACAGGTGAGAAGCCGTTTCCCTGTTCTGAGTGTGGGAAATGTTTTACACGAAAATCAAAGCTCGTCACACATCATAAAATACATAAAATTCCCATGACTTGATGGATGTGCATTAAGTTTGCAGCAATACTGTACATATTACACATTACACATATTTTATAAATGCACAGCAGACGAATAAATTCAAAGTGTGTACTTAAAGGTATTTGTTATTACTCAGTCTTGTTTTATTACTGTTTTGTTCCCAATTGTAAAGAGTAATGGACCAAGGTGCATTACCTTACACTTGTCTCTATTAAACTTCATTCTCCATTTTGCTGCCCATGATTCCAGTTTAAATAAATCATTCTGGAGAGACTCAGCGTCTTCCGCCGAATTTATAACCTTACATAGTTTGGTATCGTCTGCAAAATTTTACACCATGCTCTCTAGACCTTCTGCTAGATTATAATGAAAATGTTGAACAATAGCGGTCCGAGTACAGACCCTTGTGGCACCCCACTTAGAACTTCAGTCCAATTTGAAAAAGTTCCATTTATCACAACGCGCTGCTCCCTATTATCTAACCAGTTACTAACCCAAGTGCATATTGTGCTCCCTAGCCCTAGTTCATGTAACTTATAGATAAGTCTCATGTGAGGTACTGTATCGAAGGCTTTAGCAAAGTCTAAAAAGATTACATCGACCGCCTTACCCTGATCAAGGTTTGCACTAACGGTTTCATAAAAGCCTAGTAAGTTTGTTTGTTTGGCATGATCTATCCTTCACAAATCTGCCCTGGGCAGCAAAAATCCTCAATTTCCACTGGCAAGAGGGGACATTAGTGCCAAAGCACTGTCCTAACCCCCGCCAGTATAATTATAAAAATAAGTGGGACAGAAGCGCGCCATTAAGGGGGCGGAGCTTCCTCACAGCTCACTCTCAGCACGGCGCCATTTCCTCTCCACAGGGCTGCAGAGATGCTGGTCCTTCCTCACACTGGTGACAAGTATCAGGGTGCAAAACGGAGGGGGGGGGGGCACAGTAGAATATGGTGCAATATATTTGATATTTAGAGCGCTACAGGTCTGGGGCATTTTTTTGTGTTTTCAGAACTGTTAATTTTGCGCTGGGTTGTGACCTGGCAAATCCCCTCTGTGTCTCTCTGACAGACTTTACTGTGGGTCTGTCCCCTATATGCCCGGTGTGGCTGTGGGTGTTTGGTACACGTGTGTCGACATGTCTGAGGCTGAGCGCTCTTCCCAGGAGGAGGCTGTATTAGGGACACAAACGGCTGTGGGGGTGACCATGACGGCACCACCGACTCCTGATTGGGCAAATGTTTTGAATGCTACTGTGGCTTTTATTAGTAAGAGATTAGATAAGTCTGAGTCTCAGACCCAGGAATGGAAAAAATCTGTGGAGGATGTGTTATTACAAGTCCAGGACCCCTCGGGGTCACAAAAACGTACTTTTGCCCAGTTGGCAGACACTGGTCACGACACGGACACTGATTCCAGTGTCAACTATAGTGATTCCAGATTAGATCCAAAATTGGCAAAGAGCATTCAGTACATGATTGTGGCGGTTAAAGATGTATTACATATCACTGAGGACCTGGCTGTCCCTGATAAAAGGGTCTGTTTGTATAAGGAAAAGAAACCTGAGATTACGTTTCCTCCCTCTCATGAACTGAACACTCTATTTGAAAAAGTCTGGGAAAGCCCTGACAGAAAGTTTCAGATTCCCAAAAGGATTCCGATGGCTTATCCGTTTCCCTCTGAGGATAGGGAAAAGTGGGAGTCACCCCCCCATTGTAGACAAGGCAAACGTCTTTTTAAACGTTTGTCTAAAAAGGTGGCTCTCCCGTCACTTGGCACGGCAGCCCTTAAGGACCATGCGGATCATAAGCAAGAAACTACGTTAAAATCCATTTATGCGACCATGGGTACGCTACTCAGACCTGTAATTGCATCTGCGTGAGTGAGTAGTGCTATCGAAAAGTGGGCAGAGAACTTGTCATATTGGCCTTTTGGGATCAAAAGCCAATGCCATGGCAGTCTCAGCTAGGCGAGCATTGTGGATTCACCAATGGAATGCTGATGCGGACTCCAAGAAAAATATGGAATCTCTACCATATAAAGGTGGTGCCTTGTTTGGTGATGGCCTCGCTGATTTGGTATCTACGGCTACCGTGGGTAAGTCATCCTTTTTGCCTTATGTTCCTCCACAACAAAAGAAAATACACCACTATCAGATGCAGTCCTTTCGGCCACTGAATGTGACTTGCTGTGGGCGCTCCAGTAGTGTACCTCCGGTGTGCCAGCAGAGGCAATGAGTGATCGCGGCTGCTGGGCGCGCTCAGAGATGGTGTCTGTGGCGCTGCTGTGAGCGCTGATCCCCATGTTGGGAGCGCTGAGGTGGAAAAGCCGGCTCCGTTGGTTGCAGCTCAAGCCGGATGTTGACGGTGGAAGCGGCTGGGTGTCCAAAAGCTGCCGCTCTCACCATGTGTTGCAGATGTTATCGGCTGTGCCAGATGAGCCCCCAGTGCTGCGCTGCTGGATGCAGAGAAACAGACAGGCTGATGCTGGGTGTGGAAGAAGGTTCTGCCGGGGAGAATTGCAAGTAGGTCCTGTGTCCTTAACGCGTTGCTGTGGGATTGGGATCAGTAGCTCTTATACCTGATACCCAGGTGGATTCAAGTGATGTTAATTGATTGATTAATTAAGGTACTCCCATTTCACAGCATTGTGTCTTATGGGCCCTACACATTGGCCGATCCGCCGCCGAGCTGTCCGACGGTGGATACGGCCGACGGGCGACCCGGTGGCGGAGGGGCAGTGACGGGGGGAGTGAAGAAGCTTCACCCGGCTGCATTGAAATGCAAGCAAATATGGACGGGATCGTCAATATTGGCCTGCATGTACAGCCGACGGGGGACCAGCGATGAACGAGCGTGGGGCCGCGCATCGTTCATCGCTGGTGCCTCCACACTGCACGATATGAATGGTATCTCATTCATTTATGAACGAGATCGTTCATATCTTTGACCGATGTCGGCCAGTGTGTAGGGCCTATCAGAGAGATAAATTTGAAGGGCTTAGATCATTCAATATACACATTAGTAAAACAAGATCTAATATAGAATCAACATATATAAATGCATTAGGAATATGAGACTGGAAATGATGCAAAACGTGCCTATGTAGAAATAAAAGTAAAAGGTATAAATGTATATATCAAAATAAATATATATATATATATATATAAATGAGAATTATATAAAAGATATATGAATGTGTGTAAAATATATACACAAACGCATAGAAGTGCATGCACATAAATACCCGTGCATATATACACATGTGGGAAAATATATATCATACACATAGCACTAAACGAGAGGGGGCATATTCCTGTTCAGCATTCATCATTACAGTGGGGATTGAAAGTTTGGGCACCCCAGGCAAAAAATTAATTTTAATGTGCAAAAAGAAGCCAAGGAAAGATGGAAAAATCTCCAAAAGGCATCAAATTACAGATTAGACATTCTTATAACATGTCAAAAAAAGTTTGATTTTATTTCCATCATTTACACTATCAAAATAACAAATAAAAAAAATGGCGTCTGCAAAAGTTTGGGCACCCTGCAAAGTTAATACCTTGTACTGCCCCCTTTGGACAGCTGAGACCTGGCAGTGTCATGGATTGTTCTCAGTCATCGTCTGGAAAGACCAGGTGATGTCAATCTCAAAGGTTTTAAAAGCCCAGACTCATCTGACCTTGCTCCAACAATCAGCACCATGGGTTCCTCTAAGCAGTTGTGTAGAACACTGAAACTGAGAATAGTTGACGCTCACAAAGCAGGAGAAGGCTATAAGAAGATAGCAAAGCATTATCAGATGCCCATATCCTCTGTTTGGAATGTAATTAAGAAATGGCATAAGACAACAAGGAGAAAAGACTCTTTTGTGGGTGCACTCTTGACTTTGAAATATGAAATGAAGTATACAGAGTGAAACGCGTCTTCCGACCTGATTTTTCTGACCCTTATTGTTTCCGGCTGACCTGAGTAGCGGACGCTCTCCTGCACCCACCCATGTCTCGTGCCCCTGCTGGTATCTCTTCGCATCGGCTGACCGGAGCGTCTCCTTCCCCGCACCTACGGCGGTCCTGGTGCCCCTGCTGTTATCCCTTCGCATCGGCTGACCGGAGCGCTCTCCTTCTCTGCACCCACGGCGGTCCCGTACCTCTTCAGACATCCGTCCGTACATGCTGACCAGAATATAAGACGTTTGCCTGCACCTGCCTGGTTTCCTGCCGGGCCGGCGGCATCATGCACCTCATCATTTCGGTACAAACTGTATCGTGATAGAAGGAGTCTTTATATCAACACAGCCACTGCGGGTAACATCTATTTCATACAAACCTTTGTGATCATCCTGTGGCCCGCACTGACAGTACATTTTCCTATTCATTCATTGTATTGTTTTAATCAAGCCTTTGCTATTTACATCTATAATTTTTATCTACCCATTAACACCTATAATAGATAGATGCCGGTAGTATACTCTTTTCATTTGATTTACACTTATATTATGATATAAAAATGTATTCTGTATCCTCAACCTGTAGTCACAGCCGAAGGATTAGTATCCTCTAACTGGTTACAATTTTATGACCACATTGTATCACTTTACCTTCATGTAGTAGCGACTCAATACATTTTTTTTGCAGCAGTAATACTGTTGTCTGACTTTGTGGTCTTTGTGTCCATTTGCTCCTTATTTACTTCTAATAGTCCATCAGGATATATGATTTTGCTGATACATAAATTATACTGATATCTCTATTTTTTACAGTGGCAACACTGTTGTCTGGCTTCACTTCAGCAATTGCAAAAGATTGTGGTTTTTGTGTCTATTTTTCTCCTTATCAACTCCTAACAGTCCATCAGGACATATGCTTTGCTGATACCCAATTTATACTGAGATTTATTTTTCTTCTTTTTTCCATTCCTACTTAACATTTTAGTTTCATGGACTCTCACCATTGATTCAGGGCTACACCCCTGTCTAACATTGGCAGCAGATCCATCTATTTTCCTCTACTGGCTTATATCTGTCTCTTTCTGGATACTATGTAATTCGTGAACTCTCATCAGTGATTCCTGAGCTTTCCATTACCGCCCATTTCCTCTACTACCATACCACACTGGAAACGCCCGAAGCCGTCCGAACTTGGAAGCTAATCAGTGTTGGGCTGGGTCAGTACTCAAGTGGGGGACCATTGAGGAAGACTCAGTGTAGTAGAGCACACATTGATTCCACATGCTCAGTGTCTAACATTGACAGCAGATTCACACTATCATCTCTTTCCCACTGCTTCTTCATTTTGTATCAGCTGGTTATAATGGGTACTTATATTCTCAATTGTAATCAGTATACAGGTCTCGTTGAATATTGAATGAATATTTATTTGGGCACTAAGACAGGATAGGGTCTCATCTGTTACAGGTTGAGTATCCCATATCCAAATATTCCGAAATACGGAATATTCCAAAATACGGACTTTTTTGAGTGAGAGTGAGATAGTGAAACCTTTGTTTTTTGATGGCTCAATGTGCATAAACTTTGTTTAATACACAAAGTTATTAAAAAATATTGTAATAAATGACCTTCAGGCTGTGTGTATAAGGTGTATATGAAACATAAATGAATTGTGTGAATGTACACACACTTTGTTTAATGCACAAAGTTATAAAAAATATTGGCTAAAATTACCTTCAGGCTGTGTGTATAAGGTGTATATGTAACATAAATGCATTCTGTGCTTAGATTTAGGTCCCATCACCATGATATCTCATTATGGTATGTAATTATTCCAAAATACGGAAAAATCCCATATCCAAAATACCTCTGGTCCCAAACATTTTGGATAAGGGATACTCAACCTGTATTAGAACGCAGCGTCACAAATTTACTAATACTTACATAAACCATCTATAATATCTATATCTACTCCGTCAGCCGGTACATTATTATTAATACATTAGCAATTTTGCTTATATTGTCCTTTGATTGTTATTTCTTTCATTAACCACTATTTATCTTAATTAATTTTTTGTCAATAAAAGTTGATTTTATTATTGTATATCATATTCTGTATACTTCATTTCATATTTCAAAGTCAAGAGTGCACCCACAAAAGAGTCTTCTTTTCTCCTTGTCTTAAGTCTTAATACTGACTCTGGGTGCACCACCAAACTATAAGAATTAGAAAACCTAGTTTTCTCTTCAATTTTCTATTTTGGTACTAAGTTATATTTCTATATCGATTATATTCTGTGCGGTATTTCCCTAAGATAAATTAAGAAATGGCAGTCATCAGGAACAGTGGAAGTTAAAGCAAGATCTGGAAGACCAAGAAAAATATCAGACAGAATAGCTCGCAGGATTGTGAGAAAAGCAAGTCAAAATCCACATTTGACTGCACGATCCCTCCAGGAAGATCTAGCAGACACTGGAGTTGTGGTACACTATTCCACTATAAAGAGATACTTGTACAAATATGGTCTTCATGGAAGAGTCATCAGAAGAAAACCTCTTCTACGTCCTCACCACAAAAATCAGCGTTTAAAGTTTGCAAATGAACATATAGACAAGCCTGATGCATTTTGGAATAAAGTTCTGTGGACCGATGAGGTTAAAATAGAACTTTTTGGCCGGAATGAGCAAAGGTACGTTTTGAGAATGAAGGGCACAGAATTTAATGACAAGAGCCTCTGTCCAACTGTTAAGCATGGGGGTGGATCAATCATGCTTTGGGGTTGTATTGCAGCCAGTGGCACAGGGAACATTTCACGAGTAGAAGGAAAAATGGATTCAATAAGATTCCAGCAAATTTTGGACGCTAACTTGATGCCATCTGTGAAAAAGCTGAAGTTAAAGAGAGGCTGGCTTCTACAAATGGATAATGATCCTAAACACACCTCAAAATCCACAGTGGATTACATCAAGAGGCGTAAACTGAAGGTTTTGCCATGGCCTTTACAATCTCCTGACCTCAACATAATTGAAAATCTATGGATAGACCTTAAAAGAGCAGTGCATCACAGACAGCCCAGAAATCTCAAAGAACTGGAAGACTATTGTAAGGAAGAATGGGCGAAGGTACCTCAAACAAGAATTGAAAGACTCTTGGCTGACTACAAAAAGCGTTTACAAGCTGTGATACTTGCCAAAGGGGGCAGTACAAGGTATTAACTCTGCAGGGTGCCTAAACTTTTGCAGACGCCATTTTTTGTTTTCTGTTCTTTTGAAAGTGTAAATGATGGAAATAAAATCAAACTTTTTTTGACATGTTATAAAAATGTCTAATCTGTAATTTGATGCCTTTTGGAGATTTTTCCATCTTTCCTTGGCTTCTATTTGCACATTAGAATAAATTTTTGCCTGGGGTGCCAAAACTTTCAAACCCCACTGTATATATATATGTGAGAAGGGAAAGGAAAATACATGGGAGTATAATTCTCTGTTGATTGGAGATCCTTTAATCTCCCACTTTTACTTTTTATTATTCAACACTTTCCTTATAGATGTTTAAAAACCATCTGTCCAATATCTATCCAATCAGAAGATTCACAATGGGTTTGATATAATAAATAAGAATAAAAAATAAGAATTTACTTACCGATAATTCTATTTCTCGTAGTCCGTAGTGGATGCTGGGGACTCCGTCAGGACCATGGGGTTTAGCGGCTCCGCAGGAGACAGGGCACAATAATAAAAGCTTTAGGATCAGGTGGTGTGCACTGGCTCCTCCCCCTATGACCCTCCTCCAAGCCTCAGTTAGGATACTGTGCCCGGACGAGCGTGCATAATAAGGAAGGATATTGAATCCCGGGTAAGACTCATACCAGCCACACCAATCACACCGTACAACCTGTGATCTGAACCCAGTTAACAGTATGATAACAACGAAGGAGCCTCTGAAAAGATGGCTCACAACAAGAATAACCCGATTTTTGTAACAATAACTATGTACAAGTATTGCAGACAATCCGCACTTGGGATGGGCGCCCAGCATCCACTACGGACTACGAGAAATAGAATTATCGGTAAGTAAATTCTTATTTTCTCTAACGTCCTAAGTGGATGCTGGGGACTCCGTCAGGACCATGGGGATTATACCAAAGCTCCCAAACGGGCGGGAGAGTGCGGATGACTCTGCAGCACCGAATGAGAGAACTCCAGGTCCTCCTCAGTCAGGGTGTGCCCCTGACCAAGTAGCAGCTCGGCAAAGTTGTAAAGCCGAGCCCCTCGGGCAGCCGCCCAAGATGAGCCCACTTCCTTGTGGAATGGGCTTTTACTGATTTTGGCTGTGGCAAGCCTGCCACAGAATGTGCAAGCTGAATTGTACTACAAATCCAGCGAGCAATCGTCTGTTTAGAAGCAGGAACACCCATCTTGTTGGGTGCATACAGAACTAAACAGCGCGTCAGATTTTCTGACTCCAGTCGTCCTGGAAACATATATTTTCAGGGCCCTGACAACGTCAAGTAACTTGGAGTCCTCCAAGTCCCTAGTAGCCGCAGGTACCACAATAGGTTGGTTCATGTGAAAACCAGAAAACACCTTAAGGAGAAATTGAGGACGAGTCCTCAATTCTGCCCTGTCAGAATGAAAAATTAAGTAAGGGCTTTTATATGATAAAGCCGCCCATTCTGACACACGCCTGGCTGAAGCCAGGGCTAATAGAATCTTCACCTTCCATGTGAAATATTTTAATTCCACAGTGGTGAGTGGATCAAACCAATGTGACTTTAGGAAACTCAAAACAACATTGAGATCCCAAGGTGCCACTGGGGGCACAAAAGGAGGCTGTATATGCAGTACCCCTTTTACAAACGTCTGAACTTCAGGCACTGAAGTCAGTTCTTTCTGGAAGAAATTCGACAGGGTCGAAATTTGAACCTTAATGGACCCTAATTTTTGGCCCATAGACAGTCCTGTTTTCAGGAATGTAGGAACGACCCAGTTGGAATTCCTCTGTAGGGACCTTCTTGGCCTCACACCACGCAACATATTTTCGCCAAATGCGGTGAAAATGTTTTGCGGTTACATCCTTCCTGGCTTCGACCAGGGTAGGGATGACTTCATCTGGAATGTCCTTTCAGGATCCGGCGTTCAACTGCCATGCCGTCAAACGCAGCCGCGGTAAGTCTTGGAACAGACAAGGCCCCTGCTGGAGCAGGTCCTTTCTTAAAGGTAGAGGCCACGGTTCTTCCGTGAGCATCTCTTGAAGTTCCGGGTACCAAGTCCTTCTTGACCCATCCGGAACACGTTCTTACTCATCTCCTTCTTATGATTCTCAGTACTTTTGGTATGAGATGCATAGGAGGGAACACATACCCTGACTGGTACACCCACAGTGTTACCAGAGCGTCCACCGCTATTGCCTGAGGGTCCCTTGACCTGGCGCAATATTTGTCTAGTTTTTTGTTCAGGCGGGACGCCAACATGTCCACCTTTGGTTTTTCCCAACGGTTTACAATCATGTGGAAGACTTCCCGCTGAAGTCCCCACTCTCCCGGGTGGAGGTTATGCCTGCTGAGGAAGTCTGCTTCCCAGTTTTCCACTCCCGGAATTAACACTGCTGAGAGTGTTATCACATGATTTTTCGCCCAGCGAAGAATCCTTGCAGTTTCGGCCATTTCCCTCCTGCTTCATGTGCCGCCCTGTCTGTTTACGTGGGCGACTGCCGTGATGTTGTCCCACTGGATCAATACCGGCTGACCTTGAAGCAGAGGTCTTGCTAAGCTTAGAGC
This sequence comes from Pseudophryne corroboree, assembly GCF_028390025.1. Classification (NCBI taxonomy): domain Eukaryota; kingdom Metazoa; phylum Chordata; class Amphibia; order Anura; family Myobatrachidae; genus Pseudophryne; species Pseudophryne corroboree. The sequence goes on from NC_086446.1 coordinate 10,203,408, forward strand.
CTTGTAAATTGCCCTTAGCTCCAGTATATTTATGTGGAGAGAAGTCTCCAGACTTGATCACACTCCCTGGAAATTTTTTCCTTGTGTGACTGCTCCCCAGCCACTCAGGCTGGCATCCGTGGTCACCAGGACCCAGTCCTGAATGTCGAATCTGCGGCCCTTTCATAGATGAGCACTCTGCAGCCACCGCAGAAGAAAACACCCTTGTCCTTGGAGACAGGGTTATCCGCTGATGCATCTGAAGATGCGATCCGGACCATTTTCCCAGCAGATTCCACTGAAAGGTTCTTGCGTGAAATCTACCGAATGGGATCGCTTTGTAAGAAACCACCATTTTTCACAGGACCCTTGTGCAATGATGCACTGATACTTTTCCTGGTTTTAGGAGGTTCCTGACTAGCTCGGATAACTCCCTGGCCTTCTTCTCCGGGAGAAAACATCCTTTTCTGGACTGTGTCCAGAATCATTCCTGGGAACATTAGACGTGTCGTCGGAAAAAGCTGCGATTTTGGAATATTTAGAATCCACTCGTGCTGTCGTAGAACTACTTGAGATAGTGCTACTCCGACCGCCAACTGTTCTCTGGACCTTGCCCTTATCAGGAAAGCGTCCATATTTCTTTTAGGAAGAATCATCATTTCGGCCATTACCATGGTAAAGACCCGGGGTGCCGTGGACAATCCAAACGGCAGCGTCTGAACTGATAGTGACAGTTCTGTATCACGAACCTGAGATACCCTTGGTGAGAAGGGCAAAATTTGGACATGTAGGTAAGCGTCTCTGATATCCAGTGACACCATATCGTCCTGGTTCGCTATCACTGCTCTGAGTGACTCCATCTTGATTTGAACCCTTGTATGTAATTGTTCAAATCTTTTAGATCTCACCGAGCCGTTTGGCTTCAGTACCACAATATAGTGTGGAATAATACCCCTTCCCTTGTTGTAGGAGGGGTACTTTGATTATCACCTGCTGGGAATACAGCCTGTGAATTTTTTCCCAATACTGCCTCCCTGTCGGAGGGAGACGTTGGTAAAGCAGACTTCAGGAACTTGTGAGGGGAAGACGTCTCAAATTTCCAATGTACACCTGGGATACTACGTGTAGGATCCAGGAGTCCACTTGCGAGTGAGCCCACTGCGTGCTGAAACTCTTGAGATGACCCCCCACCGCACCTGAGTCCGCTTGTATGGCCCCAGCGTCATGCTGCGGACTTGGCAGAAGCTGTGGAGGACTTCTGTTCCTGGGAATGGGCTGCCTGCTGCAGTCTTCTTCCCTTTCCTCTAACCCTGGGCAGATATGACTGGCCTTTTGCCCGCCTGCCTTTATGGGTACGAAAGGACTGAGACTGAAAAGACTGTGTCCTTTTCTGCTGAGATGTGACTTGGGGTAACAAAAGTGGATTTTCCAGCTGTTGCCATGTCCACCAGGTCCGATGGACCGCCCCTTTATACGGCAATACTTCCATGTGCCGTCTGGAATCTGCATCACCTGACCACTGTCATGTCTATAAACATCGTCTGGCAGATATGGACATCACATCTACTCTTGATGCCAGAATGCGCATCTCGCATATATAGAAATGCATCCTTAAAATGCTCTATAGTCAATAAAATATTGTTCCTGTCAAGGGTATCAATATTTTCAGTCAGGAAATCCGACCAAGCCCCCCCAGCGCTGCACATTCAGGCTGAGGCGATTGCTGGTCGTAGTATAACACCAGTATGTGTGTATATACTTTTTAGGATATTTTTCAGCTTCCTATCAGCTGGCTCTTTGAGGGCGGCCGTATCTGGAGACGGTAACGCCACTTGTTCTTATAAGCGTGTGAGCGCCTTATCCACTCTAAGGTGTGTTTCCCAACTCGCCCTCACTTCTGGCGGGAAAGGGTATACCTCCAATAATTTTCTATCGGAGGAAACCCACTTATCATCACACACTTTAATTTATCTGATTCAGGAAAAACTACAAGTAGATTATTCCCACCCTACATAATACCCTTATTTGTGGTACTTGTAGTATCAGAAATATGTAACACCTCCTTCATTGCCCTTAACATGTAACGTGTGGCCCTAAAGGAAAATACGTTTGTTTCTTCACCGTCGACACTGAAGTCAGTGTCCGTGTCTGTGTCTGTGTCGACCAACTGAGGTAAATGGGCGTTTTTACAAGCCCCTGACGGTGTCTGAGACGCCTGGACAGGTACTAATTTGTTTGCCGGCCGTCTCATGTCGTCAACCGACCTTGCATCGTGTTGACATTATCACGTAATTCCTAAATAAGCCATCCATTCCGGTGTCGACTCCCTAGAGAGTGACATCACCAATACAGGCAATTTGCTCCGCCTCCTCACCAACATCGTCCTCCTACATGTCGACACACACATACCGACACACAGCACACACACAGGGAATGCTCTGATAGAGGACAGGACCCCACTAGCCCTTTGGGGAGACAGAGGGAGAGTTTGCCAGCACACACCAAAAACGCTATAATTATACAGGGACAACCCCTTATACAAGTGTTTTCCCTTATAGCATTTTCACATATGTAATCATATCGCCAAATAAGTGCCCCCCCTCTCTGTTTTAACCCTGTTTCTGTAGTGCAGTGCAGGGGAGAGCCTGGGAGCCTTCCTCACAGCAGAGCTGAGCAGGAAAATGGCGCCGTGTGCTGAGGAGAATAGGCCCCGCCCCCTAAAACGGCGGGCTCTTCTCCCGGAGTTTGTGAGATCTGGCAGGGGTTAAATACATCCATATAGCCTCAAGGGCTATATGTGATGTATTTTAGCCATAAAAAAGGTATAATACATTGCTGCCCAGGGCGCCCCCCCCAGCGCCCTGCACCCTCAGTGACCGCTGGTATGAAGTGTGCTGACAACAATGGCGCACAGCTGCAGTGCTGTGCGCTACCTTATGAAGACTGAAAGTCTTCTGCCGCCTGTTTCTGGACCTCTTCAACTTCGGCATCTGCAAGGGGGGTCGGCGGCACGGCTCCGGGACGAACCCCAGGGTGAGACCTGTGTTCCGACTCCCTCTGGAGCTAATGGTGTCCAGTAGCCTAAGAAGCAAATCCATCCTGCACGCAGGTGAGTTTACTTCTCTCCCCTAAGTCCCTCGTAGCAGTGAGCCTGTTGCCAGCAGGACTCACTGAAAATAAAAAACCTAACTTAAACTTTTATTCTAAGCAGCTCAGGAGAGCCACCTAGATTGCACCCTTCTCGGCCGGGCACAAAGATCTAACTGAGGCTTGGAGGAGGGTCATAGGGGGAGGAGCCAGTGCACACCACCTGATCCTAAAGCTTTTATTATTGTGCCCTGTCTCCTGCGGAGCCGCTAAACCCCATGGTCCTGACGGAGTCCCCAGCATCCACTTAGGACGTTAGAGAAATAATAAAAATAGAAGAATAAATATAAACAGATGGGGAGAAGAAAGAGATAAGAAATGCATGTATCTTGATACGGATGCATCCTAGAATGCACCTACAATATCTATATGTTGGGATGAAGAGAAGAGATAACTGATCCAAAGAGAGGAGGAGTGAGAGATCTAATATTACGATATCTCTCTGATATAGCTACTAGGATGTTGATAATTAAAATAAACTCTAGGTGGATGGTTTCGTTGAGGCCCTGTGGTTTTAGGGACTGGAGTTTCAGAATCCAAGCAGCTTCCTGCCTGCAAAGGGCTCTGAAATGGTCTCCTCCCCTGCTGCTGGTTGGGATATGTTCCAATCCAACCAGATTGAGTCCTTTAGGGTCACTTCCATGAGCATCTAAAAAGTGTCGTGGAATACTATGATTGGTGCACCTGTTGAGAATGTTCCTCCTGTGCTCCATAAATCTGATTTTAAGGGGATGCGTGGTACGGCCCACATAGTACAGTTGTCAGGAACATCTCATCAGGTACACCACGTAACTGGTATTACAGTTGATAAATGACTTGATAGTGTACTCTTTTTTGACACAGCCGATGATAACATTTTCGTCTTGTTTTGTACAAAAGAACACGTCGTGCAACCAAGAACCTTAGTACCTGTCAGAGTTCCTTGTTCTGTAGCTGCGTGCGGTACAGATAATCTTTTAAAGAAACTGGGAGCTAATATGTGTCAGCGGCGGCGTCTGTAAGACGCGCCGGCTCCCGGCCGTTGCCAGGCAACGGGGCCGACGCATCACTTCCGCCGCTGAACGTCCGTCTCTGGCCGGTTTCCTAGCAAACGGGGACACTTGGCGGCCGCAAAGCACTCCAGTCCCAGCTTTTACCAGCAGCCAGGACACTGCACAGCTGGACAATTGGGGCTGGTCTGCTGGCTCTTCCATGATAGGTCAGCAGGACCTTTTTATGGGAGCCAGGATCAGGCAGCCTCGCCGGTGATAGCTCCCTGTGGAGCTGCTTCCTGGCCCTGGAGAGTTCCTGTGCAGCCTTCCAGTCCTGTGACCCTGTATCCTGAGTCCTGGTGTCTGTAGTCTGATCTTTGGAAACGTTACAGCCTTCCACTTCTGCGGTTAAAGTGGGAAGGAATGGGGCAGAAATAAGTTCCATCACCTGTAATGGTAGGGGGACCTAGTTCCACCTCCTCCATGGCCCTGCACAGTAATTCCAACAGAAAAACCCATCCCACCACCCACATCAGTAGATGATGCAGGCGGCGCTAGTGTCACTGATGAGCTGCAGCCACCTCTCCCTACCTCAGGTCCTGGTGGTCTTCATGGTCCTCCATCTACAGCCCACCTCTCCTGGTACTCACACATGCTGTGTCTGTTGGACAGCATTCATCATCTCCTCAAGTCCTAGGGTCTTCCTTTTCTGGCACTGTGTATGTGATGTCATGTCGTCGCTGCCGCTGAAGTGAAGAGCCACAAAGAGGAGCAGGCTCTGTACATGCTGAAGACAAGATGAGATGGATCTTTAGGGACACAGGGCATGGAACTGCTGGAGGGACATGGGCAGTGAGCTGCTGTAGTGACAGAGGAAGAGATGTGTGTAAAGGGTACTACTATGGTGGGAATTATGTGTAAGGGGCACTACTGTGGGCATTATGTGTATAAGCAGCACTATTACTGAGGGCATTATGTGTAAGGGGCACTACTGTGGGTGGGTTATTTTGTTTCTGTGCAGGGTAAATACTGGCTGCTTTATTTTTACACTGCAATTTAGATTTCAGTTTGAACACACCACACCCAAATCTAACTCTCTCTGCACATGTTATATCTGCCCCCCCTGCAGTGCACATGGTTTTGCCCAACTGCTAACAAAATTGCTGCTGCGATCAACTCGGAATTACCCCCTATGTGTAATAATAATGATAACAGGACACCACAGGCTGTTCCCCCTGTATAATAATAATAATAATAATAACAGGACAAAACAGGCCGCACCCCCTGTATAATAATAACAGTACACCACAGGCTGCACCCCCTGTATAATAATGATAACAGGACACCACATGCTGATCCCCCTGTATAATAATAATTATAACAGGACACCACAGGCTGCTCCCCCTGTATAATAATAATAATAATAACAGGACACTATAGGCCGCTCCCCATGTATAATAATACCAATAACAGGACAAAAAAGGCCACTCCCCCTGTATAATAATAACAACAGGACACCACAGGTTGCACCCCCTGTATAATAATGATAACAGGACACCACAGTCTGCTCCCCTGTATAATAATAATAACAGGACACCACAGGCCACTCCCCCTGTATTATAATAATAATAATAATAATAAGTGGACAACACAGGCCGCTCCCCCTGTATAATAATAATAACAGGACACCACAGGCTGCTCCCCCTGTATAATAATAATAAAAGGCTTTTAATTAACTACCGGTAAATCCTTTTCTCATAGCTCGTAGAGGATACTGGGGTCCATATTAGTACCATGGGGTATAGACGGGTCCTCTAGGAACCATGGGCACTTTAAGAATTTGATAGTGTGGGCTGGCTCCTCCCTCCATGCCCCTCCTACCAGACTCAGTCTAGGAAACTGTGCCAGAGGAGAAAAACATACTTCGAGAGAAGGATAGCTAAGGATAGTGGTGAGATTCCGAAACAGCACACACAAGAGGAAAGCAATGCTAACCAAACATGAAGCAGGAACAGCAACAGCTGAACCAACCATACTTAACAAAGAACAGTGCAGGTAAAAACAAAGCACTGGGCGGGCCCTACATTTTAATACCCACTACCACTTTTGCTCCTCCTGTATAATAATAATAATAATAATAACAACAAGACACCACAGGCCACTCCCCATGTATATAACAATAATAATAATAATAATAATAACAGGACACCATAGGCCACTCTCCCGGTATAATAACAATAATAATAATAATAATAATAATAACAACAACAGGACACCACAGTCTGCTCCCCCTGTATAATAATAATAACAGGACACCACAGTCTGCCCCCCCCTGTATAATAATAATATTAACAGGACACCACAGGCTGCTCCCTCTGTATAATAATAATAATAATAATATCGGGACACCACAGGCTGCTCCCCCTGTATAATAATAATAATAATAATAATAATAATAACAACAGGACACCACAGGCTGCTCCCCCTGTATAATAATAATAACAACAGAACACCATAAGCCACTCCCCCTGTATAATATTAACAACATAATAACACAGGCTGCTCCCTCTGTATAACAATAATAATATCAGGACACCACAGGCTGCTCTTCTGTAGTATAATAATAATAATAATAATAACAGAACACCACAGGCTGCTCCCCCTGTATAATAAAAAAATAATAATAATAATAATAATAATAATAATAACAGAACACCACAGGCTGCTCCCTCTGTATAATAATAATAATAATAATAATAATAATAATATCAGGACACCACAGGCTGCTCTTCTGTAGTATTATAATAATAATAATACTAATAATAACAGAACACCACAGGCTGCTCCCCCTGTATAATAATAATAATAATATTAATAACAGAACACCACAGGCTGCTCCCTCTGTATAATAATAATAATAATAATAATAATAATAATAATAATAATATCAGGACACCACAGGCTGCTCCCCCTGTATAATAATAATAATAACAGGACACCACAGACTGCTCCAAATGTATAATAATAATAATAATAATAATAACAGAACACCACAGGCTGCTCCCCCTGTATAATAATAATAATAATAATAATAATAATAACAGGACACCACAGGCTGCTCCCCCTGTATAAAAATAACAGAACACCACAGGCTGCTCCCCCTGTATAATAATAATAATAATAATAATAATAATAATAATAATAATTGGAATTTAATTGCCTACCGGTAAATACTTTTCTCGTAGTCCGTAGAGGATACTGGGGTCAAAATTAGTACCATATGGTATAGACAGATCTACTAGGAGCCATGGGCACTTTAAGAATTTGATAGTGTGGGCTGGCTCCTCCCTCTATGCCCCTCCTACCAGACTCAGTCTAGGAAACTGTGCCCAAGGAGACGGACATACTTTGAGAAAAGGATAGTGGTGAGATTCCGAAACAGCACACACAAACTAGAGGAAAGCAATGCTAACCAAACATGAAGCAGGAACAGCAACAGCTGAACTAACAATACTTACCCAAGTAACAGTGCAGGAAAAAGCGAAGCACTTGGCGGGCGCCCAGTATCCTCTACGGACTACGAGAAAAGGATTTACCGGTAGGTAATTAAAATCCTATTTTCTCTTATGTCCTAGAGGATACTAGGGTCCATATTAGTACCATGGGTATGTACCAAAGCTCCCAAACTGGGTGGGAGAGTGCTGAGGTTCCAAAGTATTGAACTTGTAGAACTTAGGCCAAAGTATTGAACTTGTAGAACTTAGCAAACATGTTCGAACCTGACCAAGTAGCTGCTCAGCAGAGCTGTAAAGCTGAGACACCCCGGGCAGCTGCCCAGGAAGAACCCACCGACCTAGTAGAGTGGGCCTGTACAGATTTTGAACACAGCGAATCTGCCGTGTAATAAGCATGCTGGATAGTAAGCCTGATCCAGCATGCAATTGTCTGCTTTAAAGTAGGACACCCAATTTTATTGGGATCATAGAGAACAAATAGTGAGGCAGATTTTCTGTGACGAGCTGTCCACATCACATAGATTTTCAAAGCCCTCACAACATCCAAGGACTTTGAAGTAGCAGAGGTGTCGGTAACCACCAAAACCACAATAGGTTGGTTGATATGAAACGCAGACACTGTTAGGGTCTCCTGCCCCGTGCTGCCACGTCGTCATGGCAACCGGGAGACAAGTGCTAGCGGAGTAACCTGAGTGCAGCTGATACTCCGGTTCGGGTCTTTTGCTGTGCAGTGGTTACAGGATCTGTGCACGGCAGGGGATCCGGTGCTGGTTTTTGTGCTCACAGTCTGTGAGGTCTGAGTGGGGCGTGGACAGCACCTGCTTTATAAACCCTCTTTTCAGGTTAAGCAGATGCTGCTGAATCTTTGTTGGTTAGTCAGTTCCTGAAAGTTAGCCAGTACTGTGTAGCTTTGTATTTGTTGTTGCTTACTGCAAATAGGCCTGGGGATTTGGTACTACACTCTGCCAATCCAGACCTAGCAGTAAGACTGGAGTCAGTCGTTTAACTTGCTGGGGTTCTTTTGCTAATCTGTGAACTTAGCAAGTTTGTGGCTGTATTCTCAGACTTGCCTGCCAAAATCCTTTCTCACTGTGCAAGGTGTTCAGGTGTCAGTTTAGTGGCAGTAAGCTGAACCTGTGCACTGCAAGTGAGGATTAGGATTGTGGAGACTCTCCTTGTGTCTATTATTCCATCTCTGACCAAGGAGTTTACTGCCACACCCGTTGGTAACCCTTTAGGGTTTTGCTGTTGCCCTTAGCAACAGCATTTCGGGTTCTCTACGTATTAAAACACAACATCTTGCTTTTTCCCATCTGAGCATTCCTAATACTAGGGAGACACCCAGTTTCTTAGCCTCTGTTCTTCTCTGTTCACTTTGTGTTTATTTTGTTACCCTATCACCTTCTGTGTATGTAATGTCATATTCCCCAGTCTGTCTGTGAGTTCATTTGTTTTGCATCCCTCTCCGTTTAGACACCAGTACATTCCTGTAGGCACTGGTGTGCATAACAGTTCAGACACGAGTACATTCCTGCAGGCACTGGTGTGCATAACATATTCAGTGTCAGGAATCGACTCACCACAGTGACATCTGTCCGTCGGTGCGGACTCCGTCCGGGGTTCCTACGTTCTGCTGTCATCCGCACCTCTGCCGCCAGACGTCATCCTGGGCCTAGGAACGCTCCTGTGACAGCCCGCCGGGCCGCGGCATGGGCGCCGCCATGACAGTCTCCATCGGTCAGAGTACGGCGGCCAATCCGGTGCTTGGCCGCACCTCCTTTTCCCACTCCAACCAATGCCTGCACACCAGGGGGTATATCAGGAGCTGCAGGGTGAGCCTGTGGTTATCCTGAACTTTGTGTCACTCCTGCGACCCATGTGTCTGGATCTGGTACCTGTTCCTCCGTGTTCCTGGTTACCTGCCTATACCTCCGTGTTCCTGGTTACCTACCTGTGACTTTGTGCTCCAGGTTATCCTCTACAGCTCCGTGGAACTACAAGCCTCAGCAACACCTGCTTCTGTTTACAGGCTTCACACAAATCACCAACCCAGTGTGCTTCAGCCTAGCAGTAGAGACTCACTCCAGGTGCATTCCATCTCCTTACCTGTGATGCAGCTTGCTTGCTGCTTGTGCCTCATCACCTGCACTGTGAACATTGCCAGTCTCCTGCCTCTGCTACCAGGTTTGCTGTATGATACCATCTCTGCTGGTTCCATGTTTTAAACTGCTCTGGTTCCCATACCAGATTATCATCTATCAAGTTATTATTCATCAGTTATCATTTCATCAGTTATCATTCATCCATTGTCATATCTCTATTGCCATAGACTTTCAGCTCCCACGCTGTACCATTGACATTGCATTCCTTATTGTTTATTTCTGCTGCCTTTTGTGAACTTTGTGTTTAATAAACATCATTGCGCCCATGCGCAGAAACTTAATCCAGCCTCCTCACTTTCTCCCTCCTACCTCCACTGACCCACTAGCGCCCCCTCCGGGGACACAGACAAAACCAAGTCTGACAGTAAGTTCAGGATTGATGGACTCGGACGGTGGTCGGAGTGTGGGGTCAGAGGCCTTACAAAATCTGGTCTCCCGCTTGGATGGTCAAGAGGCTGTGCAGCAGCAGATGCTTCAGTTCCTGCAAGGGATGTCCTCCCGGATTGATACACTACAGCAAACCCTGCCTAGTGTACCTGCTACTTCAGTTCCAGTTACTCCAGCGCCTGCAAGTGTTGTGAGTTCTTCTATGCCGGCTGCATCAGCTCCAGTGTCACGCTTGCACCTGCCCGTGCCTAGCAAGTATGATGGCAGCCCAAAGTTATGTCGCGGGTTTCTTAACCAATGTGAAATCCAGTTCGAATTATTATCACACAATTTCCCCACGCCAAGATCCAAGGTTGCCTACATCATCTCACTACTCTCTGGTTCTGCCTTGAGTTGGGTGTCTCCTCTGTGGGAACGTGCTGATCCTCTGATGAACAACTACGCTGAATTCATGTCAACCTTCAAATGAATCTTTGACGAACCGGGTCGTGCAACATCAGCCTCTGCAGATCTTATTCAACTTCGTCAAGGTACCCGGAGTATGGGCCAATATGTCATCCAGTTCCAGACGTTAGCCGCAGAGATTCAGTGGAACAATCAAGCCCTGGTAGCAGCCTTCTGGCATGGACTTTCAGATCGGATCAAGGATGAACTGGCAACCCGCGATCTCCCTGAGCAATTGTCTGATTTAATTTCCCTGTGCATCAAGTTGGACTCTCGCATTCGCGAACGCAACAGTGAACGTGCTCGTAGTGAGCCGCGCAGGTCAAGAATGGTACCTTCTGTACAATTTCAGCCTCCACCTTCTGATGAGCCTATGCAAATAAATAGGTCCCGCCTAACTCCTGAGGAGCGGTCAAGAAGACTTCGTGAGAGACTGTGTCTTTATTGTGCGGCTGCAGGTCACCAGATTAATTCTTGTACAGTGCGTTCGGGAAACGCCAGAGCCTGACTTGTAAAGGAGGAGTCAAGTTGGGATCTTTTAGACAAGCTCCTTCAAATCAAGACTTTATCCTTCCCGTGACTTTAGAAACTTCGGTTGGTCTTCAATCTGCATCTGCGTTAGTGGACTGTGGAGCCGCAGGAAACTTCATCACTCAAGCTGCGGTAGATAAGTTTTGTTTGCCTGTCTGTGAACTTTCATACCCAGTCTACATTACCGCTGTAGATGGTAGCCGAATCTCCAAGGGCAATATCTCTCACCAAACTGTGCCAATAGTTCTGGGAGTTGGGTTCCTGCACTCAGAATTAATAAAGTTCTTAGTTATTCCTCAGGCAACCCAAGAGGTCGTTTTAGGTATGCCCTGGCTCCAACTACATAATCCACAGATTGATTGGTCTACTTTACAACTTACTTCCTGGGGTTCACATTGCCGCCAGGCCTGTTTAGCCCAAGTTTGTCCTATCAAGTCTACTGAAGTTAAAACCCAGTCAAGTCTTCCTGCGGCTTACCAAGATTTCTCTGACGTCTTCAGTGAAAAAGCCGCTGACGTTCTGCCGCCCCATAGAGAGTGGGATTGCCCCATTGACCTCATTCCCGGCAAGAAACCACCTAGGGGGCGTACCTATCCGTTGTCTGTTCCTGAAACTGAAGCGATGAGCAACTACATCAGGGAGAACTTACAGAAAGGATTTATCCGTCCCTCATCTTCACCCGCTGGTGCGGGCTTCTTCTTTGTTAAGAAAAAGGATGGAGGATTACGTCCATGCATTGACTACCGGGGTCTCAATGACATTACCATCAAAAATAGCTATCCATTACCACTCATCACCGAATTGTTTGACAGAGTTAAGGGAGTCCGCATCTTCACTAAGTTAGATCTCCGCGGTGCCTACAACCTCATCAGAATCCGGAGTGGTGACGAATGGAAGACAGCTTTTAACACTCGAGATGGTCATTACGAGTACCTGGTAATGCCATTCGGGTTAAGTAATGCCCCAGCAGTGTTCCAGCACTTTGTGAACGAAATCTTCCGTGACGTTCTGTACAAGTATCTTGTGGTTTATCTGGATGATATCCTCATCTTCTCCCAAGACCTCTCCTCTCATCGTCTACAAGTCCGTGAAGTCCTCCGACGTCTTCGTGAGAACCGGCTCTACGGTAAACTGTCCAAATGCACCTTTGAAGTTTCCTCTACACCCTTCCTGGGGTATATAATTTCCGGATCGGATCTCCAGATGGACCCGACAAAGTTGGAAGCCATTGCCAATTGGTCCATTCCAAATTCTCTCAAGTCTATTCAGCGATTCCTGGGATTCGCCAATTACTATAGGAAGTTTATCCGAGGATTCTCAACTCTCATCGCTCCTATTACCAACTTAACTCGGAAAGGGGCAGATCATTCCAACTGGTCAGAAGAAGCTTTGGCGGCATTCCAGAAGATCAAGCTGGCCTTTATGTCTGCTCCAGTTCTGTCTCAACCAGATGTAAACAAGCCGTTCGAGTTGGAGGTGGATGCCTCTACGGTAGGAGTTGGAGCTGTTCTCTCCCAGAAGGGAACTGATGGGAAGATTCACCCTTGTGGATTCTATTCTCGTAAATTCCTCTCTGCAGAAGCTAACTATTCCATTGGAGATCAAGAACTACTAGCGATCAAGCTGGCCCTTGAGGAATGGAGGTATCTCCTGGAAGGGGCCAAATATCCGTTCAACATCTATACGGATCATAAGAATCTGCTTTATTTAAAGGCAGCCCAGTGCCTTAATCCTCGCCAGTCCCGGTGGGCTATGTTTTTCTCTCGTTTTAACTTTAAGCTTCATTTCCGCCCAGGTTCTCAGAATATTAAAGCTGACGCCTTATCTCGATCTATGGAGTCCGAAGAGGAAACGTCTGACTCAGTTCCGCATTCCATCCTGAGTCCAGTGGTATTTGCCGCATCTCAAGTTTCTCCTGCTCCTCCTCCTGGTAAGACTTTTGTTTCCCCAGAACTCCGTCCCAAGTTGTTGTCTTGGGCTCATCAGTCCAAGTTCACTGGACATCCTGGTAGCCTGAAAACCTTCAAATTCCTCTCTGAGACGTACTGGTGGCCGAAGATGAAAGCTGACATCAAAGATTTCGTGGCATCCTGTCCTAAGTGTGCGCAGCACAAGACTCCTCGTCAGTCTCCAGCAGGTCAGTTACAACCATTATCTGTTCCCAGTCGCCCCTGGTCACATCTGTCCATGGATTTTATCTCCGACCTGCCCCCTTCTCAAGGATATAATACCATCTGGGTTGTGGTGGATAGATTTACCAAAATGGCCCATTTCGTTCCTCTCCAGGGTCTCCCTTCTGCCCCAAAACTCGCCCAAATCTTCCTACGGGAGATTTTCCATCTACATGGACTACCCTCGGAAATAATATCCGACGAGGTGTTCAGTTTGTAGCGAGGTTTTGGAGAGCCCTCTGTTCTGCCATGCAAGTTAAACTGAAGTTCTCATCAGCTTACCACCCTCAGACGAATGGGCAGACAGAGAGGGTAAACCAGGAATTGGAAAACTTTTTAAGACTTTATGTTTCATCTTCTCAAGATGACTGGTTGGATCTGCTCCCGTGGGCCGAATTTGCCCACAACTTCCGCTACCACACCGCTACTGAGACAACTCCGTTCTTTGCTGTATATGGACAACATCCTCGTGTTCCAGATTTCCAAGAACTCCCTCACATTGATGTTCCTGCTGCCACTGCTGTCCTGAATCAGTTTTCTTCAACCTGGAGGAAGATTCATGCTTCCCTCAAGAAGGCCTCCAGCCGGTATAAATTCTTTGCTGACCGCAAAAGACGTGCAGTTCCTAGCCTGAAACCTGGTGACAAGGTTTGGCTTTCTACTCGGAACCTTCGTCTTAGAGTCCCGTCGATGAAATTCGCACCACGTTTCATCGGTCCCTTTTCTATTGACAGAGTCATCAGTCCTGTGGCCTACAAGCTTAAGTTACCACCTTCATTACGCATACCTAATGCCTTTCATGTCTCTCTCCTCAGACCATTAGTCCTGAATCGCTTCCAAAGAGCTCTTCCAGTCGGCCCCAAAGTTCGAACTCAGCGGGGCGTGGAGTTCGAGATAGAGAAGATTCTGGATTCCCGTTGCCGGTACGGTCGTCTACAATATCTTATCGACTGGCCCGGTTATGGTCCGGAGGAGAGAAGTTGGGTGAATTCGTCAGATGTCCATGCTCCAAGGTTGGTCCGTGTCTTCCACAGCACTCATCCTTCCAAGCCACGTGGGTGTTCAGTGCCCACCCATAAAGGAGGGGGTACTGTCAGGAATCGACTCACCACAGTGACATCTGTCCGTCGGTGCGGACTCCGTCCGGGGTTCCTACGTTCTGCTGTCATCCGCACCTCTGCCGCCAGACGTCATCCTGGGCCTAGGAACGCTCCTGTGACAGCGGGTGTGTGAGCACGCCGCGTTCCCGCCGGGCCGCGGCATGGGCGCCGCCATGACAGTCTCCATCGGTCAGAGTACGGCGGCCAATCCGGTGCTTGGCCGCACCTCCTTTTCCCACTCCAACCAATGCCTGCACACCAGGGGGTATATCAGGAGCTGCAGGGTGAGCCTGTGGTTATCCTGAACTTTGTGTCACTCCTGCGACCCATGTGTCTGGATCTGGTACCTGTTCCTCCGTGTTCCTGGTTACCTGCCTATACCTCCGTGTTCCTGGTTACCTACCTGTGACTTTGTGCTCCAGGTTATCCTCTACAGCTCCGTGGAACTACAAGCCTCAGCAACACCTGCTTCTGTTTACAGGCTTCACACAAATCACCAACCCAGTGTGCTTCAGCCTAGCAGAAGAGACTCACTCCAGGTGCATTCCATCTCCTCACCTGTGATGCAGCTTGCTTGCTGCTTGTGCCTCATCACCTGCACTGTGAACGTTGCCAGTCTCCTGCCTCTGCTACCAGGTTTGCTGTATGATACCATCTCTGCTGGTTCCATGTTTTAAACTGCTCTGGTTCCCATACCAGATTATCATCTATCAAGTTATTATTCATCAGTTATCATTTCATCAGTTATCATTCATCCATTGTCATATCTCTATTGCCATAGACTTTCAGCTCCCACGCTGTACCATTGACATTGCATTCCTTATTGTTTATTTCTGCTGCCTTTTGTGAACTTTGTGTTAATAAACATCATTGCGCCCATGCGCAGAAACTTAATCCAGCCTCCTCACTTTCTCCCTCCTACCTCCACTGACCCACTAGCGCCCCCTCCGGGGACACAGACAAAACCAAGTCTGACATTCAGCAGCCTAATACTCCTGTTGAAATTTTGTGGGAATATGGAGCATACCCCTCAAAATACGTTGCAACAGGTGGTCGATCAGGTGCAGGTCCTGACTCGACAATTTAATGATTTGTCCATTAAAATGCACACCTCCCAGGCCGCTGGCGGAGCTCCCACAGCAGCAGCACCTTCAGGGGTTAAGGAGCCGAAAGTAAATCTTCCGGATCGTTTTTCTGGAGATCGCTCGCAGTTCTTTTGTTTCAAGGAGAGCTGCAAGCTATATTTCCAGCTTAGGCCTCAGTCTTCTGGGTCGGAGATTAAGCGGGTGGGCATAGTGATTTCCTTGCTACAAGGAGACCCACAGGTCTGGGCATATGGGTTGCAGCCTGACTGTCCGTCACTTAAAAGTGTTGATGCTTTTTTTACGGCACTGATGACCCTGACAAGATGGCCTCAGCCGAGGCTCAGATTTCGATCCTTAAGCAAGGGCGAAGGCCAGTTGAGGTTTACTGTACGGAGTTTCGGAGGTTGGCCCATGATACCCAGTGGAATGACCCAGCCCTGAGACACCAGTACCGAAGAGGTCTTTCTAACCAGATAAAAGACCAAATGGTACAATATCCCTTGCCTGATAGCTTGGATCAGCTCATGCAGTTATCCATCCGGGTGGATATACGGCTGAGAGAGCGTAGGCTTGAAAGGGAGACCGAGGTTTCCTTCTTTCCCAAGGGAACCTCAGACTCTGAGGAATTTTCCGAGGAGCCTATGCAGATTGGGGCTACCCGCCTCTCCTGGCGTGAGAAGACGCGGAGGAGACAGCAGGGGTTGTGTTTGTACTGTGGGAATAAGGGTCATGTGGTAGTATCATGCCCAGAAAAGCCGGAAAACTTCAGGGCCTGAGGGTGATGGGAAATATCCTGTCAGGCCAGAAGTCAGAATTTCCCAAGAAGACTTTTATCATTCCGGTGACCTTGAAGATCCTCGGTCAAACTGTCAAGACTGAGGCCTTTGTGGACAGTGGGGCCGACGGGGTTTTATGGACCGCCAATTCGCCCTGAAGCACTCTGTTCCCTTAGTACCCTTGGCATCGGAAATTGAGATTTGTGGGTTAAACGGGGAACCATTATCCCAGGGTAAAATTACCTCTTGCACTAGCCAGATTTCTTTGTTTATTGGAGCCACACACTCTGAAAAATTGTCCTTTTATGTGACTGTCTGTAATTTTGCCCCATTGGTGTTGGGGTTACCCTGGTTAAGGGCCCACAATCCTCAATTTGACTGGGTCTCTGGGGAGATTATTAGTTGGGGTACTGATTGTTTCAGGAGTTGCTTGAGCCTTCCAGTCAGGCTCTCGCAGCTAAGTTTGCCAGGATTGCCAGGGTGTTATGCAGATTTTGCGGACGTGTTCTCCAAAAAAGTTGCAGAGGTACTACCTCCCCATCGCCCCTATGACTGTGCCATTGATTTGTTGCCGAATGCTAAGCTTTCCAAGAGCAGGTTGTACTCCCTGTCACGTCCTGAGACTCAGGCTATGGCAGAGTACATTCAGGAGAACTTGGCTAAGGGATTTATCAGACCTTCACAGTCTCCAGTTGGGTCGGGGTTCTTCTTCGTGGGTAAAAAGGACGGTTCGTTGCGACCCTGCATCGACTTCAGGGAATTGAACCGTATCACGATTAAAAACTCATACCCACTGCCTCTCATTTCGGTCTTGTTTGACCAGCTTCGTACTGCCACCATTTTTTCTAAGATTGACCTACGCGGTGCGTACAATCTAATCCGAATAAGAGAGGGGGATGAATGGAAGACTGCCTTTAATACCCACTCAGGGCATTATGAATATTTGGTGATGCCTTTTGGGCTCTGTAATGCCCCGGCAGTCTTCCAGGATTTCATGAACGATGTGCTCAGGGAATATTTGGATAGATTCTTAGTTGTATACTTAGATGACATCCTAATCTTCTCCCATTCCCTGGAGGAACATTGGAAGCATGTACGCTTAGTCCTCCAGAAACTCAGAGACCACCGGCTTGGGGCGAAGCTGGAGAAGTGCGAATTTGAAGTTCAGCAAATCGCATTTCTAGGATATATTATCTCCCCAGAAGGTTTCCAAATGGAGGGTTCCAAGGTACAGGAAGTCCTGGATTGGGTGCAGCCCACTAGTTTGAAGGCGCTTCAGCGTTTCCTGGGCTTTGTGAATTTTTATAGACGATTTATCGCTGGATTTTCGTCTATAGTGGCACCCTTGGTGGCACTCACTAAGAAAGGGGCGGATGTTGCTCACTGGTCTTGTGAGGCCAAAGCGGCTTTTGCCCGTCTCAAAAGGGCATTTGTCTCGGCCAAGGTGCTGCGACACCCAGATCCAGAGCGTCCTTTTGTGGTGGAGGTGGATGCCTCTGAGATGGGTATTGGGGCAGTGCTCTCTCAGATGGGAGTGTCTGATAATCGCCTTCATTCCTGTGCTTACTTTTCCCGTAAATTTTCGCCTGCCGAGATGAATTATGACGTGGGTAACCGGGAATTGTTGGCTATTAAGGATGCACTCGATGAGTGGAGACACTGGCTTGAGGGGGCTAAGTTTGTGGTCTCAATTCTCACCGACCATAAGAATTTGGCATATTTAGAGTCAGCGAAGCGTCTCAATGCCAGGCAGGCACAATGGGCTTTGTTTTTTGCTCGCTTTAATTTTTTTATAACATATCGCCCTGGGTCAAAAAACATCAAGGCTGATGCGCTCTCGCTGAGTTTTGCTCCAATCCAGGAGACCACCGAGGAGCCATTGCCCATTGTGTCCCCATCATGTATTAAAGTGGGCATTACCCAGGACCTCTTGTCATTAGTCCTTAGAGCACAGGAGCAGGCTCCTCCAGACCTTCCGATAGGTCTTTTGTTTGTGCCTCCTAGGTTAAGACAGCGAGTGTTCTTGGAATTCCATGCCAAGAAGTCGGCAGGTCACCCGGGTATTGCCAGAACTCGGGAGTTGATATCTAGGGCGGTGTGGTGGCCCTCGGTGGCTAAGGATGTGGATCAGTGGGTTCGGGCATGTGACATCTGTGCCCGAAATAAGACTCCTAGAGGGGTTCCTGTTGGCCCATTACATCCACTCTCTATTCCATCTAAGCCATGGACCCACATTTCAATGGATTTTGTGGTGGACTTGCCCAAATCCTCGGGGATGACAGCCATTTGGGTTGTCGTTGACAGGTTTTCGAAGATGGCGCACTTCGTTCCACTGGTTGGGCTGCCATCGGCCAGACGCCTGTCTGAATTATTTATGCTGCATGTTGTGCGTCTCCACGGGTTGCCACTTGATGTGGTCTCTGACCGCGGATCCCAGTTTGTGGCCAAATTCTGGAGGGCATTTTGTTCCGATCTCCAGATTTCTGTCAGCTTGTCGTCAGGCTACCATCCGCAGTCTAATGGGCAGACTGAAAGGGTGAACCAGTCCTTGGAGCAGTTCCTCAGGTGTTATGTCTCCAAGTGTCAGACTGACTGGGTTGCTCATCTGTCCATGGCGGAGTTTGCCTATAACAACGCGGCTCACTCTGCTACAGGGATCTCTCCCTTCCTTTGTGTGTATGGGCATCATCCTAAGGCCAATTCTTTTGACCCCCTGGACTCCACGCCTGGTGGTTCCTCTGTGGTTTCGGTCCTTAGAGGTATTTGGAGGAAAGTGAAGAAAGCCCTTGTGTCTGTGTCATTAGTGACCAAAAGGGTTTTTGATAAGCGGAAAAGACCCTGCAGCTTCAAATTAGGAGACTTCGTCTGGTTGTCTACCAAGAATTTGAAGTTGAGACAGCCATCTCATAAGTTAGGCCCCCGGTTCATCGGCCCTTATAAGATCACCAGGGTTATCAATCCGGTGGCATTTCAGTTAGATCTGCCCCGTTCTTTGGGTATCAATAAAACATTTCATTGTTCCCTTTTAAAACGGGCGATTAGTAATCCTTCTTCCAGTGGAAGACCTTCCCCTCTTCTGATACGTGGCCAGAGGGAGTTTGTTGTTGAAAGGATTCTTGACTCCAAGATGGTTCGGGGTCGGCTGTCATTTTTGGTGCACTGGAAGGGGTATGGCCCGGAGGAGCGGTCGTGGGTGCGCAGTTGTGATCTTCATGCCCCCAGACTGATACGCTCTTTCTTCTCGCAGTTCCCCGATAAACCCGGTGGTAGGGGTTCTTTGACCCCTCGTCAGAGGGGTGGTACTGTTAGGGTCTCCTGCCCTGTGCTGCCACATCGTCATGGCAACCGGGAGACAAGTGCTAGCGGAGTAACCTGAGCTCAGCTGATACTCCGGTTCGGGTCTTTTGCTGTGCAGTGGTTACAGGCTCTGTGCACGGCAGGGGATCCGGTGCTGGTTTTTGTGCTCACAGTCTGTGAGGTCTGAGTGGGGCGTGGACAGCACCTGCTTTATAAACCCTCTTCTCAGGTTAAGCAGATGCTGCTGAATCTTTGTTGGTTAGTCAGTTCCTGAAAGTTAGCCAGTACTGTGTAGCTTTGTATTTGTTGTTGCTTACTGCAAATAGGCCTGGGGATTTGGTACTACACTCTGCCAATCCAGACCTAGCAGTAAGACTGGAGTCAGTCGTTTAACTTGCTGGGGTTCTTTTGCTAATCTGTGAACTTAGCAAGTTTGTGGCTGTATTCTCAGACTTGCCTGCCAAAATCCTTTCTCACTGTGCAAGGTGTTCAGGTGTCAGTTTAGTGGCTGTAAGCTGCACCTGTGCACTGCAAGTGAGGATTAGGATTGTGGAGACTCTCCTTGTGTCTATTATTCCATCTCTGACCAAGGAGTTTACTGCCACACCCGTTGGTAACCCTTTAGGGTTTTGCTGTTGCCTTTAGCAACAGCATTTCGGGTTCTCTACGTATTAAAACAATACATCTTGCTTTTTCCCATCTGAGCATTCCTAATACTAGGGAGACACCCAGTTTCTTAGCCTCTGGGCTTCTCTGTTCACTTTGTGTTTATTTTGTTACCCTATCACCTTCTGTGTATGTAATGTCATATTCCCCAGTCTGTCTGTGAGTTCATTTGTTTTGCATCCCTCTCCGTTTAGACACCAGTACATTCCTGCAGGCACTGGTGTGCATAACAGTTCAGACACCAGTACATTCCTGCAGGCACTGGTGTGCATAACAGACACCACCTTTGGAAGAAATTGCTGATGACTTCTGAGTTCAGCCCTATCTTCATGATAAATCAAATAGGGGCTCTCACAGAAGCCAATGCCAATAGCGTGACGGTCTTCCATGTAAGAAACTTGACGTCTACATCCTGTAAAGGCTCAAACCATCTGATTGCAGGAACTGCAACACTACGTTGAGATCCCAAGGTGCCATAGGAGGTACAAAGGGTGGTTGGATGTACAGAACCCCCTTCAAAAATGTCTGAACCTCAAGGAGAGAAGCCAATCGTTTCTGGAAGAAAATGGATAAGGCTGAAATCTGGACTTTCATGGAGCCCAAATATAGGCCCACATCCACATCTGACTGCAGAAAAAGGAGAAAACGTCCCAGTTGAAATTCCACCACAGGAACTTTCCTGTTCTTACACCAAGAGACGTATTTTTTCCAAATACGGTGGTAATGTTTAGACATTACCCCCTTTCTGACTTGGATCAGGGTTGGGATAACCCTGTCCGGGATCCCTTTCCGGGCTAGAATTTGACGTTCAAACTCCATGCCATCAAACGTAGCCGTGGTAAGTCTTGATAGACGAACAGCCCCTGTTGGAGAAGGTCCTCACAATACGGTAGAGGCCATGGGCACTCTAGGAGCATCTCCAGTAGTTCCGCATACCAGGCCCTTCTTGGCCAGTCCGGAGCAATGAGAATTGCTTGAACCTTTTCCCTTTTTATTCTTTTGAGAATCTTTGGGATCAATGGGAGTGGTGGAAACACGTACACCATCTGGTAGACCCATGGAGTCACAGAGCGTCCACTGCCACCGCGTGTGGGTCCCTCGACCTGGAACAATACCGCTTGAGCTTCAAGAGGCCCTCATGTTGATTTCTGAAATTCCCAACCGACGTGTCACGCACCCGAACACTTCTGGGTGAAGCCCCCACTCTCCTGGGTGGAGGTTGTGTCTGCTGAGGAAGTCTGCTTCCCAGTTGTCTACTCCCAGAATGAAGATCGTGGACAATGCCACATCGTGTCTTTCTGCCCAGAGGAGACTCCTTGTTACCTCTGACATTGCTGCTCTGCTCTTCATTCCGCCTTGTCGGTTTATGTACATTACTGCTGTTGCATTGTCTGTCTGAATTTGAATGGCTTGATCTTGAAGAAGATGTGATGCCTGTAGAATGGTGTTGTATATGACCCTTAGTTCCAGAATGTTGATCGGAAGAATGGCTTCCTGACTTGACCATTTTCCTTGGAACTGTTACCCTTGGGTGACTGCTCCCCAACCTCTGAGGCTTGCGTCTGTGGTTAGCAGAATCCAATTTTGAATCCCAAACCTACGGCCCTCGGTCAGATGAGAAGACTGAAGCCACCACAGAAGAGAAATCCTGGCTTTTGGGGACAGACAGACCCTCTGGTGCATGTGTAGATGCGATCCAGACCACTTGTCCAACAGATCCAGTTGGAAGGGCCTTGCATGGAACCTTCCATACTGTAGCGCCTTGTAGGTGGCTACTATCTTCCCCAGAAGGCGAATGCATAGATGCACCGATATCCAGGTTGGTTTCAGAAAATCCTGCACCATCGACTGGATCACCAATGCCTTTTCCAATGGAAGGAAAACCTTCTGTGCCTCCGTATCCAGTATCATCCTCAGGCACGGAAGCCTCCATGTTGGTTCCAGATGAGATTTTGGTAGGTTCAGAATTCACCCGTGATCCTGGAGTAGTCGGGTTGAGAGGGCAATGTTGTCTAACAACCTCTCCCTGGATGGTGCTTTTATCAGCAGATCGTCCAGGTACGGAATTATGTTCACTCCCTGTTTGCGGAGAAGAAACATCATCTCTGCCATTACCTTGGTGAACACCTTCGGTGCCGTTGAGAGGCCAAATGGCAGGGCCTGGAACTGGTAGTGACAGTCCTGTAAGAGAAACCTTAGATAAGCCTGATGAAGTGGCCAAATCGGAATATGAAGGTACGCATCCTTGATATCCAGAGACACCAAAAATTCCCCCTCCTCTAGGCCTGAGATCACCGCTTTCAGAGACTCCATCTTGAACTTGAACACCTGTAAGTACAGGTTCAACGACTTGAGATTTAAAATGGGCCTTACAGAACCGTCCAGTTTTGGTACTACAAACAGGTTGGAATAATAACCTTGGTTTTGCAGCTGAAGCGGAACAGGAACAATGTGTCACAACTGAGGGATGGTGCCGGTACCTGGAAGCCTCAGTATGTAGGGGCTGACGGATACCGGAACTTAGGAGGGGTAAGTAGACTCCTAGACATGTGTAAGGACAGTAGCAGTAAATGCCCAAAGGCATGACCACGACAACTGAGAAAGTCTTTGAGGGTTTTTATTAAATAAAAAGTCATATAAGGTGCAATGAGAAAATAAATGTCACAGGTAAGTATTGGGAGCACAACTGGTTATAACCAGTAATCCAGGAAGTAACTAAAAATTCTGTATAATACTTGGGAACCCAGGTGAGGTAAACGTGATCCTGGGAACGGCAAGTGAAACTGTAAATAATAATAGAGTTCGTGGATAAACGATAAATGAGGCTGGGGTGCGCAGGGAAACAAAAGACAAAGCTGGGGTTTGTAGGAACACTGGCCCTCATTCCGAGTTGTTCGCTCGGAGTTTTTCATCGCATCGCAGTGAGAATTCTCTTAGTGCGCATGCGCAATGTTCGCACTGCGACTGCGCCAAGTAACTTTACTATGAAGAAAGTAAGTTTACTCACGGCATTTTCATCGCTCCGTCGTTCGCATTGTGATTGACAGGAAATGGGTGTTACTGGGCGGATGCACGGCGTTTTAGGGGCGTGTGGCTGGAAACGCTACCGTTTCCGGAAAAAACGCAGGAGTGGCCGGAGAAACGGTAGGAGTGCCTGGGCGAACGCTGGGTGTGTTTATGACGTCAGCCAGGAACGAAAAGCACTGAACTGATCGCACAGGCAGAGTAAGTCTGAAGCTACTCAGAAACTGCTAACTCGTTTGTAATCGCAATATTGCGCGTACGTCGATCGCAATTTTAAGAAGCTAAGATTCACTCCCAGTAGGCGGCGGCTTAGCGTGTGTAACTCTGCTACATTCGCCTTGCGAGCGAACAACTCGGAATGAGGGCCACGGTAAGAGAAGCTGGGGTTCGCAAGAACACTGTAAGAGAAGCTGGGGTTCGCAGGAACACTGTAAGCGAAGCTGGGGTTCGCAGGAACACTGTAAGAGAAGCTGGGGTTCGCAGGAACACTGTAAGAGAAGCTGGGGTTCGCAGGAACACTGCAAGAGAAGCTGGGGGTTGCAGAAACTGTAAGAGAAGCTGGGGTTCGCAGGAACACTGTAAGAGAAGCTGGGGTTCGCAGGAACACTGTAAGAGAAGCTGGGGTTCGTAGGAACACTATAAGAGAAGCTGGGGTTTGCAGGAACACTGTAAGAGAGCTGGGGTTCGTAGGAACACTGTAAGAGAAGCTGGGGTTCGCAGGAACACTGTAAGAGAGCTGGGGTTCGCAGGAACACTGTAAGAGAAGCTGGGGTTCGCAGGAACACTGTAGATGTAGCTGGGGTGCGCAGGAACAGTGTAAAAGAAGCTGGGGTTCACCGAAACACTGTAAGCAAAACTGGGGTTCGCAGGAACACTGTAAGAGAAGCTGGGGTTCGCAGGAACACTGTAGCTGGGGTTCGCAGGAACACTGTAGATCAGTGGTTTCGAAACTTTTTTGAATCACGAAGCACTGGAGTATCTGAATTTTTTTCGCGGTACCCCTAGGCCAAAAATTTCTTATTGAGATATGTAGAAATAAGTATTAAGGCCCTCATTCCGAGTTGTTCGCTCGCAAGCTGCTTTCAGCAGGTTTACTCACGCTAAGTCGTCGCCTTTCTGGGAGTGAATCTTAGCTTCTTAAAATTGCGACCGACGGATTCGCAATATTGCGATTAGACCTCTCTTAGCAGTTTCTGAGTAGCTCCAGACTTACTCGGCATCTGCGATCAATTCAGTGCTTGTCGTTCCTGGTTTGACGTCACAAACACACCCAGCGTTCGCCAAGACACTCCCCCGTTTGTCCAGACACTCCCGCGTTTTTCCCAGAAACGGTAGCGTTTTTCCGCACACAGCCATAAATTGGCCAGTTTCCGCCCAGTAACACCCACTTCCTGTCAATCACATTACGATCACCAGAACGATGAAAAAGCCGTGAGTAAAATTCCTAACTGCATAGCAAATTTACTTGGCGCAGTCGCAGTGCGAACATTGCGCATGCGCAATAAGCGGAAAATCGCTGCGATGCGAAGAAAAATACAGAGCGAACAACTCGGAATGACCACCTAAATTAAGTAAATTGTGTTTATATGTCATCCTTAGGTTCAGTTATGTGGTGAGGGACAAGATCTGTTTCTGTTTGTCCCCACAGTTTATGACTGACAGCCACCAGCACTAGTTTGGCCTATTATATTGACCATAAATAATTTGAATTGGTCCTGGACCACCAATCCAAGGCACCCTGCATGTGTCCCGAGGCACACAGTTTGGGAACCACTGCTGTAGATGTAGCTAGGGTGCGCAGGAACACTGTAAAAGAAGCTGGGGTTTGCAGGAACACTGTAAGAGAAGCTGGGGTTCACAGGAACACTGTAAGAGAAGCTGAGGTTCGCAGGAACACTGTAGCTGGGGTTCGCAGGAACACTGTAGATGTAGCTGGGGTGCGCAGGAACAGTGTAAGAGAAGCTGGGGTTCGCAGGAACACTGTAGCTGGGGTTTGCAGGAACACTGTAGATGTAGCTGGGGAGTGCAGGAACACTAAGAGAAGCTGGGGTTCGCAGGAACACTGTACGAGAAGTTGGGGGTCGCAGGAACACTGTACGAGAAGCTGGGATACACAGGAACACTGTAAGAGAAGCTGGGATACACAGGAACACTGTAAGAGAAGCTGGGGTTCACAGGATAACTGTAGATGAAGCTGGGGTTCGCAGGAACACTGTAAGAGAAGCTGGGGTTCGCAGGAACACTGTAAGAGAAGCTGGGGTTCGCAGGAACAGTGTAAGAGAAGCTGGGGTTCGCAGGAACACTGTAGCTGGGGTTTGCAGGAACACTGTAGATGTAGCTGGGGAGTGCAGGAACACTAAGAGAAGCTGGGGTTCGCAGGAACACTGTACGAGAAGTTGGGGGTCGCAGGAACACTGTACGAGAAGCTGGGATACACAGGAACACTGTAAGAGAAGCTGGGATACACAGGAACACTGTAAGAGAAGCTGGGGTTCACAGGATAACTGTAGATGAAGCTGGGGTTCACAGGAACACTGTAAGAGAAGCTGGGGTTTGCAGGAACAGTGTAAGAGAAGCTGGGGTTCGCAGGAACACTGTAAGAGAAGCTGGGGTTCGCATGAACACTGTAGGTGAAGCTGGGGTTCGCAGGAACACTGTAAGTGAAGCTGGGGTTCACAAAACACTGTAAGAGAAGCTGGGGTTCGCAGGAACACTGTAAGAGAAGCTGGGGTTTGCAGGAACACTGTAAGAGAAGCTGGGGTTCGCATGAACACTGTAGGTGAAGCTGGGGTTCGCAGGAACACTGTAAGAGAAGCTGGGGCTCGCAGGAACACTGTAAGAGAAGCTGGGGTTCGCAGGAACACTGTAAGAGAAGCTGGGGGTTGCAGGAACACTGTAAGAGAAGCTGGGGTTCGCAGGAACACTGTAGATGAAGCTGGGGTTCGCAGGAACACTGTAAGTGAAGCTGGGGTTCGCAGGAACACTGTAGATGAAGCTAGGGTTCGCAGGAACACTGTAAGAGAAGCTGGGGGTTGCAGGAACACTGTAAGAGAAGCTGGGGTTCACAGGAACACTGTAGATGAAGTGTTATGATTCCAGCACTCTGGTCAGAGGAGATCTTATGGCAAGGACCAGAGCACTGGAACAGAATGCGGGGGAAGGGAGCAAGAAAGGAAAATAGCCCCTGGCGCCCTAACTCTGTTGTCTCACCCGTGCTGTCAGAAATACCCTGCGAGACTATGGTTTCTTGAGCCCATGGCAGCCGCGTTTGAAGGGCGGATTATGTCTGCCCAACTCCGATGCCCCCCGGTCTTAATGAGAGACAAAGGGAAAACCGAGACAGGGTGATAACAAGAGGCCCTCTAACTAAACAACCAGGCCAGGGGTTAAGCTAACTCAAAACTAGAATATGTGCGGAGAAACCGCCAGGGAAAAGGACAACCAAAATATCCACCTGTCCAATACTCCTACCCGGCACCGCCGAGTACCAGAGAGGTCTTGTGGAAGCGGAACCCTCCGCAAATGCTCCAAAAACAAAATATAAAAGGTAAAGCGGCTGAGCCGCAACACACGGCAGAGCCGCAACTCACGAACACCATTGGATACAAAACGGTGGTCAGTCAGGACTCCAGGGAACAAAACGACCTCCTGGGATTAGATGACAACTCCCGAATACAGGACTTCTGAGGACTGGAATGACCGGATACAGCAGGACTGGAAACAGACTCTCAGCAACAAAGGCAGCATGCAGGAAGCTATTACCGGCGTCTGTGAGAAGCCCTGGGAGTGTACTTAACAGGGAGTCCTCCAATCAGCTGCTTGGAATCTGATTGGAATGAATGCCGTGCAGCTGCCTTGCTGCACGGCCAGAAAACAGGTGAATATGTTAGTTCCTAAAGCCTAGCAACGGGGAACGCGGTCCGCCAGTGGCGTCCCCGTTGCTAGGGTCCGTGCGGCTCAGCGCGCCCGGCGTCTAGCGTTGCTAGGGAGCCGGCGGCTGTACGCGCACGGCGTCCCTAGTTGCTAGGCGCCGGGCCGCGCAGACAAGCGGACCCCGGCGCCTAACAGTACCCCCCCCCTTGAGGAGGGGTCAAGGAACCCCTAAAGCCAGGTTTCTGAGGAAATTCACGAAAAAATGCCCTCTTGAGCCTCGGGGCATGAAGATCCTTATCCAGGACCCAAGAACTTTCCTCCGGACCATAGCCTTTCCAGTGAACTAGGAAAATAAAGCCGACCCCGGGACAATTTGGAATCGAGAACCTTCTCTACCAAGAACTCCTGTTGTCCCTGTACATCCACTGGAGATCTACCCTGAGAGATCCTCCGAGGAAATCTACTGGAAGAAACGTATTGTTTCAACAGGGAACAATGAAACGTATTTCCAATCCTGAGAGATCTTGGTAAACGTAACCGAAAGGCAACTGGGTTGACTCTTTTAATAATAAGAAATGGCCCAATAAATTTGGGTCCCAGTCTAGCCGAGGATTGTCGAAGCCTGATGTTGCGAGTCGACAACCACACCCTATCTCCCACCTTAAAAGTGCAAGGACGTCGGAGCCTGTCAGAAAATTTCTTCTCTCGAAAGGCCGCTTTTCTGAGAGCAAGGTGCACTTTTTTCCAAATGGCTCTGAGATGGGAGGTTAAGGTTAGCGAGGAGACTGGGGAATGATGAAAAAAAGAATTAGCTCTGGGCTGAAAACCAAAAACTGAAAAGAATGGAGACTCTTTAGTGGAGGAATGACAAGAATTATTGTAAGCAAATTCAGCCAACGGAAGAAACTCGGACCAATCATTCTGGAGTTTGGCTGAATACAAGCGCAAATATTGTTTCAACGATTGGTTAACTCGTTCGGTTTGCCCGTTGGATTGTGGGTGGTAACCAGATGTTAACGACAATTTCATCTTTAATGAAGCACAAAAACATTTCCAGAATTGTGCGATGAATTGTGGACCCCGATCAGAAACAATATCAGTAGGCAACCCATGAAGCCTGAACACATGGCGGAGAAACAAAACTGCCAACCCTTGGGCAGAAGGCAATCGGGGAAGAGCAATAAAATGAGCCATTTTACTAAAACGGTCCACTACCACCCATATGACTCGAAATCCGGCTGAAAGGGGAAGGTCAACCACAAAATCCATGAAAATATGAGACCATGGCCTGAGAGGAACATTTAAGGGCATAAGTTGCCCGATAGGCAAAGAACGGGGAACCTTATGCTGTGCACAAACCTGACATGAATAAACAAATTCCTTAACGTCTTTAGAAAGACCAGGCCACCATACTGAGCGAGAGACTAACTCCAATGTCTTAGAGATTCCCGGATGCCCTGAAACTTTGTTACCATGGAATTCCGTTAAAACAGTAGCTCTCAAAAACTCAGGGACGTAAAGACGACCAGCAGGAGTAATTCTAGGAGCTTGGTGTTGAAGCTGTTTTAACTGGGTAAATAAATCTTGTGTGAGGCCTGCCCAGATGACCGAAGATGGAATTATGGGGGTAACAGGATTGTTATTGTGAACCGGAAGAAAGCTACGTGACAGGGCATCAGCCTTAGTATTCTTGGAACCCGGCCTGAAAGTGATTATAAATTTGAAACGAGTAAAAAATAATGCCCAACGTGCCTGCCGGGCATTAAGCCACTTAGCCGATTCGATGTATTGCAGGTTCTTATGATCAGTCAATACCGAAATAATATGTTTTGCTCCCTCCAGCCAATGTCTCCACTCCTCGAAAGCCCACTTTACCGCCAGTAACTCCCGATTACCAACGTCATAGTTGGATTCAGCGGAGGAGAATTTCCTGGACATAAAGGCACAAGGATGTAACTCCTGAGACTCCGGATCCTTTTGAGAAAGGATAGCCCCCACTCCAACCTCCGAGGCATCAACCTCCACAACAAAGGGCAATTCCGGATTAGGATGTCTGAGGACTGGAGCCGAGACAAAGGCTTGTTTCAAGGCCCGGAAGGACAACTCAGCTTCACGCGACCAGTTGGTAGGATCCGCTCCTTTCTTTGTCAGAGCTACAATGGGAGCAACCAGGTCAGAAAAAGAATGAATGAACCTCCTATAATAATTCGCAAACCCTAAAAAGCGCTGAATTGCTTTTAAATTGGTGGGTTGCGCCCAACTAAGGATGGCCTGGAGCTTCTTTGGTTCCATGGAAAATCCCCGAGGGGAAATTATGTACCCTAAAAAAGATACTTCCGTGACATGAAACTCACACTTCTCCAGCTTGGCATATAAATGATTCTCACGTAACTTTTGAAGAACCAGACGCACCTGGGTAACATGTTGTTCCATTGATTCAGAATAAATCAGGATGTCGTCTAAGTAAACGACCACGAATTTCCCTAGGAAGTCACAGAGCACATCGTTAATAAGGTCTTGAAAAACTGCTGGAGCATTAGACAGACCGAACGGCATCACCAGGTATTCGTAGTGACTCGACTGAGTACTGAAGGCCGTCTTCCACTCATCTCCAGATTTAATTCGGATGAGGTTGTACGCTCCTCTAAGGTCAATTTTAGAAAACATCACAGCAGAACGTAACTGATCAAAGAGTACAGAAATCAACGGCAAAGGATAGGTGTTTTTAACTGAGATCTTATTCAGGGCTCTAAAATCAATGCAAGGTCTAAGCGAGCCATCCTTTTTCTCCACAAAGAAGAAGCCTGCACTCAAAGGAGATTTTGATGGTCTAATAAACCCTTTCTCTAGGCTCTCCTTAACATAATCATTCATAGCCGCAGTTTCTGGCCCGGATAATGCATATAATCTTCCCTTTGGCAATGCGGCACCAGGAATTAGCTCAATAGCACAGTCATAAGGCCGATGGGGAGGCAGAATGTCCGCATTGCCTTTGGAGAAAACATCAGCAAACTCCTGGTATTCCACAGGAATGAGTTCTGGAATGATAGCTGCTACTCTGACTGGAAACGTAATACATTCCTTAGCACAAAAAGTACCCCATTGTGAAATCTCCCCTGACCGCCAATCAATGGTGGGATTATGAAAGGCCAGCCAAGGGTGACCCAGAACAACTGGAACTGCTGGGCAATGTGTAAGATAGAACTCGATCTTTTCGGAATGTAGAGCTCCTACAGTAAGTAGTACAGGGGGTGTACGGAGAGAAATAACCCCATTGGACAGCGGACTCCCATCTAAGCCATGCATGGTGACACACCTACCCAAAGGTAACTGAGGAATGCCTAAGGCCTTAGCCCAAGTTAAATCCATAAAGTTTCCTGCAGCTCCACTGTCGACAAAAGCCGACACCAAAGAACTGAGGCTGCCAAAGGAAACTTTAACTGGGACTAGAAGGGAGTTATTCGAGGAGATAAGCTGCAGACCTAGGTGAACCCCCTCACAATTCACCTGGTCAAAGCGTTTCCCGACTTGTTCAGACAGTTACGAGCAAAATGTCCCTTACAACCACAGTACAAACAAAGACCGGAATTTTGCCTTCTGGTCTTTTCCTCAGGAGACAGCCGGGAGAGACCCATCTGCATGGGCTCCTCGACGTCCTCCGGAATGGAATAAACACAAGGACTTGACCTTACAGACGTTCCTCTCTCAGCCCTCCGCTCTCTGAGACGACGATCAATCTTAATAGAAAGCTC
This sequence comes from Pseudophryne corroboree, assembly GCF_028390025.1. Lineage (NCBI taxonomy): Eukaryota > Metazoa > Chordata > Amphibia > Anura > Myobatrachidae > Pseudophryne > Pseudophryne corroboree. The sequence goes on from NC_086446.1 coordinate 10,234,288, forward strand.
CATGAGTTTATCGAGAGTCTCAGGAGAGGGGTACTGTAAGAGACTGTCCTTAATAGACTCTGATAAACCGAGGCGAAACTGACTGCGCAGGGCTGGGTCATTCCAGCCACAGTCGTTCGACCAACGGCGAAACTCCATACAATAAACCTCTGCAGGATTTCTACCTTGTTTGAGAGCGCGCAGCTGACTTTCAGCAGACGCCTCTCTATCTGGGTCATCATACAAAAGCCCTAAAGATTTAAAGAAAGCGTCAACTGACAACAATGCCGGATCCTCTGCTCTTAAACCAAATGCCCAGGTCTGAGGATCCCCCTGGAGTAAAGAAATAATAATCCCGACCCGCTGAGATTCAGTACCAGAGGAAGTCGGTCTTAAACGAAAATAAAGTTTACAGCATTCTTTAAAATTAAAAAACTCTTTTCTATCACCAGAAAAACGGTCAGGCAAATGCATCTTTGGTTCAGGGACTACCCTTGGGGAGGCTCGCAAAAGATCTTCCTGCGACTTCACCCGAAGAGAAAGATCCTGAACTATATGAGTAAGTTCTTGAATCTGGCTGACTAAGAGCTGACCAGGATTTGGCCCTAAACCTGTCGGATTCATGAGGCCGATAAAACTCTCACAAAACTGAATGAGAAAAAATTAAACCCCGTTTAATTTTAAGTTTTGGTATGGCCGGTAATAATGTTATGATTCCAGCACTCTGGTCAGAGGAGATCTTATGGCAAGGACCAGAGCACTGGAACAGAATGCGGGGGAAGGGAGCAAGAAAGGAAAATAGCCCCTGGCGCCCTAACTCTGTTGTCTCACCCATGCTGTCAGAAATCCCCTGCGAGACTATGGTTTCTTGAGCCCATGGCAGCCGCGTTTGAAGGGCGGATTGTCTGCCCAACTCCGATGCCCCCCGGTCTTAATGAGAGACAAAGGGAAAACCGAGACAGGGTGTTAACAAGAGGCCCTCTAACTAAACAACCAGGCCAGGGGCTAAGCTAACTCAAAACTAGAATATGTGCGGAGAAACCGCCAGGGAAAAGGACAACCAAAATATCCACCTGTCCAATACTCCTACCCAGCACCGCCGAGTACCAGAGAGGACTTGTGGAAGCGGAACCCTCCGCAAATGCTCCAAAAACAAAATATAAAAGGTAAAGCGGCTGAGCCGCAACACACAGCAGAGCCGCAACTCACGAACACCACTGGATACAAAACGGTGGTCAGTCAGGACTCCAGGGAACAAAACGACCTCCTGGGATGAGATGACAACTCCCGAATACAGGACTTCTGAGGACTGGAATGACCGGATACAGCAGGACTGGAAACAAACTCTCAGCAACAAATGCAGCATGCAGGAAGCTATTACCGGCGTCTGTGAGAAGCCCTGGGAGTGTACTTAACAGGGAGTCCTCCAATCAGCTGCTTGGAATCTGATTGGAATGAATGCACTGCAGCTGCCTTGCTGCACAGCCAGAAAACAGGTGAATATGTTAGTTCCTAAAGCCTAGCAACGGGGAACGCGGTCCGCCAGTGGCGTCCCCGTTGCTAGGGTCCGTGCGGCTCAGCGCGCCCGGCGTCTAGCGTTGCTAGGGAGCCGGCGGCTGTACGCGCACGGCGTCCCTAGTTGTTAGGCGCCGGGCCGAGCAGACAAGCGGACCCCGGCGCCTAACATGAAGCTGGAGTTCGCAGGAACACTTTAAGAGAAGCTAGGGTTCGCAGGAACACTGTAAGAGAAGCTGGGGTTCGCAAGAACACTGTAAGAGAAGCTGGGGTTCGCAGGAACACTGTAAGAGAAGCTGGGGTTTGCAGGAACACTGTAAGAGAAGCTGGGGTTCGCAGGAACACTGTAGCTGGGGTTCACAGGAACACTGTAAGAGAAGCTAGGGTTCGCAGGAACACTGTAGATGAAGCAGGAGTTCGCAGGAACACTGTAAGAGAAGCTGGGGTTCGCAGGAACACTATAAGAGAAGCTGGGGTTCGCAGGAACACTGTAGGTGAAGCTTGGGTTCGCAGGAACACTGTAAAAGAAGCTGGGGTTCACAGGAACACTGTAAGAGAAGCTGGGGTTCGCAGGAACACTGTAAGAGAAGCTGGGGTTCGCAGGAACACTAGATGAAGCTGGGGTTCGCAGGAACACTGTAAGAGCAGCTGGGGTTCGCAGGAACAGTGTAGATGAAGCTGGGTTCGCAGGAACACTGTAAGTGAAGCTGGGGTTCGCAGGAACACTGTAAGAGAAGCTGGGGTTCGCAGGAACAGTGTAAGAGAAGCTGGGGTTAGTAGGAACACTGTAAGTGAAGCTGGGGTTCGCAGGAACACTGTAAGAGAAACTGGGGTTCGCAGGAACACTGTAGATGAAACTGGGGTTCGCAGGAACACTGTAAGAGAATCTTGGGTTCGCAGGAACAGTGTAAGAGAAGCTGGGGTTCACAGGAACACTGTAAGAGAAGCTGGGGTTCACAGATACACTGTAAGGGAAGCTGCGGTTCGCAGGAACACTTTAGATGAAGCTGGGGTTCGCAGGAACACTGTAGGTGAAGCTGGGGTTCACAAAACACTGTAAGTGAAGCTGGGGTTTGCAGGAACACTGTAGTTGAGGCTCGGGTTCGCAGGAACACTGTAAGAGAAGCTGGGGTTCGCAGGAACACTGTAAGAGAAGCTGGGGTTCGCAGGAACACAAGCTGGGGTTCACAGGAACACTGTAAGAGAAGCTGGGGTTCGCAGGAACACTGTAGATGAAGCTGGGGTTTGCAGGAACACTGTAGGTGAAGCTGGGGTTCGCAGGAACACTGTAAGTGAAGCTGGGGTTCGCAGGAACACTGTAGATGAAGCTAGGGTGCGCAGAAACACTGTAAGAAGCTGGGGTTCGCAGGAACACTGTAGATGAAACTAGGGTTCGCAGGAACACTGTAAGAGAAGCTGGGGTTTGCAGGAACACTGTAGATGAAGCTAGGGTGCGCAGAAACACTGTAAGAGAAGCTGGGGTTCGCAGGAACACTGTAGATGAAACTAGGGTTCGCAGGAACACTGTAAGAGAAGCTGGGGTTTGCAGGAACACTGTAGATGAAGCTGGGGTTCGCAGGAACACTGTAAGAGAAGCTAGGGTTTGCAGGAACACTGTAAGTAAAGCTGGGGTTCACAGGAACACTGTAGATGAAGCTGGAGTTCGCTGGGACACTGTAAGAGAAGCTGGGGTTCACAGGAACACTGTAGATGAAGCTGGAGTTCGCTGGGACACTGTAAGAGAAGCTGGGGTTTGCAGGAACACTGTAAGAGAAGCTTGGGTTCGCAGGAACACTGTAAGAGAAGCTGGGGTTCGCAGGAACACTGTAAGAGAAGCTAGGGTTCGCAGGAACACTGTAAGAGAAGCTTGGGTTCGCAGGAACAGTGTAGATGAATCTGGGGTTCGCAGGAACACTGTAAGAGAAGTTGGGGTTCGCAGGAACACTGTAAGAGAAGCTGGGGTTCGCAGGAACACTGTCGATGAAGCTGGGGTTCGCAGGAACACTGTAGGTGAAGCTGGGGTTCACAAAACACTGTAAGTGAAGCTGGGGTTTGCAGGAACACTGTAGATGAGGCTCGTGTTCGCAGGAACACTGTAAGAGAAGCTGGGGTTCGCAGGAACACTGTAAGAGAAGCTGGGGTTCGCAGGAACACTGTAGCTGGGGTTCACAGGAACACTGTAAGAGAAGCTGGGGTTCGCAGGAACACTGTAGCTGGGGTGCGCAGGAACACTGTAGATGAGGCTGGGGTTCGCAGGAACACTGTAAGAGAAGCTGGGGTTCGCAGGAACACTGTAGATGAAGCTGGGGTTCGCAGGAACACTAAAAGAGAAGCTGGGGTTCACATGAACACTGTAAGAGAAGCTGGGGTTCGCAGGAACACTGTAGATGAAGCTGGGGTTCGCAGGAACACTGTAGGTGAAGCTGGGGTTCACAAAACACTGTAAGTGAAGCTGGGGTTTGCAGGAACAGTGTAAGTGAAGCTGGGGTTTGCAGGAACACTGTAGATGAAGCTGGGGTTCACAGAAACACTGTAAGAGAAGCTGGGGTTCGCAGGAACACTGTAAGAGAAGCTGGTGTTCGCAG